>NC_135008.1:13846923-14167500 GCF_051020985.1 Nomia melanderi
CACATTCTCAAACTCGTTTCCTGATGTCCCGCATCCCTCGAGGAACCCGTGTCACTCCATTCTCCGAGGACTGCTGTCGAGATGTAAATCAATCACGCTTCTACTGAATTATTCGCAACGAGACGTCCGAAAGGGAGCTGGTTCGTTTCCGGCGAGCGGGGGGGACGCGACCATCATCCTCTGACGCCTCAAAACGGGGCCAACCGAACAGCCGCCCAGACCAATTGTGTACCATTTCTCACTTTTATACGAAACGAATTAAGAAAAAAATACCTAATGAACGAATGTAGGCAAGAAGCGAAGGCTAACAGGCTCGCGGACGGGAAACGTAAAAAGCTGTGTGTGTGTGTATATTGTACGATTATAAACGGTCATTGGTTATTGTACATGTATATTGCAATGGTGTCGTTGCGTCTAACACATTTTTAGCCGTCTATCTCGTCCAAACGTGGACACGAATTAACCACAAACCCACCGAAGCCTCGTGCATCGTCGAACGATACGACAAATTCGCCCGAGATTCGGGAGTCTTCGACACCCCGCGTGAACTAAAAATTAATACCGATGCATCAAATGCATTGCAAACTTCTTGTCTACCGAAATGACGTTCAGCGTCTCGCTAGACTGCCATGTGGCTAATAAAAATGACTCTCAAAGAGAAAGTAAAGCGAAAAAAAATCCTGAAGTTAACACTTTCACGGCCGTCATCGTTTACAAGTAACTTCGCTGGTCAGCGATTCTCAACCTGGAGGCTGTAAATTCGCTCTGTCAGTAGTTTAGCCATTGGAACGACAGTTTTTATTCTGACGAAAACTGATGAGATTGAATTGTGAAATTCAAATAACGGCATAGTATTTGTAATTCTCTTGATGTATATGTTATCATTCTAATATGGACAACTATGACAGTGCCAGCAGTATACGAAAATACTAACGTTGAACGTACGGTCGTTAAAGTGTCTAATGAGAGAGGGTTTCGTCTGGGTAGGATATATTAGGAATATACGAGTATCGTTCAACGATACGAGTGTTTTCGGAAATACTCGAATACACTTCCGGTCCAGGACCCTCGCGATCTACACGGAGAATTTCATTCGAACCCTCCAATCCGTGGCGTCGCGTGGCGTCATTATGCAGATTTTTCGCGGCCATCTCTTCAAAAGAGATGCCTTCCCGGGAATCAATGAAATAGGGAGACTACGTCCGCATCGCTCGAAATATTCCGAGCCGGCTCGCGTTCGTTAAAGGAGAAATAATGTCTTGTCTCGCGGGACACTAACAGAATGTCGTCTCTCAGGTGGGAGCGCACGGGAGCACTCTCGCGACGTGAACGGACACAATTGCAAACCGGGATAAAGATTAATTTTAAACTTTCTTCAGAACTGCACCTTACTGCCGAGCTTTCTTTGAAACGAGAAGATAGGGTGGGTAGGTCAAACGTTCGAGTAAATTGAAGTTGTGGGCTATAGGAGAAGGTAAATCAAATTTACAAACTTAATTTGTAGTTAAATTTAATCAGAAAATATTCGAAATACTTTGCAGAGGAATTGGGATTTTCTTGTGTTATAAGTACTGCTGTAGTGAACATCTATTAAAGACATTATTCATAAAAATATCGTCGTATATGGAACGAGAAGTTTTATTATTTGAAGCATCAAATGAATATTCTTTTCCAAAATAAATTTATTAACGAAATATAGAGTAATATAGAACTTCGTATTTCATTAGAAGTGTGAATCTTGACCGGTATCTAGAATCAAGTAATTAAAACATATCACTGCTTGCGCAACGAATTGGTAGGAATACCAGTGCAGCATGCATAGTACTCGAATAATTATTACCACTCGTACGCGAAGATTCTAAATCCCAAGTACGGTAAGTCATTGAAATAATATGCACCGTACTGAGCTGGAAGATTGGCTAGCGGAATAGAACAGGGGCAAGAGGAGTACTGCTTTGCCTGATTCCGTCTGTCACGATATCGATGCTCCATATTTAGATTCTCCCTCTGATATCCGGAGACGTATATAGGTGTTCTGAAAACTTCTCTACAGGGTGGTCGTAAAATCAGTCGTCAGTGAGTTGCAACTAATTATATCCAATAGTATATTAAAATTTTATAATGTTATTATTATAAAATATATTCAAATTTTCTTAATAATTCATCTCCTAATGCTTTATTATATACTTTCATATTTATAATAAAGTAATAGATGCAAGGATTTTAGTCTCCTTATGTTAATAACTCATTTGACATTGAAATATTGATCGAAAACTCTAAGCAAGTAGAAACACTTCATCAAAGAGATACTACTTTAACTCGATACCAACCTTCAATGTCACTACTCCGCTGAGTAATGAAAGTACAATCTCCAAACTTCTTAATTTTGTAAAAATGAATACAACCTATCAATACAATAAATATAACATAAACAAATCATTCCTTCCGCTAGCGAAGGTTTCCAGCTTCGCGCGCCACCTTTAAAAGGAACATTAGCACTAAAACTGCTAAACAGGTGAAAATGACCCATTCCTGATACTTTCCTTTACAATCATTGGAAAAGTATAGGCGTTTCTCAAAAAAATGAACGAATAATTCGATTTAGTAATGCACAAATTAAAATGTTATAGAATAGAACAAAGTTGATTTGACCGCTCTAGTAGTTCTAATGTTAACCTCTTGTTTTATGATTTATTTCTCAATTATGACTAACACAACTACTTCATCGTTAATGATTTATTCTCCACGTTTACTCAAAAGGTTAACGATTGATAATAGCAAAGTAATATTTAATTTATATTTAAACGAAATAAATAATACATAGATTTATTAAATTCAGTTTCAAATTTTCGTCGTAAAGCTAATACAATATTATAGGGCAACTCTGTTCCAATCGATACACCTGTAGCTTACAACTTCACCTCTTTTGCGAGATATCAGATGCCGCGAGCGATTGATAATCGCTATAACGAATTAACCAAATCCGTTTGTCCGTTCCCGGTTGCGAGTCGTTCTCACGGACGCTACTCACCCGCACCTACTCTTATATATACATACTATATAGGAACATATACAGGGATACACATTCGCAAGAAACATACACGGCAAGCTCTCGTTCACGCATACACACGAAAAGTATATATATGTATAACACGTATTATAACGGTACTATAGCCTACGCGGTAGTTTTGTGTCAATTAATACTATAACGAACAAAAAGATCGTTTAGCCGTGTTTACCGGAATGGGGACAGAGAGTATAGTAAGGTAAGAAGCTTTCGTGTGATAACCGGGAAAATACGCGTGGCAGGTGTTCATCGTCGGGAGGTCGAGAAAGCTGACATCTCGCGAGCCCGCGATGCCGGAAGGGTGTTTCCCGGCTGAAAAGCCAAGGCCCAGGAATTCCGGCCGCGGGGATAGAGTGAGAAAGGCCGATGTTGCTTCATCGACCGCGACGCTATGGTTGTGTCCAGTTGCTTTTCGGGGAACGGAGTACTATGTAGGTGTTTATCGTTGTCGTTCCGCACCGGTCGCGTGAAAATAATGGCGCCAGTTTGGTTCAAGTTTCCTTTATTTCCACTGCTCCACGGTGCTCCCGCCATTTAGAATCGCTACGGCTTACTCTAGCAATACCCATTTTATGAAAATCCTTTTCTTTCTTGCACGATTCGGACGAACTTGTAAGATGTGTAAATTGTTTCGTTTTTTAAATTTAATTTCATGTGCACGTAATATTAAGAGCGTGGTACTTTATTTAGAATAGTTGAAAAAATGGTTTATTGCTCTTTGTATTTTCGGGATTGGTATGGAGAAATTTGGGGTTTTTTAAAGATGCAGTTTTTGAATAGAAGTGTATGAAATATTGTGTAATTTTTTCTCTCTTATTATTATCGAATATTATATCTTTATTTCTATGATACTCTTCCCTGGAAAACCTTTGTAAAAATTAATACGTATCGATTTGTCTATTTTTGTGACGCTCTCTTGGATTTGATGCTTCTTTCAAATTCTAGAGTCATACAAGGATTTCCCGAATTCGTTTACGATGTTACGTGCTCGCAATGAATACTGAAATTTCTTCCTTACATTTAAGCTCTACTTAAAAAGTAGAAAATAAATCGCCTGCGAATGAAACGACAACAAAATTGCACCCAGTCCTTATAATCACGTAACGTAAGCGGAGCGATGCACTTTTATGGCGGAAATACCGCGTCGCCATATTGGATTTACTCAAAACCAGGTTACACCTTCGAACAGCGAAATCTTTCTCGTCGAAATTTAATCGTTTATATCACTATTAATGTCACGAGCAAATTTTACGCTTTTTTCTTGTAATACGCTACCTTTAACAAAATCGCATTTCCATAATTTAAAGCCAAAAAAAAATATGCAAACGGTGTGTCATGACATATTTTCATTGGCGAGAGTTTTGGCCATCTGTTGCAACACCGACGCCAATAAATACTCCACGAGTTTTATTCCAGTCGCGCTGCAGTAATACGTTGTCCCGCGATAAAATCTGCCTCTCCCCACGATTTCCACCGATACCCCCGCGAAATCACGTTTAGCCCTGACCACTCGATGATTGTTCATACGATAATAACAATTTAATTAGTTTGTCGAAACATTAACGCGCTCGTTATTCGTCGCACACGCTGACAATCTTTCCATTATTTTAAATATGAGAGGAAAACGTCGATCAACAATTCACCAACTCTCGCTGGTTTCTTCGAAATAATATCCTAACGCTTTCACAACCATTTGAGTATCTTTCTTTCATGATTTACTCTTTAATGTTTTATTTTTACATTTCCGTAATAACTTTGCGCTTACAGACACAATTTACTATTTATTATACCTAAATATCAGCTTTCACACCTCCCAATAATTTTCATTACGCATATTTGCTCTTTGTAACGATGCGATATCCGTTGAAACGATTGCAACGAGTTGCAATAGCACAATGGTGTTCGGAGTGCAAAGCGTTAATCCTATTAAATATTCGGTCGTGACCCTCGTCTACCTAAAGAGTACATTTAACTTGGAGCATTCATCACGGGAACAACACGTGGCTGCTCGCAGTCGGCGACGTGCGAAATTATTGCACCCCGCGACCTACATACATCGTGCGCCACGGGAAGCTTCGATCTTCCCATTCCGCCATTATCTCGGAAATTGAGTGGACATTCTTGTGGCGGGCGAAACGAACGAAAATCACGCGGCGAAAACGAACGTGAATTAGATTTGTAAGTGGGTAGTTTTTCTACCATTGTACTTTTTCACCGTGGAAACGGGCATCTTTTGTAGTGAACGCGAAGTTGAAGCTTTTCTACGTGTAGTCTTGTCGACCGAGTCTGACACCACAACGAGACGGTGAAATTGAACAAACGAGCTTATCAAAATAAATTGGAAAACGAAGGAACTTTTAAATCAGTCAAATTTAATTGGCGTATCATGACTCGATGCGGGTTTCGAAATCGCATAAATGATTTGTTGCGCGTGCTCATCGCGGTGCCAATCTCGATCGGTCGAACTATACATATTTCTAGCTATTATTTGGATCTTACGGTAACTGTTCGCGAAACCGCGATTGATACCCGGAAATTTTCGATTTTACACAAAGTGTACTTTTCTATCGAGCACCATTTGAGAAATTCTTGTACAATTTTGTAGTACGCTTTTTGATGGTAACTTTTATACAACCTACACCGAGCTGAGAAAGACATTTCACATCTACGAGCTATTTATTGTACCACTTTTCGAACAAAAGTACCATTTTTATGAAGTATTCTCAGATAATGTATACACACCTTCATGAGGCAAATGGAATGATAAGGCCGACGTGCAATAATTTTGTCGTCTCCTCATACTAGATTTACGAAACGAGCCAATTTTTAGTTCATATTGACTTTTATAAATATTATTTGATAAATTTTTTTATCAATTTTAATTGATGTAGATACGCAAATATTGATTACTAATTGTCTACTTTTAAACCTCGAATGTCTACGACCTAAATGATCAATTTCTCTAAAAGCGATCAAATAAACTGTGCGGTAAATGTCCGTAAATCTCGTTTTAATGTAATGGAAAAATTCTGATGATGTATTTTCAACGGAAGATTCCATTTTTGTTTAATTTCGTTTATTGTGGAAAGATTTCGCTGTAAGAGGGATAAATATGGAGCAGGATTGGAAAGATTTCTTGGTACCGATAAAATATGGACGATCTTTCACACGGCCGGTAGTAGTAATGATTCTTTAAGGGAGTCGCTAATACGGCACAAATTTCAAAGATCACTTTACACCTTACACCAGCTGCTAGCAGCCCCCACTTTTTCGGCGATTTTTTTTATAAACGAACTTCTGTCTAGCTTGTAACGCTGAAATTCATCGAATTCTAAAACTACCCGGTAACGGGTAGCATTAAGCTTATTAGGGGTAAGGTTCCAATAGCAAAATGTAGAAGAAGAAACACAATTACGAGACTAAACACGTGATTATTGTAGTGGTATACAATATTTTATGAATTTCGCCAGGACGATACTTCCTCTTTCATTACACGCCCCACTGATAATATTTATTGTACCATTCAAATATTAAATATGTTTTATCATTAATGCCAGAAAATATTATTTGTGATTTATTATTTCCTAAAAGTGTAGAGTCTATTTATATTCTAAAGTTACAAAGTTGCAACGAAATTTTATTTTATTCTCAACATTATATCTGTATGAGAATAATTCAATAAATATTTTCAGCAGCGTAAAGGAATAAAATTAACTCGAATCTTCGTACAAAGTAAGATCAATTATTAGATCGTCAATGAACTGCGGATTTCACTACGTATATAATTAAATGAGAACTCTAAAGAATATACGTGTCAGGATTTCATTTTATTTATGATTAAATGAAATCCTTGATTGGTGTCCTAATTATTAATCCATTTCTGTGTGATGTTGACTCTTCACGAGTCAATGAAAATGAGAACTTTCATAAAAATCCGCACCTTGGTCATCAAAATAAGTATAACAGCGGGTTCTGCGAAAATTTTCGATAAAGTATGAGAAACTAATTAACTATCGATAACGCATAATCACGATTCATCGAAGAGTGCCGTATTCAATAATTATTGCAGAGGCCATAAATCGATACGTGCGTCATTACCTGACATGTGAACACTGCGAAAGGATATGACTCGAACACGCGACCATTATGGCGTCATTTAGCCCTAAACTAACCATTTACTTCACCACATTGTCTGATTGTCAACGATTTACAGAAATATTGTATACAACTAATGCTTGGAGCGCATTCCACGTTTTTAATCCCTTGCGTTGGCAATTGGTAGCAGTCTTGTTATATTTTGTGCATGACAATTTACATGATCCATTCAGTTTCTCCATTATTTTCTCCAAACTTTCTTTTCGATGTTATCATTATACAAACAATACGGAGAAAATGTTCATTTCCCTGTAAAATGATTTTTAGTAATATCAAATGAAATATTTCTTAAATTATTAACATACGAAACATTTATATAAATTAATTCTCCCGAAGAATAAAATCAACTGTTGATTTCGCATGCTTAATACACCTAACTAAGACTAAGGAACACTCGCAGAATACAATACATTTCTGGTCAATTTAATTCTGCACAGAATTAATCTTCAGAAGTTTAAACTTGTATCAATCAAATCAACCAATGACTCTTATTTACAAATTAGTGAATTACTAAAAATAACGTTCCCAAAACATTCCAGACTTCAAATCACGCTCGAAGTATCCATTTTCCAAAAGTCCAAATTCTGAAGCCAACGCGTGGGATTAGAAGACAAAGAACACGGATCGTCGATCTAGCTGAAGTTTAACACTTTCGCTACAATGGACGAGATATCTCGTCACCATGATGTCGAAGAAGCGATGCTATGAACGATGTATTTCGTCACCATGATGTCGCACGTACCATTCAGATATTAAATTCGTTTCATCATTAATACCAAAAAACATTATTTGTGATTTATTCTTTATTAAAAGTGTAGAATCTATTTATACTTTAAAGTTACCAAATTGTAACGAAGTTTTCTTTTATTCTCAACATTATATGTATGTGAAACTAATTCAATAAATACTTTCAGTAGCGTACAGAAACAAAATTAACTCGATTCATTCATCGTGCATACATCAATGATGACGAGATATCTCATCTATAATATCGTTTCTTCGACATCCAGGAACCGAGATATCTCGTCTATTCTAGTGAAAGAGTTAACGAGAGCGAAGTCGTGGGTGCGGGAAATCTACGCTCCGCCGCGCCGCGCCGTGTTGTTGGCTGCTCAAAACGGCTTATCGACGGCGCATTCGGTGTAAATTTAACGAGCGGTTGAGCCGCATTTTACTCGGTACGTGCGTGCGCGCGCGCGCGGCCGATCGCGCGCAGAGTAAACCGCGGTAAGCTGAGGGATGATGGTCCAGGCGAGCTGGGATCAACCTGCGCACCCTGTGGATCTATCTACCAGGCACAATTAGCCGCGCGCACAATACCACTGTCGTTACACGCACACGGTACGACGTGCAATCGTGCCAGCACGAACATTAGGCGAATCGCGCGCGTGTATCGCGATGCTCCTATTATCAAGGGAACCGATTTTCTCGGTCATCTGCGCTCCCCCTGTTTCCGTCTGCGGTCTTGCATCCTCCACACTCCCGTTTCCCTGAGTCCATTCAGTCAGCACTACGGATTAGACTGTTAACCAGTTAACTGCGTTTGACGACTATACACGTCATCTTAGAGCTCGAAACGTCGAATTTTTTATTTTTTCAGGTAACGATGTAATTTTTCTTTGCTTTGCTTTGATTTTTCATTAAAGTATACTCTAAGTGCCATTCGCCCTGCGTTTGACGAGTACACACTCCATTTTCTGATTTTATTGCGCAACTTGAGAGATTTTTTAAACTAAATTCCACAGTTAACAGATCAAAACTAAAATTACGCTTCATGATAGCGTTGACGTTTTTTTTTAATCTTAATCCTTTTAAGGAATCCTTGAACATCTTGTCCTATATTTATAATTATAATTGATGTAACTATATTTATTATTAACACGTTGATTGCCACGGCGGTCATTGATGATCGGAGCGTTCGAATTATTTGAAAACAATTATAATTTCTTAGGTAATTAATGTCGAATGAAAGTGTTTAATAGCGTAAATAAGTAGATAACAGTGTAACGTAAGCATTGCAATGCCAAATAATAAGCGGCTGTTTCTTTTATCTTTGCTACAAGAGAATAAGGAATACATAAAGCTCTGAAGCTTTTCGTGGCAGTCAACGTGTTAATAATTTATTAGGGAAAGAAATAAGTTATGTGAAAAACACAAAGAAAGAACCCTTGGATTTCTCAAATTCAATTGAAATTTTTCAACAGGAATCTGACACTATATTGTAGTTCAATGGGTTAATCCCTAAACTGTCAAATTTTCTTGGTAAAGTATTAAACGAGAAATTCAAATTGAATATTCGTTTGGTCCTCGTTTGCTTGTGAATATAAAATTATTGCAATTTGAGAATTGGAATAAAAGCTTTTTGCTTTACGGAAAATATGAACTGTACTACTGAGTTTTGAAAAATTAATACACTTTAATATTGTTTCCCGTGAATTCGTCGTACCCGTGTATGTTACAAGCTCCAGATATGTAAGAGGTTAATTCTTTAAATAAATTATTTATAGCTGAATACATTGTAAACATGTAACTATAAAACATTAAGTTTTGTTTTCAAAGATGGACGATCAAGCTCTTATTTGCTATTAAGCATTCAAATATTAAAGTCCATAATAGAAGTTTATTTTGTCATAAAGTTTCGCAGTATAGTTTATCAATAGCGAGTAAGAGAAAAGTGCTGGCCGAATAAATTGAATTCCCGAATCCATCAACTATATATCCTTTAGAGAGCATTCTCATATCGTATCATATCATGTAATGCAATGTCGTATTTAGACACATAAATCAAACATAAGATAGTAAAACTGCCAACAGATTATTCAGGCTGAGAAATCGTAGTCGTTTTCATCTTAAATCACCGCTTGAAGTCTCGAAGCGTTGTCCTTTTGCATTTCTATCTAGTGTATCCATTATTCATGAGTAAAACTTCTATCCAAATCAATGCGTCCTGTACAAATAGGAATCATCTAAACGTTCATAGTTTTCGCAGTAGTTTCATTCCACAATTGGAATGAAAATCGTAAGATCGAAAGTCGGTTATACAATGCATACGCAGTCGCTTTCACTGACGTGTTTATCACGCATTATTGACTCAACGTTGCAATGGTTGCGTTGATCATTGTTACAACCGTCACATGTAAATCGTGTACTGATTTTACGATTGTTTACTGTTGATTGTTCAAGAACTTCTCTTTGCAATGCAGACATTGTACATGCATTGGAACACATTTCTGTTATGTAAATATTGTATTTGGTACTCGTTCTGCAGTTTCATATTCAGTTATTTTGTTTTCAAGTTTTACGTTATATTGCGCATTAAAATTTGTACGACTGTTGATAATAATTTCAAATTAAATAGAAGTTCTTTATTATTTTCATACATATTTATAAATACACCTATCGATATACATAAAATATCTTGACCAACTATCATTAAAGTTTCATTTTTTATTTGTAAAACAAGTTCCATTATAGAATATCGAATATGTATACGTGTAATCGTGAAACTCGCATATGATCATCAAACATATCCATACATATAACAAACATCTATATGAAATAAGTGAATAAGTTTACGTCGAAGTAGAAAGTGTCTAGATCCGCGCTGAATATAAATTTCCTTTTGCATTTCAAAACGAAGCTCGAGAAAATCATTTTCCGAACAGAAATTGAAACGCGACGTGATTGACTCGGAGCGTATCGATTACGGCGAAAGTTTTCAGTCCAGCGGTTCCCAAGCTGCCGACGAAGATAAACGTTCGATATAAATATAATGTTTTTAATAACAGTTATCGCAGATATATTTTAAAATATTAATTCTAATTCAGAAGCAAGGTAAACTTTACACCCTTCAACTTCTCCTGAAACATAAAGAAATGTATCTCATCGAAAAATCTTCGTATCCATCATCTTTTTTATAACTTACAAGTTCTAAGTTTGAAATATCAACGAATAACGTTATTAAAGGCAACATTGTATCTTTTCTCCATTAAATAGGCTACCATGAGTTGGCCGAACCCCTAAATTAAATTAAACCTGTCTCATAGACGATAAATTCTTCAGTTTTCACACTCCACATAAATTTCTATTTACAAAAATCCCCTTACCTCCAAAAACGTTATGAAAAGAACAGATAAATCAAGCGAAACGCTTTCAATTTAGCGTCTTACGCGTACACACACATGAATAATAACCCGAAGAAAATTGGTTACCTTCGTTCCGTGAATTCTATCGAAGATGTAGGTCAAGTCCCACTATCTCCCTGCATTTGAGCTTTAACCTCTCAGTCTTTAATTTCTGGGAACACGTTTATCTTCATTGAGAAATTACAGACCGCGATTCTGTTTCAACTAATACAAGGCCGACACCCGCGCATTCTTACGGTGTTGTGTGCGCCCTAGCGTCGAGTTAATTAGTTTTTCCTTTGACGTTGCGGTCACGTGCTTTTTACTTCAGGAAAATAGCCGTTCACTTACGTTTTTAGTAGAAGCCAAGATATATTGATTTTTCAAAGGCAAAAGGACACACAACGTGTTATTCTGCTTGGGATCCGCTGTTCCACCGGGAACCACACGAACGACCAGGTTTTCCACGATGTTACGCGAAGCACATCCTTTGCATGCGTAAACAGCCAGCAGACGTATCCTCCAGAGTTTTTCGGTGTGTCGTCTCTTCGTTCTGTTCATGACTGACACTAGATTTACGGAACGAGTCAGTTTTACTTATACTGAATTTTATAAATATTATTTGTTCAAATGCTTAGATTGAGTTTAGAGTTAATAGAACAAATTGTACAATAAATGTCCGTAAATCTAGTGTTAATCCCTTGCCTTATGACTTTCTTTACAACCAAGTTTGTCGGTACTTACTTACACGGACCACCTTTGTTTCTTAATTGAAGGTTTTGCTAATCATTCATTTGGGTTGAACTTTACTTCGAAGTACCATTTTTTTTGCAATTACTTCGAAAATGAAAAGAAAGCGACGGTTTCTTCAGTAAAGGAACTTATTCAAAGTGATGACATATATATGTATATATCTGAACCGTCTTCTGAACCGTTGAATTTTTAAACCTTAAACTTCAGTCTTTATTTATCAAATATATATATATATCTGAACCGTCTTCTGAACCGTTGAATTTTTAAACTTTAAACTTCAGTCTTTATTTATCAAATACCAACCAAATATATAAAACAAATTTTCAGCCATTATTTGAGTTAGGTTTGGGTTAATATTTATTTAATACTATAACACATTACTAATATTTTATTGTTATTACTATAATCCTTAATATTTTATTTCTTAAAAACAAAGGTAGTCCGTGCGCAATGAACAATATTAACCTGTATTAAATTAATCTAGGAATCTTCATCCTTAGCTCCACTCATCATTATACGGCAAGGGATTAATCCTTTTAATCGCGAACCACCCACATATAGTTCAGCGAGAAAAGTATTTGAACGACATGCATTCGAAAACAATGGTTACGAATTTTATATTTCTGACAAGAAATATATTCATTTCAACGGTTCATCTCAGCTCATTTTGCCGCAGACGTAGAGATCAAGTATAACGAACTAGATCATTAGGACACACATCAATAAGTAAGCCATGGGATCAGAGTAACTTATATCATTATCATAACATAATATCATATTACGTAACACGTTAGAAGGTCACATAACGTGCACTGATTCGAGTTGACGAACATGCGCAAAAGTGTCAATCTTATCAAGTGCAGAAGACATCATTCCTAACTAATCAACTTCACATATCATCATCGTTAGATTGCGGATGTACAATATACATATTTAAGCTCTTATTTTCCGTATCAAAATTTCTAAGAGATTAAAGCCAAAGTGTAAAGATTCGCCACAATATTAAATTATATTTTATACATTAATCACCAGGCACATCCACGATCTTACCGCGAGCGTCGTCGATTTACGAATCAGCCAGGAACGTAAATCGATCAGCGAGATTTCCTTTCGGAGTTAACTTTAAAAAGTTCCTCTTAAGGTGACTCCATCCTCCATCGATCGCATTCCAATTATCGGTCGATCCCTTTACAACCCTCGACCGCGAGACTCCCGGAGCTCAGATGAACGAGGATCCGGAGGCTTCACATTAAAACACCTCGTCGAGGCACCGCGACGTCGACGAATAAGCCTGAAAGAAATTTCGTAGTTAATTACATACACTGGTCCACACAAAAGTATTAAAATCGATATACTTCAATGAAATTTCAATGAAAAGTATACATGTTATTTTCACATTTATTCCGATTATCATACATACGGAAATTCCAAAACATCTACTATCTTATGAGCACAACATTTTCATCACAAACATATCGATTTTAAATATTTTTATGGACTACTGTACTCATGTGCTTAAACGAGAGACTAAGATGGCGCTACGCCAATATGCAGTCCACGGCGGAGTCCGCAGTTTAAAACAAGCAACCGATTCCGAGCTTCGCTGGGTGTCGTACTGGTCGTCGAAATATCGCCGAACAATGATATTAATAATTAGTCAATATCGATGTTCCTCATTGTCGCGCGCGTCCGCGGACGCAAAAGTAAACCCCGTCGCGGTGTCTCGACCAAACGGCCATCTTTATCGCACGGTTTTTCATATCATCGGTGTCGTTTTCCATTTTTAAGCGTTTATATCATCGGGTAAAGGGGAGCGACGAATCGCTCGGCCGCGTTGATGGACGTGGCCGCAGCGAGACAGATTTCATAAGGCTTCACGATCATAACGTAAATCTAGCGGCGCTGATCGCACCGCGGTTAGCGCTTAAGCGAATTTAAAAGAAGTATATTATTAAGGCCTAAACGATAGATAAATGGACAATTTGTTAGCGGTGCATAAGTACACGGTATTTTCGTTGTTAAGTAAACGCTTGTCAGAATTATACTCGCGAGGCGATGCTATTACATGTAGATATCTAACGTATGATAAATATATCAGTTATACTTCAATCGCCTTCGAGCGCGTCTTCGTGCGTCGGCGGCCGACAAAATGGCGGACATACCGGACTTCGTTAGGTTACTTATTTAAAACTTGAAATTCGAAGATTTTATTGTTTGAATATTTATTTTTCTATAATTAACTTGATGGTTGTAATGAATTTTGTTTGAGTTATTTGATGGCGGTAGATCAGGAAAATATGTTGATTGTGTTATTGAATTTGTGAAGGACTGTAACGAAAGTATTTTCCGATGCAGGCGAGGTATGCTGCAATGATTGTGGAAAGAAGAAATAATTTGCTACATCAATGATTTGTGCAATTAAACAATCCGAGCATCGTGAAAATTTCGATTGAATCTGTTTATCCTTCCACTTATTACCTCTGAAATTGAGGCACAGGCATCTCTGATTACAAAGTGTTAATTTTGTTGAGCTGTGTAATTACGTTTACGATTCCCACGGAAACGCGACACCAGTTGTTTTACGGATTTAATTTCCGCCCGTCCTATAGAAACTTTAGCGCATGCCTTCAAAATTAATTTACGCCGCGAGTTGCATTATGAAAATGTATGACCTCGAATTAATTTCTCGTTCACCTTGGCCGAGGAAAAATCTGGCAACAATGATTACGCGGATTTTCTTATCAACTTAATTAACGCCGGACAAAAATAGCACAAAATTCTGAATTAGTCGTCGTTTCTGTATTCATCCTGCAATATTTAAAATGCAGATTATAAACACCCTTAACGTACCCAATTATCAGAAATTCCTCAAATTCCAGCAATGAAATATTCTCTTTAGATTCTAATTTCCATAAATTCATTCACGAATATTTATATCGGCATCAATATTTACAGTCTAGTGATAACTATCCCAGAAAGAACTTTACTAGAGATTAACAATTAAGTAAATATCGAATAACTAAATAATATGTTTTAAAAGAAGAAGATTAGCGCAACCTTTTCATATTTTTTCTGCGCGATGACGCAGTCGCGATGGCGGTCTATTAACACGTTGAATCCCATTTAAATACCGCCCAAATTCAATTACTGTAATTCCCTGATTGAAACGATGATTATGTGAAAACATTCCTATATTGTAAATAACGCTGCCTAATGCAGTGGCATTCAACAAGACAAACCTGCGATAATAACAATGCGATTGAATTAAATAACTTCATATCGTAGTTTTTTCATTGCGCATATTCTGCACCTTAAAATCACGCGGCATTCAACGTGTTAAAATGACGAGTCGCGTCGTCCGCGAAGACGTCCTCAAAGGCTCCCACTTGGTGGCTGTACGTGAACAAATAAGCGAGAACAAACGAACAGAAAGAGAATAAGGATACACCGATGCGAGAGTCGTCATGCTCCGGTGTTGTCTAAGCTTCTTCACGGGCGAGGAACAGAAGAAAAGCCCGTGGTGCCGGCGAAATCGTTTCGCACGAACGAGTGAGAAATCAGGGCAAGAACGAAACCGGGCTGGGTGAACGATGATGGCGTATAATGGGACGAAGATACCTGCGGCTCTAACTCTAAATACTTATACTTGTTACGCTATCCGTAAGTTTATATTGTATCTCTATCGTGACAGAATTTACGAGTATTGTACGTGATATTATATTTATACGGGCTGTTACACACTGTCTCCAATCTTCCATTTCTCCGTGCGACGCCGGGCGAACGAGAGAGAACGAGAGGAGGCGCAGGCGAGTACAAAAACGTAAAAACACGAGGAAGCGAGTGGTTAACGGGGACGAGAGGACGAATCTGGCGCCGGACGAATCAGAATATGCTAAAGCGCAATTGTAGAGACTCTTAAAATAACCATTGCTGCTGAAACGAATTGAAGATGAAAGAATAACGAAAACCTTCGAAAGAACCACACTCTGAGTGAGTACCTCTTATCAAGCAGAAGAGGACAAAAAGATCAATTTCAATAGAAATCGCGTCGACAGAAAACCAGCCCAGGCGTCCCTGATTACAACCCAGAAGGGACGTTCATTCTTTGCCAACAGGACGTTACAAGATTATCGTTTTCCAATAAATTGGAAAAGTCCTTCGACCACGGTATCCCGTAAAACAAACTCTGGACTCTTGATTAACAACCGCTTTAACCCAGACCAGCGAAATTAAGGAATGGAGAAAAGAAAGATGTTGACCAGTCGGGCAGCTGGCTCGTATGGACAGCGTCCGAACAGGGTGGGAACGTTCAATGACAAAAACAAGTACAATGAAGGAAAAAGTGGACAAGGTTGACAGCGGCGAGGAGAAAGCAGAAGAAAGAAAGTCTTAATTCGAATCAACAGCTGCGATGGTGGTCCAAGGTGGAGAAGGAATGTCAAGGGAACTGGGCGACTGAAAAACAACGAGTATCTCTTCCATTTTCTAGCTACCTTCAGCGGTAATTTGTAACGGAAAGTCCGTCCTCCGCTATTCCCCTCGAGTCCCTGGTCAGCGCTCTGTTCTCCGTTTCATCGGAGCTTTTCTTAACCTTTAAGTCGACGAAAAGAGACTGATTTGTGTACGGGGCAAAGCATTGTGCGTGCGTGGCCACGGGAACACGAAAGACGCGTTTCCGTGATTCGATGATTTCGATGATTTCCGTGATGCGGACGAAACGAACGGTCGATGGGATTTCTCTTTCGGTCCCGTGGCCACGCGTATCCAAAGACTGTATACAATATTTTTTCGTACGCCTGCGCCATCGTTCGCGCGAAACGCGCGTTCTCCGTTTCGTTTTCCTCGAACTGTTACTAGGCTTGTTTTTTAATAAACTTGTTTTTTTGTTTGTTAGAACGGCAGCGGGCCTGGGGGCGAATCCGTACGAGACAACGGGTAAGTAATTACGACGTGCAACATGTACTTTCGGTACAGTAATATTTTACTATAATATTGATATGTGATATTATATTATTATGATAATATTATAATATGAATAATAATATTATAATGATGGAATCATAGAAGTAATAGTATTATAATGTTATTATAACATTACATATGTGTAGGTAGATTTGTTTACTGTTATTTATTTGGAAACCTTTAAAGGAAATCACAACACAGATGTTTTCCTCTTGCGGAAAAAAAGTACTTTCGAGGGATGGAAATAATAATTTGAAAACCAATATTCTATTGTACTCATTATATTTCACAATATCCAGTAATTTAATTTACAAAATATTTGCATTTCAACTCAGAAGCTGTTGTTCAGAGACCGTCAAATCGCTTTATCGTGAAAATTTCGCGCAAGTTCTCGTCTTTTACAGAAAATGTTTGTCGAATTTTTTCAGAAATTTCAACAAATTTGTTGGAAAATGTAAAATATTTCGCGTGTTACTGTCGACATACCAGATGTCGCTTTGAATTTCGCTTTGCTGAAATTAAATGCATTTGGGTTTTTAGTGACACTTGATATTGTGTTGGAATTTAAACGAATTCTAATGCAACGAATTTTACACGGGTTTTCCAATGAAACGTAACTGCGACGCTATTCCCAACGACGTTTTGGAGTGCCCACCTCAAACTGAATAACTCTTTCGCTTTAACATTGAGCCGTGGCAAAAGTTAAATGAAAATTTCGAAGTTGACACACGTTACAGCCACATTTTGACTAATTGCACGTGAACGCTCTCTTTATACGCTTCCCGTGTTTCATTTCCGACCTGTCCAACTTTCTCGTGGCTTCAATTATTTCATGAGAACTTTTGAACGTTATTTTCAAAAACGGCTGCAGTAATTGAAACACGTAAGAAACGTAACTACAATTTCATTGAGACCACGACAGCACGAAACACAAAGAAGTCATGTCAAATATTTCTTTTGAGACACGAGCTTAACACATTCACGTCGGAACATGTTCCTATATGTATAATCATAAATCGTAATAATAAAAATATTTTAAAAAATAACATTGGACTGCATGCTTTCATTACGTGTCTAGTTTTTTTAACTTCAACTGCTAACTGTGGGTAAACGTTACTAAACAATATTATA
Organism: Nomia melanderi; assembly: GCF_051020985.1. Lineage (NCBI taxonomy): Eukaryota > Metazoa > Arthropoda > Insecta > Hymenoptera > Halictidae > Nomia > Nomia melanderi. The sequence continues at coordinate 13,865,116 of NC_135008.1, forward strand.
AACAATTTACTTTCCAACGTTGATTTATTTTATTGCTATAAATCAGCTGTGTACCACTGATAATACATTCCAATGTGAACATGTTAAAATTTGTTTCCGTGAAGAGGTTATTTGAATAGGCAAAACAACGGAACCTTTCTTGCATTTTGTTTCAACAGAGATTTGAGAGAGAAAATTGGTGAATAGTACCAGGTAAATTCGAGGCTAACACGCAACTCACCGAAGTCCATTTTTCATCAAGCCAATAAAATATGACGCGGTAAATTTCTATTAGCGTGCTCGGAGGAGGTGAACAATCACGTCATCGAGCGATGTCTGACAGGAACCGAAGGAGGATTGGCCGCATGAATGACGGCTCCGCGCCTGTTCTTCAATAGAGTGGAACCATCCACCCACGCGACCTGTCTTTTCAACCCTCTTTCTGCCTTCGCTCGCGCTGAAATTTCAACGATAAATCAAGCCGTTACGTTGACGTCTGGGACCGGCGTCTAGTCGACCACAAAAACAATGCGCTTTATTTAATCTTCAAAAAGGGCAATGTTCCGTCGCGTTTCATACACGTCGACAGACGGTATTTTAGCACTACAATAAATTATGAAATGCGCTTTTGTACTGCTAAATTGTTTTCAATTGACAATTAGTCGTGTTTTCTAGTTCAAATCGTAAATCATTACAAATTGGATTATAATATTAATTTAGATTCTAATATTACGGACAGTAACATTATAAATTTAGAATTTTATTATTACATGCGACATCTTCACTTTTTAGAAGCTACTTTTTACGTGAAAGAATAAAGAATATTCTTCAAACTTTTTTTATTAACGAATAAAATCCAAGTAGAAAATCAAACAGTCATTCCTCTTCAGTATAACAAAATTACTCCAGTTTCCCTGGATTTAAAAATTACAAAAGATTCGCAGTGTTTGAATATCTCGAGAGCTCGAAACTTTTAATGAATCAGAAGGTGACGTGTACCATTTCGATAATATAAAACAAAGTATTAAAAATAGCAACAATAATCTAATCAAACCTCCAATCTACTCACAACGCTCAATTCCTAATCCAGTAATTCCACTAAACACGAAATTGTCGATATCAAATAGAAATATCCATTTCCCATGAAAACCGTTCTAATCAGAGTAATTCACGCAAAAACCAAAATCCCCGATAAGCGGCGCAGTCAGCGAAAAAGGTCACCGTTGGAAAGGTTTTTTAATCTGTGAAAAGTTCAAGCCAACCCCTAATCGATAGTCCCATACATCCAAGCGATGTTCTCGAATCCCCTGTCTTCTCCGCAAAAACAAGAGAATCCGGTCGCTAGTGGATCATTTCTAAGATCCACGAACTCGTGGACCCGAAGCGACCAATAAAGGAGCGATGGTTCCGTAACGCTGGAACAATTTCTTCGACGTAACTGATCATTAGACTCGATCGTGTCCTTCCATTCGAAGGCCGGAGCTCATCAAGCTGAAAGCCACCGGTCATTTCTATAATTCCACTGTCGTAAAAGGTGATCATTTCTTTGTACAGCGTTTAATCGATCGCACTACGCGTCCATGGAATCGCTGAAACGGTTTCGCCATATCAATTCCTTCTGCCTCGAAAAGCTCGTCTTTGGAAAACGGAATTAGTTGTACTAGGCTGTTTCGTAGACCTGTTGCAGCACGTTTCGAATGAGGCTATAAAAAACGTGGAATGAATCTACAGAGCGATAAAAAGGGTTTAGAATTTTAACCGTGGATAGTACTTGCTAAGTGGAAGAAAAAGGAATAAAAAAAAAGTACGAATAAAGAGTGAAAGAAAGAACCTGTTAGACGTTCTATTTCAATACAGTTTAAATATTCGTATATTTTTTCTTGATATTCAGTAGAATATTTTCGATATCTGTGTATAGCTGTAGAGTTGGAGGTATTAATGAAGAAAAGGAATATTATTTTTTAATGATTTTGAGCATTAGAAAGTGGGTTCGTTAGAGTTACGTAAGATAATGCGTGAAATATTATTAGTAGAGAAATAATCAAGGTAGAATAATTTATTGAATCGCTATAGAAATGCTCGTTAGTTTATAGTATTTATGTCTTTCAGCTGTAGGCGACATCTTAAAGTAGAAATAAGATGGATACCGAGATTCCGTTGACCACTTAACCATAAATCAGAGTTTAGAGAGACTTAAAACAAGTTCCATCGTCATGTAATCTTAAACTGAATCCACCGAGGTCCCGGTTACTCGTCGGGTATAGATGAAAATGTGATATTTACGAGAGGTTAACGTGTCGGTGTGCTTTATTAATTATTAATCACTATATGCTCGATACAACTACCAAAGTCCTTCGGATTTGACAAGTTAGTGAATAATAATAATAGTATTCTCCACAGTAACACGCCAGCATCAATTTCCAATGATTCCTTAAATACACTTCTAAGAATTAATTAATTAGAATTTATTAATTAATTTCTATGCTAGTTACTAAAAACTCAAAAAGCATTATCTTTGCTAAACTTATAAAAATTATTATGTTAGCAACGAAAATATTCAAAATTATTCAAATTCCAGTATAACAATATGTTTACATTAATTTTTTATATTCAAAGCACGAATCAATGTAAAATTGTTCGAACAACGTGGATCTGGAATAACTCAAATATTCGCGAGATCATAATAAATTATCTACAAGAAAATCTGAAAATGAGTACTTAAATACCTGATTACTAGCATAAGGATTAAGGTCTGATTCAGTTATAGAATACCATCTTACATGCACATTGAATAAAGAAAAAGGAACAAAGATCATTAGTTTTAGAGAGAAAAATCATCCCATTTGTGATAATATTTTACTGACACCATTATAATTCGCAGCTACCACACGTAGCCGCAAAATGCGGACTCGCGTTACGAGGCTCACGTAACACGGTTCTTCGGGTAAACAAATAATTAAAAAAATTGGAGGGACGATAATGCAACGAGGCAATTCCGTGTGATGGATTGCATTACGTCATACCGAGCGAACTTTTGCTTATCCGACATTAATTCGCAGATCGGCGCGCCAACTAGCTGCAATTAAACACGTACTCGAAAGGAATTAGATCACCGTTCGTAGGAAGCGATAAATCTTGGAACGCGAAACCATCGTAATGCATTCTTTCTTGCATGTACGTAATTGCTAGGTCGCCGCTAAATATATTCCTTTAAAATCAATTTTTTGTTCATAAATATCACAAAAGAAAATTAAGAAATTCTTATTTTTACTGTATGTATAGGTACTTTTATTTATATATTATACTTGATAAATATTTAGAAATATTAAAGGGAAATTACTAAACTTATTTTTTAGAAATATTACTGGTGGTAATTACTGATGAATTTAACGAGGTTATGAATTCTGTACCGTTTTATTCACTTTTATTACATTTCATTGGTCTTAGAGAAAAGCTCTGAGAATTTGTAAAGTAGGATGCACGTACAGAATTGAATATTCTGCCTGTTACTGTTTCCACTTCTTGTAAATGCTTTAAATTTCACTATTGCATAAACGGAAACTTGTACGAAAAGATTTTATTCTATACTTTACTACTAGTGTTTCATACAGCGTAGGGTTTTACATCCTTGGGTAATTTCAGTCTATCAGTTCCATAAAGCTGTTGCTTCCTGGAGCACGTCCATATAAATTTTCCATTTATATTACGTGCAATTTGAACTACAATAAACTGTCTTGCCAAGTCCATGCGTTCGAATGATACACAATTTCCAGGCGAGTTAATGTGGCTGCCATTTGAATTTATTCTTTGGTAAAGAAAAGAGTTATGAAATAAATTGCGAATAATTGAATAAATTGTGAATAGAATTAAAAAATACAGTAATAAAATTCACGTGAAATAATTTGGGAGGTATTACAAAATAATAGTGCAGACATTGAAAATTAATTTGTTCATTAATAAACAATATCCCTTTCGAAATAATCAATGCTATAGAAATACTTTAATTAATAATATACAAATTATATAAATAATTCGATTTAAAATGAAAGACAGAAAAGAACAAAAATTTTTAGGTTTCCATGTCGATATCTTTTGGTTACTTTTGCAACCTTCTTTTTTAGGATCATATATTGTAATCTCAAAAAGTAATTCGGAATTATTTAGCTTACAGGAATTAGACATGATAGGACAAGATTTCGAATTAGGGTTACACAAAACTTCTGGTCGACTAAGTAGCACGACAAGATCTTGAATCCCGAAGTTTCTCATTTCACTCGAAAGTTCGATTGCTTTCAATTTAATATCGATTCAGGCTTTAACCTAACTCGGGAAAGATTCGTAGTGATTAGATGCCCTTTGACACGCGAACGTAGTAAGTACGTCAAAGTACCTATAAATTCACCGAGCCACCGATGATCACGTGCTTCGAAATTCTACAAGATTAATTATGAGATTACTTCTATTACATAACTATCGATCAAAAATTCTGTGGACTCATTCTCGTCTTTAATACTCATCTAACCAGACACGCGAATGCTTCGACAATGAATAAAAAGAAGTTACATATCCTAAGTAAATTGTTTCGAAGATCTGTTTTATCACACTATGAATAATAATAAATAGAATATTACTTCCAGTTAATAATAATTACTCAAAAAATACAATGCAAAGTGTCACTAAAGATACAACGGTTTTTAAGCAACTGTTCCACAATTGTGAACATCGAATTGAAACGATATCTACATTCTGACGTTTAAACAATTAAATCAGAAAAAGGGTTACTCGAAATTCCTTATGTATTTCGATCGTAAAAATTCCTTATTTTAAACAATATCTTTGTACACAGATACTAAAATAGTTACTTTACCTCATAGCAAAACGTAACATAAGACTTAATACAATTTTGAAATTGATTTACAATCGTTGTATTATTAAAAAGATTTGTATTTAATTGTTCCGACATGTATTTTCCAGACATCCTGGAGACAATCCTTTCTACAGCAACATAGACAGCATGCCGGACATACGGCCGCGACGAAAGTCGGTGCCATTGGTCTCCGAGCTGGTACGTAAACAATTTTCCATTAACCTCTTTGGAAAACTCACAACTGTGCCTATAGATATATTACAGAGGTGCGCATACCTGCACGTGTGCGCATCGGCCGTGCGACCCCGTCCATATTCGTGGAAATGAACAAGCGTAGCGACGGTGTTGTTCCCCTGGTTGATCGTCGTCGTCGTCCTCCTCCACGTTTTACTGTCGTCGTCGACGTCGTCGTTGTCGTTGTCATTGTCGTTGTCGTCGTCTTGGTCGTGGTCGTCACCGGATATATTCCGTCACGTGCTTTCTTTTCCGTTCCCAACGTAAAGGAATGTTAATTAACCATGCAACGCAAGTTGAATAACACGGAAACATTCTTCTTCTTACCATCGAATGACATTGATTACTTTGGATTCGATTTATTTTGATTCATTCATTCTATCCCTTCATCATCATACCAAATGAACGACTTTGATTCCTTGCAGCACTATTCATTTTTCTTTTTCAATTTTGTTAGTCTACGTTTGCGAAGAAAAAACACTTTCGTTGAATTGATTAATATTCGGTCGACTAATGATCTTTTTGTATTTAGAAAATTACGATTAGAAATTTTAACTTTTTCAGTTCAATACTTCAATTACAAGATTATCATAAGAAGTTAGTTACAAAATTATGGTACTTAAGTTACAAAATTTCATTTAGAAAGAGGTTCAAGGTGTGACGCAAGAGAATAGATGGTTTCGAATGGATCTATGATACGCATTTATGATAAGCAAAGGTTCCTATGTGCAATATTAAAATTTAGCCATTTTTCCAAGTATCTCCGGAAATTATTAATATGGCTTTAAATTTTCTGGCACTTGTAGAAATTTAAGAGCTCATTACAATTCAGTTTCAAAGCTCAGCGTGCCACTGTATTGATCGAGAACGAAGGCATTACGTGTCGAGGAAATCATTTCGTAAATTGCTACTCGCGATACTTTGAGATAACATTTCACGGAGAAAGTAAGGGATCCTCGGTGTGTTCCTTGATTTCCATACCTACCTGAATTAACCAAACCTTCGGTGTATTTCAAATGATGACTGGTATAATTTCGAATCCATACCATGGATTACAAGTCGTAAATTACAACAGCGTATCGTTTCAAATGTTCAAGTATCCATTCATATGTGTTCTAGTAAAAATCCACAAAAAGCTTTCTTCGCATCAACACTAAATGTACTGGCACTGTATATATTCCCTATTCCTATCGTAACAGTTAAATAATTGATTATTAAATAAACGTGAATAATTTAAACGATAAATTTTTGTAATAAATTAAAAAAATTGAAAACTGATGAATTGGGCAATACTGATATAAAGCTGAACGGACGAAAGAAAATACAGACTTTTTAACCAATTTTTAAAACCCAGCATTCAATCGGATGTGATACGTTTATTGTTAAATAAATGATTCCAAACTTTTGGTGTTACCTGTAGCATAAAGTATCTACACCTATTCGACATTTCTATAAATATATCTAGAACTTTTTGATATGTATCTCTATGAAAGGATCGACACCTATTTGAAACTATACGAGATTGTCAATTTTCACTAAAATATCAAAACATGTTTGACTTAACTAAAGTACACTGCGGATGCAGCAAAAGATGTAGAAGATTTCATGAAAATGTCTAAAAATGTCTATATATCAGAGTAATAAAAATTTGTATCCACAAATTTAATTCACTCTATCATAACTTTCAATAATAATCAACATTTACTACTTACAGTTTCGATCACTAAATATAATCAATAATATCGATATCCTTAGAAACTAATTTCACATCCTGTTACCAATACACTTATAATTCAAATTTAAATGTTAATCCACGTTCAGCCCTTCGTTAATTCATGGACTGGGAGATTCGTAAGTTGTTATTACAGTGGAATCAAAGATCTTAAACTTTCGGCAATAAAGTTTCTCCATTAAGTACTCGGTTACCACCGTTCTCGGCAAACCGTAACCTTGAGAAAGTAAAACCAAAATCTGCGTCACATCTTTGCCCTTTTACGTCAAACTGTTCTCCTGGCCCGAAGTAGAACTTGATGTTGATTCACGTCCAATTAGTTCTGCTATCTCGCGTCATCCATGCAGGAATATTTCGCTTTTGCTGAGAAAATGAATTCGAAGCTGACCGACCGCTATGCAGCCCCCGCAGACAACAAAGACATGATTCTTAGTAACCAGTTTCCAGCATAGACAATCGGCACGCTTTTAATTGGGAACCATTTCAGGTTCACTTTTAAACGACGCCTCTTTTTTCACCCATTTCATTTTTCCCACCTTATAATTGAATGCTCAAATTACCGTTCAGCAGGCGTCGCTCGAAAATAGTTGGCCATTCGTCAACACTTCTGCTCACGTCGCGAGACCATGCATTCGGAAAAATAACATACGTTGCTTATTGCGAACAATTTATTTAATTTATTTGCTTTCTCAGGTATGATCGATCCAGATACTTTGTCATTCATATTTAATTGGAAAGAAAAATTCTGCACATACTTTGTATCTATGTTTGCTATAAAATATAATAATTGATAATGATCGTCAACTTCCTGAACTTATAAAGCCAAGAAACGCGAAAAGAAGTTATGTTTCAACAGAAGAAACTTAACAAAATCTGCAGACAGATTTATAAGTAAATAGAGATTACTGGTCATAATCTTGTAATTACTTTACAATTTTATGATTACTTTACTAACTTGAAACATTACACAAAAGTTCAAACACTTATTCCTCTTTCCTTAATTGGAAATCCTAGTTTCCTCGTCAAACAAGTAATTCCAAATTCAAAATGGCTACGAAAATGGATCAATGCCACCCCCGTATATCGACGTTAACGACGCTGATAGATTTAGCACGACATAAAAAGACGTCACCAGCAGCGAACGCGTTAAAATCGAACCGCTGGACTAAGTTATTCATTGCATCACACCTATCTCCAACTAACTTAACCATATTAATTTTACGGTTATGCAGTTTATCGCGGGTAAGGGAACGATCGAACCACCCAATCGTGAACTGTGATATAACAACGCCCATAATGCCCGATATCAAAATGAAGACTAGATTATGAACTCCGTGATTCCATGGGGACGCGGACAGAATCGACGACCACGACCGATATCGATCAGAGCTTCATGTGTTCTAGTACTACTTCTTGGCCGTCCCATCGAAGTGTGTTGTTCCCACTGGTCCCATCCGACTGTGCAATTCTATTTGTACCTCTGTCGCAGAAAGGAGGAACAGTGTGTTATTTCATGCAAATCCTTCCTTTAGGTTACGGTTACATTTCACTCGTATTTGGACGAATGGTCGTACTGACGAATAAACATCTGAAGATCGCTACGTATACAGGAAGAGGTGGTGATGTGATTAAATTTGTAAATAACTTACATGGTTTGCAGGAAATACTTTTTCTTCGACACAATATGAAGCTTTTAAGTTTCAAGCTGTATTTATTATATTCTTTATTACCATAACTAATGTATTATGTAATGTAAATTCATAAATATAAAAATCTAATAGATACTATTAAAGACAGCATTAGTTAGTAGATGTCTTTATTAAAATATGGAAAATCACGAGGGAACCACATAACCACCTTTTCCTTTATATTTTTAGGAATTTTTATAGACATTTGATTGCTTTAATGTAATGCAGTCAAAAGTTAGACTCCTCAAAGCTTCAAGGCTTAATCTTAAAGGCTGAGTTTTGAAGACCTAGACTTCTATAAAGCTCTAATCTTCAAAACTTCAAGACTCATCCTTAAAGACTGAGTCTTCGAAGTTTCAGGAGTTAACCTTAAAGCTTTAGAAGCTCGACCTAAGCCTTAAGATTAAACACTTCAGATTTTACAACTGAAAACTTCAGCATTAATATTAAAGACTTCAGCTTTTACAGCTCAAAGCTTGATCTCTTAAAGGTTAAGACACAGCTACAGCTTTCGAAGCTCAGAATTCATTTTTACAACACTACTTTGACGTATTGAATTCGTCGGAACACAAGTTTGTCGGAATATGAACCCAATGTAATCGCAACCTTAGCCGTTGACTTCATGTCTCCCGGATCAGCTTTGCTCCCCCACAGGCTGTCTCTCCTTTTGTCTCCGTTGTCGTGTCTCTTCGCGCAACGTGTGTCCACCGTCCGTGGAAGGTAACAACGAATTCTTTTGAGCCGCGTCTCGAACCATCCGTAGTCCCATCTTCGTGCTCGATCCCCGCAAGACGACGACGAACACGCGAGGCTGTTCTCTCACGAAATCGATACATCTGTTGCGCCAGAAGGTGATCGCGTGAAACGAAACAGTGGAAAATATGATAGAAATTGGCGAATTTTGGTTTTTGAATCGGGAATCGGAAATTCTTTTATTGCGTAATTATGGAGGTTTTTGAGGACATTCGCCTGAGAAATGATGGAAATGTTTTAAAAAATATAATATAATCAATAAAGTAGCTGAATGAGAACACTTTAATAGATAACTGTTTATAATTGTATTTATATTGTTATAGAAAGTAATATATGGGCAAAAGATGTAAAATAAATAATAGAATTGGGATAAATATTTTGTGTCTTTAGCGAAGAATATTAAAGGAAAAATATAATTAAAGTAATAGATTGACGAAGTCAATGCAACGTTAATTCTAATACACTATGGAAAATTAGTAATATTTTCAAATATCTACGTTAGGAGATCATGTGACTTTTTTCTATGATAAATATAGTAATGTAAAACGTTCTTTTCTTCATTACTTCATTCATTCATTTTAACAGATAGGAGATATCAATTTATAAGCGATCACTATTAGGAAACTATTATAGTATGTGATAATTTAAAATACATTATATATATCATATATAAATATATATCAATATTCTTTAAACATTTTCTGCATCCATTATGTATTTATTTTGCACACTTCGAGATTTGATATCAACAAATATATTTTCAGAGTACTTATAACTTATTTAACTCCAACACCAGGTTTATTTCCTCCGCTCGATGATTTATTATGTAGTAAAATAATCATTTCAGGAATCATGTGGGGTGAAACTAAAAATTTCTTTATAATACGATACAATCTATGCAAACGAAATGTTATACTTTTAAAGTAATAATAGCTATAATAACCTAATGTAATTATAACAGTAATTACAATTTGCTTTATCGTTATATTTCACCCTTCATTACCCAATAATTTCCGTATCAGATCAGTTCTTATAATTGATTATTCTTTACTATTTTTCACGTTTATCAAACATTCCCATCATTTCTCAGATATTCATTACTCCAAACATTGCCTTTCACATTCTTCAAAAGAAAACAGCCTCAAAAACGAGTTTCCTACAAAATGAACGCAAGCTTAAACAAGGGCACAACGAAGAATGTAAACTTGCAATGGTATTTGCACGAAAAAAAATTCATAATCTAAAAAGAGAATTTCCCAGTAAAAGGGAGTTAACGCGAAATAGGATTGAACGAAGAGAAAAATAGCTCGAGATAGAATGGCTGTCCTCGTCGTGCAACCTGTTTGCGTGTACCGTGTTTCGGTGTTGCGTTTGTTTATCGGCAACCCAGAAAACTTCTTCTGGAGCGGCGTTGAAGTCGATTCGACGATAAATTCCTTTGTTACACGCATTCGATCCGAAAGCCCTGAATAAATAGTTACCAGCGACTCGCTGCGCTAGTTCGTTGCGCCGAGATTAAAAGCTCGCTGGTGGTCTGTTTACGATTTTCTTATCTCAACTCCGTGTTTCTGGCGCCCCGAGTTTTTAAGATGCAGTGGTAAAGATACGAGGCAGTTAATCGCAAAATTGCGATCCAACTGGGGTAAAGGTTGATGTAAAACGGGGAGGCAGTTCCGGGCCGAACATTAACCGCAGTAATTTTCCGCGAATCGTCTGTCAACGATCCGCTCTGTTTGTTTACTCCGTTTACTGCAGCTTTTAAAGAATGTGCTCGTTCAACGTTACGAATATCAACGACCGAAGGCTCGCGGGTCGCGGATTTTTCATTCGTCCGGCGGACCAGAAGTAGGCCGCGCGATTCAATTCGGATCGACAACGTAACTCGTTTTTGTTCACTTTGAATCTGATCTCTCTTTGATCTTCTTATCGCTTGATAAACGAACGTTACTGAATAGCCGCGAACCGAAATTGTTCCCGGTTTCCTGAACTGTCGAGTGAGGATGAATCAAGTAAAAAGAATGTCTGGGTTTCATGGAAGTTGGAGAATTAGTAATAGGACATGTGTAAAAGTACAATAGCAACTCGAAGTATTTCAAAAGACAATTAAGAACGTAAATTTGTGAACTGTTAGGTATTGAAATAATCATAATATTCAAAATCTATGATGATGATACATTATTGTTTCAATCGTTTTCCATATAACTGGGACATTGTCAATATAATTAACGAATACTTGTATTTTAAGACAATTCTTGTCAACCATTTCTAGAAATGTCACATGCAAAATACAATGCATACATTCTACACGCAATCTGTCCTTAACCCATTTGTGTCATTAACGTACATATACGCTCAATTTTCCTAGTCACTATCACCCTTTTCATACTTGCTTATGATGCAAATTGGTTAAAATCCGTTATTAAACGATAACATACAAGCTAAGATATTTATGAAAATTCTCTTATAAATTTTGCTAAAGCTTCAAGTGACGCGGTGTTATAATCACTGTTTAAAAATAAGGTTACCAACATATTCGGTAATGTTCTCAGAAAGGCTTACGCCATGGGTCTATCTAATCTCGATCGCCTCACTCGATAGCAATGGATCGCCACGCGTTTTTACTGACCAATAAATCCGCCTGGTAAAAGCGGCGGCATGAGTCAGATTACAATCGGCATTGCGGCGTTCACAACGACTTCGCAATTGTGTATACACGCGGCCGTTGAAAGTCGAACGTTCATAAAACGCTCGCGCCGCAGCGGACGTTTTACGCTTTCGATTTCATCGCCGGTAAATTACGCGGGCTTTAACGTGCATACATATATGAAAATATTTGCGTTCTCATCCCACGGTTGAATCACTGCACGCCCGGCTCGCCGGTCGTCACGCGGATCACGCGAATTTCCCCAGGAATCATTACGCGACGGACCTCCGCAGAAATGGCAACTATGGATGTTGCGTGAAGCTCCGCAGCCTGACAATCGAAATTCATTTGTTGAAAAGCGACCCAACCCCAATTCCAATCTCCCCCTACGCTCCACGGCCCCTTTACAACCCTTACAATCCCGACGGGTCGATCGAAAATGTTGGGGACGCCGGAATTTGAAATTCGAATTTTATGCCGACTAAGTCCCATCTCCGAAAGCCATCGCCATGGGCGCAGTTTGTTTGACGGAGTCGATATTTGGAATAAAGTTCATCGATCGTTCTCTCTTTAGGCACAAATGCAGTTTGCAGGGCAGATTTTAGAGGACGCCCGCAGATGACTTACATGATTTTTTCATATGTATTCTGGGACGGTTTCGATCTGCATTGCAGAGACAGAGTTTCAAAAAATTCCGAACTGGACAATATTGCCAAACGGATTTTATTCAAAGGAAATTTGTTTGTTTGGCAGTGTTCGCATTGTTGTTGTTGTTGTTGTTGTTGTCGTTGGGGAAATATAGGATACATGCAATTTCGAATATTTTTCAGATTGTATTTTGAACGTGAGAGAGGGTAGGATATTGGAGAATACTGCTAAAAGGTTTGGAAATTTAGAAGAACTTAATTATAGTGGAAGGAAACAGTGATTATAGTAAATGAAAATTATTCATTTAGCAGCATAATGAATTTGATAGATCTAAATATTGATTTATATATTTTCCAATAAGAGGTTTAAGATCTTTTAATCTGTAAAATGATATCGAAGTTTCAAGCGACGATAAAGCTCTTAGTGTCGAAGCTTTTGAATGTAAGCTGTGTGCTCCTGGAAAAACTATCTCAATATGCCTGTATCAATGAGTATTACATTGATACTGATACACTCGTGAGTATCTTTCGAATCACTGGTGCAGTTAGCTGCAATATTAGTAAATGTTTCGAATAAATTTTCCATGCAAAAGTGTCACGTGCAGGAACTGTATTCCGGAGTACAATTTGAGTTGAAAGTAATGAAAGTACATCATCAGCTGGGAATTATCCAAATTTAGATAAAATTGTAGTTTAATTCTAATAAATCATAATTAAACATTAAGATAATTTTTTTCTAAATTATTTCAATTAATAATAAACGCTTTCCATATTTCGAATTTATTTATTAAGCTTCGAACATTAGTATACAAAAATTTAGAATTGACAAAATATTTGGCAAATCAAATTTGAGAAACAGTTTCTTTTATAATGTAATTTCTATGACAACGGTGGTCTAAAAACTAGTTTTACTCCTCGTCCTATAATTTAATTTCTCAATTTCACTTACTAAAGCTGTTACTAACAATTTACTAGAAAAATAAAAAAACTTTTTCTATGTCTAAATTTACTCTGAACCCTACAAGTTGATAACAAGAAAAATAATGTCCCATTTAAACTGAAGGGAATTAGACGACATTTATATTTTTCAAGCTATACTTGAAATCTTAGCCACGAGTCTGGCACGACATTACAAGGCAAGAGGTTAATCGCGCCAAAAATTATGAACGAAATATTTCACGAGACGCACGACATGACGTGTAATAGCAATTACTTGCGTGCTCGAGACGATTGCCGTGTTTCAATAAGCGGACCGCTTGCGTCACACGCGCCCTTGTGGCGTCGAAGCTCGTGTGCCTGTGTAAAAACTAAAATCAAGCTCGTATGTGCACCGCGATTACATCAGCTTTCACAAAAAGAACTACCTGCAGGAACGTTATTTACAAATTGCAACCTCTAGGCTGTTTTCGAAAAACATCAGTTGAGAAACTCGAAATTAGTTCACATAAACTACACAATGAACATTCCGCTCGAAAAGGTATTGTTACTCAAAGCACGGGACGATGGAAATTTCATACGATAAAAGTTTTCGCGTTTCGTGGTTTCATCATACAGGGAAAAATGAAAAGTGATATGAAAATAACATTTTGCTTGTCTTCCCGTTTCTCGAGATTTCTGGATTTAAATTCTATGAAATTGAATTCGGGAAGAATCATGTGAAATGAGATTAAAAACACAGTTTGTTGGAAAATATATATATCATATTTAGTTTCCGAATTATTATTATATTCAAATCATGCATTTAGGTTGATTTAGGATAATGTAGATCATTTAGGGTGAAACGTATGATTTTAGCAGGGAAAACATGTAAGAGGATTAAAGGTCCATTTAAAGTTTTACAGTTTAAATCAGCAAAGTACATCCGAGAAAACTTATTCTTGTATTCGATTTTACGAACCATGCAACTTCGTGATCAGGACCCTTCTGCTTCAAGGACGGCAATTAATATTCATCGTTCTACTTTTGAACCTTACGAAATGTAAAAAGAGAAGGCAGAACGACGACTAAATTTTCCAGTAACCTCGAGCGAAATGGGTAATTTTCTTAAAATGGAGCAAGCTACTTCCACATTCGTCCAAAAGACGGAAAGTGGAAGAAACTAGCAACACGAGAGCTACAGGCTACCGTTTTGTTATTTATAATTAGGTTGCATATGTCTCTCTTTTTAAAAAGTATTTTGAACCGTCTCAGAAGAAGTCATTATGTAAAAAAGAATTATAAGGACCCTCTAATGTAGTTTAAACCTTTCAGGTTTAAATTACTTTAAAACATGTAAGTGTTTTATTTGGTTTTATTATATATTACCACAGGGAGAAAAGAACGTATTCCATTATTCATTTTCGATTCGTAATTATCCAATTAAAAAAAACTACTTTCCTATAACCCTCTATTACCAGTGACATGCCAAGAAATATATTTTCATCCCTTAATTTCCCCTCTTGTTTTCATGCTTCCCAAAAATTATCAAAATAACAAAATACGTATAGAATATTTTTCTAAAAGCTACTTGCAACATAACATAACAATATAAGACAGCATCATAATGAAACCAAGAAGAACTACCTTTTCCAAACAGCTCTACCGCAAAATGCCTCCATTCTTGATCTCATTCTACCGAGTTGTTCATAAACTCACAATGGGTTTAGCGGCGTGAAACAAAGTCCCCGTCGTGAGTATGGA
The DNA here is from genome assembly GCF_051020985.1 of Nomia melanderi. NCBI lineage: Eukaryota > Metazoa > Arthropoda > Insecta > Hymenoptera > Halictidae > Nomia > Nomia melanderi. Next base: position 13,880,339 of record NC_135008.1, read on the forward strand.
TCGATTTTCGCTCGACCCGTCTCTGGTGTATGTTTTGTGTAAGGTCTAGTGCAACCGATACGGCCGGACTACCCTGAAATTACGTACGTTTCCCCTTGACGAGAGATTGGAGGAGGATGAAATAATTTCCACGGAGGAAGCGTGGATGGCCACGGAATATTCACGAGGTCCGTTCACCGTCACGCGAGTAGCCACGGCAGCCCGCGAGCACAACTACCCTCCTACCCTCGCCGCCAACCACCATCCCATTCAACCGTCCTTCCCTGAATCTGTCGGTTCTCAACCCTTTTAGAGATCGACCCATGTTTGTCACCCCTGTATGTTCGATGTCGACAATTTTTCTTCTTGGTTGTGTTGTACACCGTGACCTTGGCCCTTGACAATCCCGCGTCCGTGCAGTATATTGTTCGGCCGAATGGTACCGGAAACGAGGGTCCAGTCGGCACGCAGGAAAACCGCGTGAAACTTACTGGAACTCCAACGTGGCGACAACATTGCTTTTATTTCTCTGGTTGTTCTGTTCGTTGTTGAACTGATAAATTGAAGACTATTTTAATGAACGTAAAAGGTCAACGGAACATTAATTACGAACCTGGAGTTCCGGTAACTTTCGATTTTCACGTTTACTGACAAGGAATAATCTTCATTGGCAGGGTAAAAGGTTCCATTGTATGAATAATAAGTTGACACATAAATAAATATGATTGTCGATTGGAACGTTTCATCAAACAACTGTGAGATAATACTTTTTAAGTAATGCAAAGTTGATATTATAAAAGGAGATTTGAAAAATTTTACGAGTATTTGTAGAATATTCTAATGGAACGCTGATGTGTAAGAAGATTGTTCTGCGTCGGTTTCGAATCGTTCCCGATTTACGTTCTGTGCCTGTCGTGCCTCTAATCTCTTAATGCATCTGTTTATATCCGTTCGACATGCAAAACATCCGAAAAGAAAAGTATAACAAGAAAACTGAAAGAACTAAACAAAAAACAATAGAAAAGAAATTGTCGAAAGACAGATGCAAGCGATACACGTTACTAACCGGCAACTAATGCCATTTTTCTTTGTTTGTTCTCTGTGGCGCCCGTTGTTGTATCCACCTGAACACCTGAAAAATACAAAACCACTCACCGAAAAAAACCTCTCAAAAAATCTCAAAAATTCTACCTCCAGGTCTTGAAGGTACTAATTAAATGCCTCCTTAACGAAGTTAAATAAAAAGCTTGTCTTTTTTTCTCTGCGTATGTATAACGTAGCCGCATGCTTCGCTTCGGAACAATTGTTACCGCATCCTTTCGTTTCTCTTTGTGGACATTCGTTTCGCACCCAACTCAATTATACTGTTTTTCTGTTCTTCGTTTTTCTTTCGCTTTCTCGTTCAACCCTTTCGTTCTCACTTCTGTAATTTCGTTTAACCGGGATCTGTCCCGTTTCGCAACGCCTGGAATTACGTTCCCTTGTGCGCGGACGGATCACGGTTCGCGGGAGCAACGCCATTTTGCTACTATCCCTTCTCCCGCGATAATCGGCTGGTATTATTTACGCATAATTCACCGTCACCTAATGGAGATTTTCTAATTGACGGATTAAAGCAACGTTGTGCGGCGCGGAATTGTTTCGCGTGTCGCAACGCAATTACCGTACCGCGTCAGCCATCTTGTCGTAGCCAGTAACAAGATAAGGATCGTTGTACTTAACGACCATGTTGGAAAAGAACCTTCGACTCTTTCTCTCAATCTTTTTCTTCTTATTATTTTGTGTATTTTGTATTCTTACATTTACATATTACATTTGTACCTTTTGCCTATTCTTTTCCCTATTTCGCTATCGAACAAGCGTTGCTCCCGCAATAATCTCGCGTTAACACTACTCTCTCGGACGTTTCGCTCGTCACTTTTTACTCCAGCCGTACTAATCTACTCTTCTGTTAGGAATTATCAGTGTGTCTGCCGCATCCTCTCGAAAGAAGGACCTTTTACACCAAATGCGAGTGATCTTTCTCAAAGTCGTTAAAATCCATTGCTCCTTTACATGCATTCCCTCGAGAGGATACGCTGATACGCGTGCACGTTATTCCATTTGGCATTTTAATACTACTGGGTGTACCCGCACGGAGAATCGTCACAATGGTTATGTAACGCATGTACTAGTAGCGAGACAGTACCATAGTTTGTAGGCGTACTTATCGTAATTTGGTAGAACACGACACTGTCCAACCAGAATTTTGATCTGTGATTTTTACTATGGGATTCTGGTGGAGTTTCTTATCATTTCGAGAGACTCAGTTTTGAGGAAGTTATTAAATTCAGTTGGAAAATTTGTTGAAGTTTGTTGTAAAATCAATACATACGTATGATATAATAAATATTTCAATGTTTTTAAGGAATCTTGAAAATGATATCTTCCACGTACCAGTATTTTCGAATATTTCTGAGCTTATTTTGTAAACTACGAATGAGAGAGAAACCTTAACTTCGTTACGCGATAAAACAGAACCTTTTGATAAGACCGTCAAAGGAAACTGCAACGCAGATTTTGTTTTCTATTGAGAAAGTAAAATCCCTGTAGTAACTGTCCTCGATAGTTTTTATGAAAAGATGCGCTTTACTGTGTGGCGTAATTAAATCTCATCTCAAACTTCTTATTTTCAAAGCAAACTGAAAAATTTCTGAAAAAGACTGTGCATTAAAAGTACCTCCAGCACTCTGAACATTACTTGTATATATTGAAATGTTTATGTTATTGCAAAAACGTATATCATTTTATCTAGGAATACATGTAGAATCGTTTCCCGTGAAAAACGTTTGTCCAGCTTTTAGAAATAACTGCTAATTTGATCTTTGTTTCAAAATTAAATTTTACATAAAATTTTGAGAAGGAACACTCTTTAGACTCACGTCAAAAGCACGAGACTCTCCACGAAAAACTTATTCAATGTCAAAATGCACAAACAATATTAAGATCTATTGGACAGTGTAATTAGTTACTTAATCACGCGTAGAAGAAAACCGATCCAACGTCCGCTTTCCGGGCATTAAAATAACTACATGAATCTACCACCTGACGCTTTTCCTTCCTCTCTGACTCCACGTATCTTTTTTTCACAACAAACACCGTATTTTAGTTCGTATAAGCGAAAAAGGGGGAGCATGAACGCAACGTATCCTTAGGATGCAGGAAGAAAATGCAAATACGTCTAACTATTATATATTAGACAACTTTAACATAAGTGCAGACAACGAGAATTCTATAATCAGTAGTCGAAGAGAAATTGATTTATCCCACCGGAAGGCCTCAACCCCTATATATGAATTCTAAATAAATCTTAAAATAAACCTCAAACCACTTTTCACAAGAAAGAAAGATCCTCCGAGGAGCATACATCAGTTTCTCCGCGCGACTATTGGATATTCGACGATCAAGGATTGTGGCAAGGATTCCTTCACCCGCAGTTGTGCTTTATGATACGTATGAGCTCAGTCGAACAAGCTGGAAAGAACGAAGTAAAATATGTAGTTACGGTAGAAATCGGAAGAATCACGGTGCCCCGTGCGAAAGGAAAAATGCTTATCACGCCACGAACACGCTTTTGGGGAATGTAGGAAAGCCGATAGAAGATATGGAGTGGAGCACAGGCGAGGCGCGAAATTAGTGTTCCGGAATTAGCGTCTGTGAGCAGACAGTAGCGCATGCATCGAGCACGGGGCCCCGTGCATAATATCTTAATTGAAATCTACCCGGCCGCAAATCCTGACGCGCCGTCCCTACCACCGCCCCATAAGCTAATTTGATTAGACACTCTCTCTATCCGTAGAGATTTCACCGTTTCTATCTCGCTCTGCCTTTTATCGCCATCCCCCGCCCTTAATTTGTACGCCTCTTGTTTCCGTTTCTCGCCGCGCAATCCCGTCGGTTTTCGTTAATCGATTCTTGATCCGAGTTAACTCAGCCTTTCGATCATTCCCACTCTCACTTCGGTTTTTTCCTAGTTTCACCGAGAAGCACTTTTCACAATCTCTTTTACTAGTCATTTTTATTCATCGCCCCCGTTTTTCTCTGCTCCTGATTTCGATCGCCACTGGCTATTTTATTTTCGCATTCATCTCGCGAACGAGAACTTTAACATTCGATTCGTCGCGATATATTCATAGGGTGTTGAATATGAATCAGTGTTTTTTATTGCGGAGGCACAAATTCGATGATGGACGGAGCTCCTCGATCACAGTGCGGTGTGTAAAAGCTTCTCACCCCTTGCGGACGAACGCCGGCGTGTTTGGGGCGTTGGGCTTTTGTGTGTAAAATAAAAAGTTACTTGTAAATAGTTCGTTCATTCGAATAGTTGAAGATTCATACACGTTTTTGTTCATTTTTAATATTCGTCACTTTGGTGTTCGATGTAGTCTTGTTGTGAAAGTATTTTAATAGTTTGAAGAATCGTCGTCCGCAAAGGGTTAACAGTAAATCGAACTTTAACGGCTTTCCTATTTGATTTCTGTAAATGATAGTTTTCCATATTTTCTTTAGCATAATCGAATTGCTTATTTATTCAATTTAGACGGTAGTGTAGATTATAGATTTATCGATCGAAGATCGAGGGGTTTAGCTCCCGTTTTCGGTGGACTCTGCTCGGAGCACGGCTTTGATGCAAGCCAATGTAAATAAAACACATTTTCTCACGTCTGTAAATAGCATCTGTAAATAACACTGATACCTCGAATATATTTGGCATAAATTCATATACAAGTGCAACTAAAGTTTCAACAATAATTGACGCGTTTCAAAGCTCACGTATCGCATCTCAGAGTCCCAATGAAACGCCACATATGCCAAATGTAGAGTTCGATATCACGTATCTGCAATTTGTTTTGCCAATGATTTCGCAGTTGACTGTGTCTTCCTTTGTTTTCTAATCGACAATCGATCGCAAGTAAAAGCAATGTATTATACATCTTTGAGATTGTCGTTGTAGAGACTATTTCCATGTGATTTCAAAAATTTTGTATATATCTGGTAAATTTACACTAAAAGTCGTCCCATGTTTACCATTTTCTCATGACCACGCTCGAACTTCACTGTTCGTTTATTTTCTACGTTTTCCGGATCGTCATCTTCGTCTTCATTCATCCCCCACCCAGCCCCACCCCTTTCAGTTTCTCTCTTCCTGCTCTTTATCACGGTCCACACAATAGAGAGACTGGAAGGCATTGTTCCCGGATCAGATGAGCATTAATTTCTATCTTTTCTCAGACAATGGCGGCGACGAAGAGGAACACGGCTGGTCTAACATCGGCGGTGCCCAGAGAAACATTGAACAACGAGGATCTGGTAAGAATTCGTCCTTTAATCAGCGCCCTTATAGGCATCATCGTGTCATCTATCGCGCCTCCTCTATCTAACGTAAATCGAGTGGAATTCCTTATCGTAATTATCAGGAAGGGAATAATCGAGCGTGTCGTCTCGCGCGTGAAAAACGATCGCGTGCGGTCGAGCCCTTTCCCCGCGGGAAGCTATCGTGAACCTTGAAACGTCACCGGGAAGAATTTAATCTGCCATCGAGATTACATTTCTCGACATTTTCCTTCGTTACTTTTATTTTTTTATTTATTCGCGCGCAAAGGAAGATTCCAGCAAAAAGTGGGAATCGGTGCGAACGATCGTTTCTCATCGCACGGACCATCGAGGAAGAACGTTATCGAGACGGAATATAGATTCGGTACGCAGATGCGACGGAAACGAGACGCACCATCGAAGGAATCAGTTTTCCATCGATGCTGGAAACGTCGTCCGGCCACTTAGCACTGGACCTGTCCCAACGGCACGGTGAAAATCGTTCACTGCACGCTGCTAGATCGAAATTAATGGGACATTCCCGCGGAATCGGGTATATCTTTACCTGCGCTAGAGTTCGTTAAAGAGATCTCAAAAGACAGTTTTCGTTCTTACAAGCGATACAGTTGTCGCTAAATTACGGGGACGAGTTTCTTTAACTGTCGATCAGAAGATCGCGCGAGAGCGATAGACTGCTACGGTTTTGTCGGAGGACGAAAATAGAATCAGAACAAGTATTTAATAGAATCGTGACAAAAATAATAGAAATGTGGTCAGTTTGAAGTTGTAAGGAGAATATTTATGGAAAAGAGAGTTCATGTATTTTGAAAAGTAGTTAAAATATTGTTTTACACACTGGACACGTTGAAAATTAATCGATGCTGTGGCTGCTTTTGTACTTGATAATAAATTACTTCTTGGGTAGTATCTTCCACATTTCTACACAATTTATCAATTATTACGATATGTATTGTCTTTCATCTTTTATTGAGTATTCTTTATGAAAGTAATGTTAGCAATGCATAGCAGGACTGATTTGAAATTGTAAGAAATCTAAATGCATATTTTCAGTACACCGTACCTAACAGACTTGCAAAGTAGTAGATAATGTGGATTTTGGGTATCACTATAGATCACACTGAAATCTCTTGAACACTTACGAAAATATTGGGTATAACGAAAGATTCTGGAAAGTTTCAGATTCAGAAACCCACCAGGTTTCCACTGTTCTTTTAAGATCCCTAAAATCCCAGGATCTAAAAGAGTCTCTGAAAATCTCAAATCTCTTAGAACATAGCTTCTTGAAAAGTTAAGATCTTTTACCTGTTCAATCGAAACTGTAAGGTCTTTCAACGTTGACACTGTTGAGTCTGTTGGATCTTTTACTGTTTACACTAAATCAATCGGATTTTCTATTTCTTATATGGAAATTGTCGAACATTCGATCATTTATATTATTTTTATCGAGTCTTTTGCCGTTTATAAGTGAAACAACGTAATCATTCAATTTACTTATTTTAATTACCTCAGCCTGTGCATCTGATCCATGAGACACTACAAATGTCAATATTGAATTCATGCTATATAAACATATCAAATTTTGTCAATTTTCTAATCACCGTTTCTGCCATTCATATCAACTTGTTTAGATTTCTGATATTATATCAAACTAAATGAGATCTATGCAAAATCAAGTACAGTGTCTAACGTGTTCAAAAAAGTACATATAACGTGTCAAATGAAAATAACGCAAATTCAGTGAGTTCATCAAATTTAATTATCAGTCTGAATAAATTTATATTACTTACAGTCTACATTGTTAGCTAACAAACTAATCAAGCGTACAGAATCTCTATAACTAAACTGACCGCATTTGAACAATTCGATAGAAACATATCAAACAAGAATTCCAATCCGACGAGGAAAGAAAAACAAGAAGAATCGCCAACAACGTGTTAGGTGGGTCGCCGAATTGGCAGCCCGTGTCAGGATAAAGATTAAGATCCATGCTCATCTCTAGAACGTAAGACACGCCTCATCTAACTATAAGCTGCGACATATATCAACGAGCATCCGGTGAAGGCTCTACGCCGAGCTGAACTTTAACCTCTGATAACTTTTTTTCTTTTCACATGAACTGTGCTGCATTTTATCCTCATTTCCGCGCTATTTTCTTTCACGTAAGTGTGGCCCAACCTCTGTCTTTCTTTCTTTCTTTCTCTACTTTCTCTCTTACATCTATCTTTCTCTTTCTTTCTTCTTTTCGAAACTTTCTCTCTTAATTCTCTCTTTCTTTTTCCTTCTTCTTTTCAAAATTTTCTCTTCTATCTATTCTTCCTCTGTTAACTACGTTTCTTTGCTTCTTTGCCTATAATCCCCCCCCCCTCTCTCTCTCTCTCTTTCTTTCTTTCTTTCTGTCTCTTTCTCTTTCTTTCTCTATTCTTTCTGTTTGATCACGCTCTGTGACTCTTGAGAAAAAAGCAACGTGTTCGTAGCGATCCTAGACAAAGTCGTTTCTTCTAGCGGCTAGGGTGAACGTCATGCGTAATATTTGCATACAAGTATTTGTACTTACACGTCCGTCACGGGAATTGCTGAACGCGTGCGTAGTAGTCGGTACGTGCGTGTACGGTCGTGTGTGTTCCTGTGTGCAAGCTTGGATGTGGGTCACGTATAGGAAATCGTGGATATGAGATGCTACAGTGGTCATGTAAACCGGGTGTAATTAGGCTAGAGCTAGGATTCTCTGATCCCAGCACGTGATAACGGATGCTCCTCGTATCCGATGAATGGAATCCTATATAGCAGGTGTTCGGGGGCGGTGTTGATTTCATCTAATCGCTGAATAATTCCCTACGATTCGTAACGTCATCGGGATTGCCAGTCAGTGAACAACTACGCTTTCTGTTCCTTATGGAGAAAGCTGCAGCATCGTTTACATGATTTATTAATAATGATTGCTTTCTACCTTTTTCCATTAATAAATTATTTGATACTAGAATTACAGCACAAGTCGTTGAAACTCGATTCAGATGGTTTACTACATTAATACATTCGTTCGAGCGTTCAAATCAAATGGAGAATCTAAACGAAAGATTCGTGGACTTACAATTAACGATATTTGTGTTAGTATATTGATATATTCAGAATGTAATTGAAAAAGTACGCGTAAATTAATAATAATTTTCTCTTTATTTTCTCAAGTTTGAAAGTATCTTTGAAAGGATAAAAAGGTAACAAAAAATTAATATGTAGTTTTTATATTAGTCTGCAACTAAGAACGATACACTGAAGAGAAATAAGGAAGAATATAAACAAAACAAAGATCACGTAAAATCGTGAAACCTCGATTCTGTATTCAAGGCGAACTTCGAAATTTCCCAGCTCCTGCCCCGTGACGTATACAACATTTTCAGCGAGTTACGTGGAACACTGTAAATAATACAACAATCCCGATCAGCCTTAAATAGACTAGTTTAACAGGTCAATGTATCATGTTCCGCAACAACGTCGATGTATAGGGTATACACTGGCCACTTCTCATTATTGGTTCGAAATGTTTGCAACGGGTAACGCCGGTCGAACAACATAAGTGGGCAAAGATAAACGAGGGGAAAAATGAGGAGCATCCGGTAGTCACGTCGCGAACCCTATAGTGCTTTTTTAGTGGATCGATGCTTTTCACACCCCCGAACCACCCCGCAGAAGCGACCCAATAGTCTGACACCTCTAGAAAACGTGTTTTCCATCTTTCTCTCGATACTCTTCTTCTCTTCCTCCGGAAGTGGTTAGGAAACGAAAGCGAAAAGGGAACGAAAAAATCAAGCAAAATGGGAAAGACGACGAACGAATCGAGGCAATGCTGTTCGTCGAATCGATAGGAGAAGCGCCGCTTTGCCGAGGGAGAGAAATGTTCGAATAAAAATTTCGCTTCTCGATCATCACCGACGGGGAAGCCCTTTCGAAGTGTCGATACGAGAGAAGGATAAAAATCGAGTAAAAGGAACCGACGCGAAGGATCCTCGAGAGCCGCGGGATGCAACGATCCCGCATCCGAGAGATACGGAGAAATAGATCCCGAAAACCTCGAGGATCCTCGTAGCGAAACCTAACCCCTCTTCCGTGCGCGATTCCTCGAAAACTGGAGTGCTGGTTACGCTAAGCGATGAAAAGGACAGGCCGAACTTTCTCTTTATATCGTAAGTCAGTTTCCAGTAGCTACTACTGACTCGAGGTCAATTTGTTGAGAATCGGTACAGTTGAGGGTTATTATTTAACAATAACGAGTTGAGTAAATTGATAGTGCAAACGATAGAAGAATATTTGTAAAAATATAAAATATAAAGAAATAGAAATGTGTTAAACCCTGGATATAAAGGAATAGAAATGTCGAACCCCAAATATGAAGAAATAGAAATTTCTAATTTACATGATCCAACACTTTCGTTGCTGCGATACTTTCCTTTTGTAATATTTTTTATTCTCTTACAACTAGAATATTTAGTATTGCAGAATTCTTCTTGAAGAGAAAGTTTAAGGAATGAGTAGAACAATTTTCTTTTACGATCTTCTTTGATGCACGGGCAAAGGAAAGACGGTGCGATGCGTCTTACTCGTTCAGGAATTTAAATTAGAATGATGTAGCATCAGGGTAGATTTAACTTTCCAGCAGGTTTTACTCTTTGCTTTTTCAAAATGTATAGTCACTATTCTACAAAGTTTAGAAAACAATGTTGTTTCTTATGAAAAATATAATATACAATGCCGTTACATTTGCTTACAGTTTTAAAATATGAAATTCAATATTGTTATCTCAAAATTCCCACTACGTTAATGAGACAACATAATGAGCTTCAACGTAGGAAAACCTTCCCTTACGTACTGATAAAAATTTTAATTAGCATGCCTGGATATACTTCATCCGCAACGCTTCTAATTACAAAGCACATGCGCGCCGTGAAGTTAATAATAACAACTAACAGAGAATCCAGTACTGCATACACCGTCGAAGTGTCACAAGATTAGCGGTCAGCCTGTCATGATAACGTAGAGCCACTCGATTTCCCTGTGGCTCACAATTAGCGCAGCCAGCGTAACCAGTTGACGAGGACAAATACACGTCTGGACCGAGTTACAGGATTAGCCTCCTCGTTTGGTTTCTGCCACGTGTTGTTTGCCCCCTCGTTAGAGAAGTTTCGGAAGGACGCCGCGAGACGTTAGCGCCAGCGTGCGACGCAATGGCGTCTCGAACGGTGATCCCTGCCGGATCTCGCACGCGGCTGAACATCCAAATCAGATGCCCTCTACCCCGTGTTTAATCTGTGTACACAGAATTGCGTGTGGTAATTAGGTCTCGCCAAGGCACCAAACGCTCCCGGCACGTTATGATCTTGCGCCTGAACAGATACACGATTGCTAGTGTGTGGCTGGCGCGATTGGCAGCGTGTATGTGAGCCTTGCAAGCAGTCTGGACTCTGCATGCAAGTGTAACCGAGCTCTTCGTACGATTGAACAGCTCGAAAACGCAGATTCCACGTGGAAACGGTCTGGAGATTCGACTATAGATCTACTGACACTCGTCCTTAGACCATGTCTGTGTTTTCGACGGGTGAATGGCACCTCGGCTCACTTATGGAAAGCGAAACTCGGTAGCAGCATGATGGTATTAGGGTATCGTGTGAAATACTGCGCAGTCTTGCTATTTTTTATCATTTCATTTTCTTTTTGTGTAAGAGACGAATTATATTATTACGAATATTACAAATATTCGTTATTATGACATAAAAAATATTGTAATAGTGTTAATTATATTTATGTGTACTTGTAATATGGTTCTAAAACGCGCAGTATGTTCTGCGACACTGTAATGAAAATCCTAGAATCTCATAGACATAATAGTGTCCAATCGAGATGTGAATAATTTTACGAATAATCAATGATTAATAGAGTCTCTAGCCCCATCTCTTTTATGTTCATTTATTTATTTGCTCATAGATGTGACGTTCATAATACAATTGTAAATACTCATGGTTCAAGTAGAATCATTGGAAATGAAGGACTCTAGGAAACGGTTTATTGATTAGTTAAATTGATTGGCATCCAGCCACGGTTGATTAAATTGTGAACGATATAGAACACTGTAAAAGACTTTCAGCATTTTATATCTTGAAACTAATCGTTGATTTGATTTGTTATCTTCATGATATACGTCCATCAAAATTAAACGCTTTTCAAGCAAAAATATAATTCTGACTCCTAGGCGTTTCATATTCCTGCTAACCCTGTTTTAAAAGAAGCGGAAAATTTGCAGCTCGAAACGTCAAATATCCTTTTAAGGGAAGCGCACGCATCAAGTACCTTGATCAAATTTTCGATGTCTGCCGGGAGTTATGATTGCGCGACTCTCTGCAATTTCATTCTCTTTCCTCTCTTGGCTGCCAGTCAATTACAGTAAATATATAGTTGAACGATTCCGGAAAGAGAAGAATACCCAATGAAAATTTCTCTGCACTCGGAAATGCAATATTCCCGGAGGAAATATGTCTTGCAAAAAGTAAGAGACCAGGTCCGAAAACATTGTTTTATGAATATTTAACGGAACTGCTATCAATTTATGTCAAGGAGGCTCAGAACTGGAAACCCAATTACAGAATATGATTCTCTTGCATTCCAAAACAACTCATACTCCACGTTTCTGTTCTTTTCATAAATGGTATCATTAACTTACCATCAAAATAATCAATTCAATTAATACTATTAAATGAAACCGCTCCAAATGAAAAATCATAAACAAAACTCGGTGATAAACCGAACGAAAGCACATTTCTCCATTGTCGTGCTACTAAAGTCGTCAAATTAAAGTTTTTCGATCCAAAGTTTCCGATATTCCTCTCACGTCGTGTGACAATCAGCCACAAAGTAGCCGTTACAATTTTATTCCCTACAAGACCTGGTTTCATGCTTTTCGTCGACGCGATTTAAAAAAGAACTTCGAGATCAGTAACCCACTGCACAAACAGCGAGCCGAGGTGATATGAGGTGTGCGTTCAAAGAGTTCCCAAGCCCTCTACCCGCCCTATCGATTTGTTTCCCAATTTTAACTGCGTTCTGCAACACTGAAACCCCCGCAGAAGATGCACGTGTATAAGAAAACGCTGCAAGCAATGATCTACCCAATCTCCTCGACGACGCCGCACAAGTTCGTCACCTGGACGGCCACGTCGCCGACCTACTGCTACGAGTGCGAGGGGCTACTCTGGGGCATAGCGCGCCAAGGGGTGCGGTGCACGGAGTGCGGTGTCAAGTGTCACGAAAAGTGCAAGGATCTGCTCAACGCGGACTGTCTGCAGAGTAAGTAGTCATTGTGTATTTTCTTCTTTATTTTTTTCTTTCTCTTTTTTTCGGAGGTGGCAGGATACGTACTTTTATACACTCGCTTGACGAGGACCGACTCACCTGTGGCTTGTACGAAACTTCCTCTCCAACACGTTTCGCAACGATCCCCTCCGGTATCACACATTTGTGAGAGCATATTTTTGGAGGTTCACTAATTTTCAAGACGCTGGAACTTTGGTAGATACAGTGTCGTTCTGGATAAAGAATTTTACTTCTTTCAATCCTTGACTTGTGATTTGATTCGTAACTACAACATAGGGAATAGTTTAATATTTATCATAGTAGTGCAAAAGGAAAATGTTCGTTGGGAAATTAAGGTTAACAAGATAAAATGTTGGGAAGAAATTGATTATTAATTTAGAGTTTCGAATTTCTTATTAAATAATTCAATCTACAATATAGAAGGACTCGAGGTAAATAGTTCTTCGTTATATTGATATTTCGCATATCTAGAATTTAGCGCAGCTCGCTATGATTTCCAATGGAAAATAATAACCAATCATTGTTTGTATTCAATTAAACTGTACCATCTACCGCGTACGAAACTCAATATGTTTCAACAGTGAAATTAATTTATCAGCGTCTCTAATGAACTAAAATAGAGAGAAACATTTTAATTCCATTAACGTCCTTTCTTTACTGTTATTTCCCAACAAGAATTTGGCTCATATTATTCTGGAAAAGGTATTCAAGAGATAATTACTCATTATTAACGTCACACCGACGAAATTGTTTTTTTAAACGACATTTTTCAGGATCACACCCGATTTATACTAACATTTCGTTCATACAAATGTGAAAAACCTGTTTCGAGGATGTTCCTTCCACACGAAACGTGAAACGTTATGCATATTTAATTGTTAGCTGTGAAACATCGCGGTGGAATCAAAGCTTGATCGCAACTCCCCACGTTCCCGAAGCGAAAAGTCGCAGATGTAATCTGTATGCGAGACAAACCGCCGGGACATTAACTCGTCCTGAACTCCGACGTTGATACCTACTGAAATTATGCCGCGTCTCTCCGAACTTAATTGCCAACAGCGCAGCAGGAACGTAATTAATGAGCGCGTCTAATGTTCCCCGTGTTGAGTGAGCTCATGAAGATCAGGAAAAATCTCGATTTTCGCGAATAATGTGACCATTTGCCACGGATTATAGGATTTATGTGCGATAAAAAATATCTTTCCGTGAAGTTACTGTTGTTATTCACTGAGTAACAAACCTTAACATGATGGAGATTACAAATTTAAATGACACTATTCATCATGCTTAATTATCAAGTATTAACTTATATGTATACTTTTTCGTTTATTCTATTTTCCGACTTCGGTTTATAACGATGGAATGGAGTTGTATTGAGTTTATTTAATAAGTTATGTTACAATTCCTACATTCAAATTATTTTTTTTTTAAACAATTCGTATTAGAAGAAAATTTATTTTGATGACTCGCTGAAGTTCTACTCTGCGGTTTCATTGTATCGATTTACTTTGTTATTAGAGTTTAAAGAATGATTTAATAATTTAAAGTTATGGATTCTATTAGTATTGAAAATCTAACAAATCTAACAAAGAGCGATTTTCAAGCGGAAAATGGCGAAATCAGCGCATAAATTAACAGATATACGTTACCAATTTCGTTCTCGTTCGTGTCTCGAAACTGTAAACTTCGAAAAGCAATTCGACTTCGACCATTTTTACGAGTAACTTCTCTCGAGAATGTCTTATTCGTTCGGCTCAGGATTTGCAAGTCTCACGGTTTGCAATGTGATTGTGTCTTCATAGTTCCGGAAACTAATTTCCCTCGACGTGGAATTTTTCCCGGGCAAAAAAATTCGCCTGAACTGCTGAAAGCAGTCGCGATTTAATCCTGAATAGCAATTCATTTGATATTTTGTGCTACTTTCTCATGGAATGTTTAATAAATTGGCAGCATATAATAAATTGCTACCTTTTCTGGTCACCTTTCGAATTATTTACTAGGCTAATTCGAAACATTAAAAGTGTATAATAATAGTGATACAGTTTTGTAAAATGAATAATTAATTAAAGAGATCGATTAATTTTTATTTAGCTCTATTTACATGCTAAATATGTATAGTTATATAATTCTATCATCCAAGAGATTATTTCTAATTTCAATAGAAATTTTTATATTAATGAATTCAGCAGCATATGATTCAATAAATAACAGTTATCTTCTGTACAGTGACCGACAATATAATAAAGTAGCTAAGTGAAGGGACTAATTAAGAAACTTTTTGAATTTTCAATTATTCAGTACAGAATACTAAAATTAATCGACACAGGAAATTTACTTTATTACATAAATATTATAAACAAAATTATAAAGGCATATAGTATTGGTAGGAAATTTCAGTAGATATTACTGAATCAACGAAAATGTTCGCAATGTTTCTTCAGTAACATGCGTTAAAGTTAATCACTCTAATTAACTCGACACACGATCAATATTTCGTGTGTCGTTAAAATGTTACATTTTACCATCGGCGACACTCGTAATATCCTCCTTCTACGTGGGTTACTGTAAAAGTTTCGAGAAAGAATGATAAAAATCACAAATAAGTTTTGACTAATGGTTTCCTTGTTTTTCAAATTATTCTTCTTCAGTATTGATACATTTTCCATTACGTTGTGTCGATACTTTCTAAACTTAAAAATGTGAAGCTTTACGAAATTAAGAAACAACTGAATAACAGCGAATTTCCGAAATTTTTGCAGCAATCTACATATTAAAAACAGAACCACGTTCAATCGTTTGACGCCAGATTCGATCGTCGGCCGGTTGCGAATCAAAGTGATAGATAATTTAACGCGTCGATTGAATTGTTAATAACTCGTGTCAGTCAAAAAAGAATAGGAAACATTGCCCGCGGAAAATTATGTGGCTCAGGGGATCGATCGATGCGCGCCTAATTGGATCTCGAACATCAAGAGTTCTCGTTTCAATTAGAGTTGTTCGAATGCTGAATTAATCATTCGTTCAATCGAAGTCGAACAACCACTGAATTTAGCAAGCGTGAATCATGATCGATCATTGTGCTTACAATAAATTCGTGTAATTAAAGATTCATTCTCCATCTTTAGAAAGTGATTGTACAATAATCAAGAACGTTATTCATAGGATCAACCATTGAAAAATAAAAATTGGCTAAATAGAAATGATAATATTTGTGATACGTTTTATACGTACCCACATGTTTTTGTTTTGAAGCTAACAAATCAGTTCGCCGAATGAAACATACAAAACAGTGTTTAAAAAGCGTTGGTAGAAACAAGAACAACATATTACTTCTCAAAAAGTATCTCGACGCGGAGATACGGACGATAACTCGATAAAACAAAACGAAAAATAAGCTCAACCTTCCGTTGATTTTCCCCGACGGCAGCTGGCATCGTTGCTCATCAATCAACAGCCAATTAGTGCCGGAGATTTGTGTAACGGTCTATGCAAACAGGTTCCTTGAACCACCCTTCGTTTATTTTTGCTACCTCGCAGCGCCGTCTGTGTAATCAAATAATCAACGAAATAACTAACCGTAAAATAATAGCTCGTCGCAAAAAGTCACAACGTTGCGTACCTATCATAATACAAGCTAATGCAGACGATATTTTGCAATTTCAATCTCGCCAAATGAAGCAGGAATTTCTCGAAAATTATAGTAGATTCGAGAGATAATGTGTTAATTAGTTCGAAACAAAGCGCTAATACTTTAATTACGAAAATAACTTGTCAACGATGACGGAAATAGTCTTTCCACAGCGAAAATATTCCATCGAGATTAAGTCGGATTTCGTAGGGTGGTACGAAAGCCGGAAAATTTGAGATTCCATCGGAACAGACAGCGAGAACAGTCGTAATGCCGTCGGCGTCGTCAGAATTTCAATTTTGTCCGAACGAAACTCACTGCGTCTTTCCACGTCCCCGCGCCCCATGCCAATCTCAATTTCAGCGATCCCGCGAGTTCGCTTTCTACTGATATTTCATCCGTCTCAGATTCGCTCGGCAATTTCCAACTAACGACTCCTGCCCTTCGAGACTCATTATCGATAAAGCTTCAGCTCTCAAATTGTCGGCACGCTATTGTTTTACAGCCAATCCGCGTGATCTCTGCCGGCGAAAATATTCGATGTTCTCACTCGTTTTCTTCGTGAATTAAGACTTCGATCCTAATTCTAATTCCGTTCACGCCGTTCTTCTAACAGCATGTTTGAAATTGTTCTTCAGACATTATCTTCGACATCAATCGGAAGTTTATCTTGATCGCACAGATAAATTTAACGGTAACGTTCTGTTAGTATTCTGCAAACGAAACGGCAAAAAGTACAGTTGGGTAAAAGTAAAAAAAAATGAGCTCGGATTAAATTAAACGGGCCGTGGAGCGTTTGATAGCTTATCTAGGAGAAATGTTTCACGCTTAATATTAATGTTCTATTTGGGCCAGCGAAATAAAACAATAGGAATAACGAAAATAAATTAATTCTTGGAGAGAATTTAGTATCCTGGGAAATAAAAACAGTTGAAGAATATACTGTTCATATTAATAATTCATATTAATAATATTAATAATTAAATCAAAAATATTAAATTACATTAAATTTGTTATTTCGTTCAATTTTAAATATTCCATTATATTATTATTTGATATAGATATGAGGTAAATGCCATTGGAAATTAATTGCAATTACGTTACGAACTTAGAGCGACGTGAAATTATTATATTAACATGAGTAATCTGCGAATTCCATACGTTTATAGTATAATTATTTTATAAGAGAAATTTATAAAATCATTAAGGAAAACGCATTTTCCTTTTATATACATCCGCTAACTTTACCTCTGAAACAGTAAATTTTTACCATTATCTATAATTTATTAAGTTATCCCATACTTTTGATTACGTTTGAAACAAATTTAATTAGTCAAAATAAAGTTCGCTATAATTAATACACTTCCGTCGGCCTGGTGCAAACTTTAATATCCAATTAGTACCTAAATCCGGAGTGCTAGCAGAGCCATCGCAGTTTCGCCAGCATTTAAAAATTTCTAATGAGTAAAATCTGCTGCTGAAAGATTAGATATTTCTAAACTATCCGCTTTATTCGATTTTAAAGATCTTTGTAAGCTACAATATAAATACCTTTAAATCACCAATCCACTAGTAAAAAATAAATATAAAAAAGAAACAAAAAATTATCTACCAATCGAGGCTACGAAATTCACGCTTCAGAATAACACCTTACATGAAAAGTATGTGTAAAATAAAAACACCAATAATACAATTACTATTATCAACAGTTAATAATAACATAATACCGCCAATAATATAACATTAATATTTAATTACTCCAAGAACATTTCGCAAATGCTTTCCTTTCTCGAGAACTCAAGAGTACAAATTACACCATTATTATAGTAAACCACACCATTATTATAGTAAACCAAACATCAAACTACTGAAAACCATGATCCATTCTCAAACATCCTACTAATTATAAATATCGAAAACCCCTTATAACTTCCACTTTCACCCCTTTGCGATAATCAATCCTCCCTGATAGATACTTCGCAAATAAGCCCATCGGTCCCTAATAAACCTATTTATCCATCGTCGAAGGCCAATACCGATCATCGATACCGTTTGAAATTGAGAGGGTCCTCCAGCGAACATGGCGAACGGGGACATAATTTTCGCCTGACTTACGGTAAACAAGGATTTTTTTTCGCTTTCCTCACCCTTCGCCATTTCGTCGTGCCGCGCCGTGCTGCTACAGGGAAAAGGTCACCTTTGTTTTTCGAGCTAAGTCACCGTGAACCGTGGCGCCGTCTATTTTCCGCCCGGGGAAAATCAATTTCTCGCCAGGCATTTGCCTGAAGTTTGTTTTCCGGAGGCCGCCACCCGAACGATCGGTACGTGTCATTTCCGGTCTGGTTGAGCCGCGACAACATTTTTGCGACGGCACGGCACGGCGGCCGCTTGCAACCGGAAAATTAAAGGTCCTCGAATGTTCCGGCTCGACGAAAAACGCGGGGTCCGCGTGCTGGCACGCAAGCCGCGTGATAAAACTTTGAAGAGTGCGTCTTTCGGAAACTCGCGAGCCCGGCCTATTCACCGCGAACGCGGTTCCAAGAGGAGGAACGGCGCCGGTAAATGGTATCTCTCGCGGCGTCGCGCGCACGGAAACGGTTTCAAAGCTGAGTTCCCATCGTGAATGAAAAGATTCGTTTTCTGGCAGTTTCTTTTGGGTTCTGTGGTTATGAAACGCGATACAAGTTGGTTGTTTAAGACTTAATCGAATGTATTTATTGTTTGTTTCGCAGATTTTTGGGGTACTAGTATATACATCTGCCAGATGGTTTAACACATTGTTGCCTGGAATTTTTACGCAGAAGCTATCCCATGTCACCGGTTATTATTTCGTAATTAAATATGAAAGTGATACAATCTAAATAAACTTCAATATACTTTATTTCTACATAATGAATTGAAATAAAACTTTGGACATATCTTTTAAATAGCTTTGAATATTTTGCTTTTGCAATATTTTATATTGCCCTGCTTTTCAAACATTGAAATGGCTAATGCAAGTGTAAACACGAGTTTACTCGTGACCGGTCAGCAAAGTGTTAACACTGAAACCACCGAGCTGATAGACTGTCGTTTTGAACTTTGTCTATGAAAACTCTAACAGTAGTTAGATACCTCAATCGATCAGTTTACGCATTGCTAAATCAATTTCTTTAGGAATTTCTCAGAAAAGCATCTGTTAACTTTTCAATGATTGCAAAAAAGAGAAGTAAAGAATGGGTCATTGTGCCCGTTCTGATAGTTCATTGTTAAAGCAAGCTTGTCCAACCCGCAACCCAAGACGGTTATGAATACGGCCCAACAAATAATAATAAGCTTACACACTTTATGAGCGACTTCGTGCTTCGGTATTTAAAATCGAAAGTTGCAAATGAATCATTTAGTTATTCAACTATCAAGATACTGGCATGTAGTTTTCTTTCTTTTATGCTTTCTTATACATAATTCTGTGTTTTATGAAAAGAAATGTTAGATCGAAGACAGTTTCGTTCGCAAAGAATTAATAAAGAATTATGAATCCAGTTAATTTATTCACGGCATCTTCCAATGAGTCCCAGGGAAGATAAAAGGTTGGACACCTGGTTTAAACTATTTCTTATAATTAAAGAGCCTACGTTGCATTAACCTTTATTTTATAATCGTGAATGTGAGTTGCAATAAAGATTTCCAGATTAATTTCAGAAATTTAAGAAATATTTTGTTATTATTCATATTCAATCTTCTAAGCAAGTGTAAATCTGCTGTGAACCCTTTCTATGAAGTAACAAAGTAACTTCATCGATCTTATTCACGAGAGAAATAAAAAAATCAAGGGGTAACAGAGTAATTTATTCAATGGAAGTCTTTGTAATTCCGGACACGTGGCGAAGGAATGTCAAATCAAAGAAGTTAAATTTAATTTACTGAAATCAGCGATTGAATTTTCATTTTTCGCAGTAAACATACTTCTGCGATAAATGCACAGCTTCTTTTTCCGCTGAGAAGTTATTTGACAGCAATAAGCGAACTCTGCGAGTTAAGACACGAAACAAATCACAAGTCAAGGGAGCTAACTAACCCTGACAAGTCGAAAAATCAGAAAATCGAATTAAAGCTTTGAAAGAAACTCAATTTCTTTTCATCTAACCCTGCTCACGTCTCCAACACAAGTAAAACACGGGACGGACAATTAAAGAGAAACTGAAACTAATCTTGGAGCACCTATCTTCCCCGATAAAGTTTGTTACGGACTTAAAACGATTAAGGTTGCTTTTACATCGCGGCTTTGATACCGATGAAGAGAACATCGATGATAGCGTCGATAAAAGCTATTCAAAATAACTTTCTTTGATGCTGAAGTCACTTTATAGCAGAGCCATGATAATGAAATGGTTTCAATTATTCAGTACACATAACAAATTGAATAAACACCTCACCAATTAATTTCTACATTGCGATCAAAGCAAAGGTAACACGTACCGACGATGTTCGTCGCTCTAGGTCAAATGCACACGATTGTTTCGCGGGAAAACGTCGCAGTCGTGAGTCTTTTGGAGGAATAAAAACGTAAAATTGTTTTATCCTACTTTTTGTAAAACCAAAGGACCTTGTTTCTCTGTTAGGTTAATTCCGAGTGAGATGGCTCGATCTCATTTAAATTATCAAACTCCTATATTTTCAATAGATTTTAGTAGTGTATTGAATCTTGCACAGAAGCCCATTTAACACTAAACGTATCTACACTTTATATAACTTATATTTACTGCAACTAGTTAAATAACTAGTTATAAAATAAAGGTAAACAAGTTAAACGAAAAATATTTTTTATTAGAAACAGAAACAGGAGGAAAGACAGAAATTGAAAAACAGGTTAATCGGATAATATGGGAATTGATTCAATGTTAAATGGACGGAGAAGAACGCAGAATTTCAAATCAAATTTTACAACCGGTCATCTGACCGTTCGCGGTACGTTTAGTGTTAACTATTCTTCTTATATGTGCTTATTTTCATAAAAACAATTCTTTTTCTATTCAATTCTATAACAAAATTTATGCAGTATGAAATTAATAAATATCAACATATGAATACAAATTAACATTGTATTCAGTAGTTTTAATAATTGTATCAAAACGAATATATTTTGTAACTTTGAAGTTACAAAATTCATTCATTGTGGCGGCATAACGGGACGCAGAAAAGGTTTTCTTGCCGAGCGGATGTTCTAGCCCAGGTAGCATGGGTAAGCAAACATCGGTGTCGCAAACCCGTGCGGGCTCATTAAATTGCCGAGCCCTAAAACGGGCGATGAAACAAATAAACCAGCTAGCTCCGCACGTGGGGAAAACCTTCTTTTCCGAACAGATGAACCAATGACAGCAAGAGTCACTTCACGTTTGTTCGTTCTGGCGCTAGGTCAGACAAAAATCCTTCCGTGTACTTTTTAAGTGTTGAATAATAAATAAGTGAATAAGTATCAGTCATTTCGCACCCTACTCCCACATTCATCATTTTGCAATAAAAAATTAAATAAATCAATTCATTCAAAGTGACACGGGCCTATAGAGGGTTAAAAAACCTTTCAAAAAAGTGAGCCAGCTCTCCTCAAGTTACCCTACTCCAAAATAATCGTTGCCGCAACGTTTTCACATGTGGCCTTGCTCGCTGCTTCAGCGTAAACGTATTCACACTGAAACAACGAAACCTATTTCTAAACTTCGTTCTCATCGATACTTTTATCGAGTATCGCAACTACGGTATAAACGCAGCCTAATCCACGGCTTGAGAAGTTCTCGCGATCACGAGACTTGAGTTTCACAGCGTGAATTTTCACCGGTTGCTTCATTTTCCCAGGGGCGGCTGAGAAGAGCTCAAAGCACGGCGCCGAGGATAAGGCTAACAGCATAATCACGGCCATGAAGGAAAGAATGAAGCAGAGGGAGCTCGAGAAGCCGGAGATCTTCGAGCTGATCCGGTGAGTTTTTCTTAGCCACAGTCGTTCTCTCCTTTTCTTCTCTTTTTTTTCTCGATTCGTCTGCCGCAACAGAGTCGATTCAACGGGAAAAGCGACGTCGGTCGACTGACGAAATGCACGAGTTTCAAGGGTGAAACGGTCGATCTGTTGCCACTCGTCTATCCGGCAGGATGCGTCGCCATTGCTCGTCGATCTACTGAAATGCAACGTTTCATTGGAATTTAATAAGAAACGAAATTCGAAGAACAAACACTGCTTTGCACGGTTCACACGTGGAACGCGGAGCTTCTTTTGCTCTGCTTCCCATTTAGGCGGCACGTGAATTCAAAAATTGCGTTTGTAAGCAACAGACGTAACGGAGGTCTTTATTGTTTGCAACGCATCGATTGAATTCGTTAGGAAGGGTGTGAACAAGTTTTTTAACACTGGAACTACTGAACGTTTAATACGATTAATATGTAATCCTTGTAAAAATCGTGACAATAGATTTTTGTCGATTTTCGCGCGTTATAGTATTCAAATGAAACTGTTTATTTTTTCAATCATTTCAAATATTTAATGCTTTCAAGATATTAATTATTGCGAAGAAAGTCAGTCAGTTCTAGTGTTAATTTCGTATGATTTATAAAATATCGTTCCTTAAATTTGATACTGCCCTCAGGGATTGTTAACACGTTCACGCCGGCGGGTACCACCGATGGTTCATACTTCGATACCACATTAGACGGCGTGTACTATTTTGATGTCACATCAGGGGACGTGTACCATCGAATATGTAGTTCGTTAATCTGGTTTCGTAAATAGAAGAAATGTCTAAAGAGTTCAAAAATTAATTAACTTACTAATAATTTCAATATTTTCAAAAATATTAAGAATTTCGCCAACAGACGAGAGAAAATGTGAATTACAGCACCGGCGTGAACGTGCTAATTCGACTTCGAAACCGTTTGCAGCGATGAGACGGATTGTTTCATTGAAATTCAATAGGAAACGAAACTCGAGAAACGAACACTGCTTTGCACGAATAATTCGACTCCACGATCGCCCGTGTGCAAATGAACCTTGTTGCCGAACGACGTTCCGAACACGTTGCGGCTTATCCCGACGGAATTTTCGCATTTGCATAGATTAGTCGCGGCGCGCGCGGTCTAAGGCTACGAAGTTCAGCATTCAGAACACACCGGGACGCTGGATCAGGTGAATATAGGTCAGCCGGCCGTCCCGCGATAGAGGGTGTACCATCAGGACAGGAAAAGAAATTTTAAAATATTTCCTTTCCTGCGCTTCGAAACTCGATATTCTGCGGTCGATGTCCTTTTGTCCATAGGGAATTATAACTAGAAGGAGAAAAAAAGAGATTTTGACAATAAGCTAAAAATCGAAAATTGAAGTTTTTGAAATTATAAGTATATAAAATTATTATAAATTACATGTAGATGTTGGAATTAAATTTAAATGAAGTTTACATTAAACGAATATTTTTCCCGGGTAAACTAAATCAACCCGTTACCCTATAACATTGTATCAGACTTGTTTTTGAACTGAATTTCATAAATCTATTATTCATTTCTTTTAAGTACGAACCATATATTATTTTTCTATTATCGATTGTTAAGCTTTGGAGTGAACATAGAGATATAACAAGTATCATATTGTTTTCGTTTCTTAGTAAACTATTAACGATATGGTAGTTTTATCGAGTGCAGTTATGAAGAAAGTAATAAAACGTTAAGTTAAATTCGATGAAAAATGGAATGAAATAGTTCATAGCATTATTCAGACCGGTTTGTGTCGAAGGAGATCTAGACGCAATGAAGCAATAATAAGGAAGAACAGCAGTCCGAAGTTCGGTCGTTAAAATTAATACAAGTACTTGAGCAGGTCTTTCGAACTTTCATACTTGTGCAGTCATTGCAGTTACGATTATTAATGCTACGCTTAGAACATTAGGGAATACGAAGGAAACTATGATACTCTTCCCTATACTTTTCTCCGATATTACTGACCCAGTTAGCCCAGCGGAACTTCCCGATCCCGCCGGCACGAGCAAACTGCATTCAATACACTCCTTTTTTTTCGAGGGAGGGAGATAGAGCCGGGTATTAGATTAATGCATCATGGCCGGCCGGTTCGTAATTCACGGAAGTTTAATAAAGATACGATGCCAGGCAACCATTTTTCGCGTGCGACCTCTCGAATTCTCTCGAATAGCATTCCGGATTATTAACGTTCTTAATTTCCTCAGGAACCTTTTAACGAGTTTCCCGACCGCCTACCGTTCTTAATTTTAAATTTACATCGCGTAACGCGAAAAAATAATCTCTCGTATACCTGTTAACCGATTCCCTGTATTGGCTCCGATTTCACGTAAGCAAACACAAAAGCTGAGGGTAATCAATCCGTGATCCAGGTCTCGTAGTGGATTCCGAAAGTATATAATTAGACATTTAATCCTGATTGATCGAGGTTCACAAATCTGCATCATCCCTTCGACGTCGTCTTGACGTACCAAAGGAAAATGTTACGCGAATCTTTCACCCGTAGAACATCCATTTATTTGACGCCTGTCAACCGGAAGCTGCTACAATAACACCGCGTCGATATCGATTCAAAGGTGAATTACAGGCCGGGAGGCGGAATATTAAACTACCCGAGTGAATTACTGCCCCGAACGAATTGAAAATCGCTTGATACGATCAGGATGATGAATTGGATAATTTATTGTATATTATAAATTATCTACTGCATTCACGGTACAAATAAAATTCGAAAATGTTCATCTGCGAAATGTGTAATATATTTTAGAAATCGTTGAGAGTGATACGATCAATTATCTGCGGTGAAGCAACGCGAAAATAAAGATTGAAATCGAAGACATAAACTAAAATGCAATTGCATTTGAATTAATCGGATGTTTGGTTGATAGATTTCTACGCTTTTTAAAAATCTGCATGAAAAGACGTCGAATCGTTGAAGATAACTCATGGCTGTACAGATCGTTTCAGGTGGTGTGCAACGTTTGAAAAAAAAATTGTGACTAATGTTTAGGCGATTTACCATGCAGCACACGGTTCACAATGGTTGCGACATTGGTGCATGCGAACGTATTTGTATAATCCGGAGATATTCATGGTCAACACTGTATCTTCATGCCTGTCAATCTCCACCATATTTGATACGATATTTTACGACCGATATGTACACCGAGATCGATACCCTTTTTCGCGCGTAATACCTCGTTTTTACGAAAAAAAAAGAACGTGACATTGTTTGACACGCGATATTCCGTACAATCGTAGAGCTATTATCTAGATTGTTCTACACGTTCGCGCAGGGTTTACCTCAATATTCGAGTTCTACAAATTTATACCGAAAAATTAATCTTATGTCTCCTTTTTAAGCGACGCGTGTACAATCTTGCTTCCATTATGCACCAAAACAATAGCAGCATTCAGATCTATTCCGTGGAAAAGAATCAGGTCGACGTTACAAATCACGGGGAAACAACGAAAAAATTCGTGACCGCGAAAGAAAGAACAGAGAGCACAATAGATATTGTAAATAGTTTTCTAAATACAATGACGGTTAAAACGTAACTACAGATTGCGTACTCCTTTCCTTCTTTTTTTATTTGACAAACAGAGGGAATTCGTTGTATTATGTCTCGGAAATGCTGACAGCGACACACTTCCTTACTTATCTCT
Source organism: Nomia melanderi (assembly GCF_051020985.1). Lineage (NCBI taxonomy): Eukaryota > Metazoa > Arthropoda > Insecta > Hymenoptera > Halictidae > Nomia > Nomia melanderi. Next base: position 13,906,332 of record NC_135008.1, read on the forward strand.
CGATTTGAATTATTATCCTACCTCGGTGAATACGTAGTGAACCATATATAAAAAAAAAACAGCTCCTACTTTCCCGTTTCAAACGACCTTCGTACATTTTAAACCGGATGCGATAAAAATATGTGACGCATTTGCCCAGTGGTAACCCTGGAAGCGTACTACGATCCCTGTGAAATATTCTCTACATTAATATATGGGAAATATACCTGACCAGTTGAATTAGTGGGGCATTAAACGTGGAAAGTAGGTGGTATATCGATAATTTTATTATGTTGAGAGGGCAACGCGTTTCGAATAATAATTCATAGTGTTTGTTAAAATGATATAGTCTCTACAATGATATAGAGAGTAATTATTGAGTGGTAATTACTAGACTAAGTCATACTATAATATTTATTTTCTAATTTTTATCAACTGAATTTTTAATGCTATTGAAGTCCCATTTCCGTTCTGTTCAAAATATTTGTTCTATTTTTCATTTTTTGATCTTATTTTTGATCTTATTTTTTACTCCACTATTACTACTATCACATTTATTTTCAATTGTAAAATAATAGTACCAATCGTTACTATAATTTGATTCCGGTATATTTAAGAATATCCAATATACCTTAATTTCAACAATTAATTAAATCAAACGCAATTACAGAACATTCGCTCTATTATTAGGTCGTCCCTTTCGTTTCTAGTTCGAATAATTAATTTCTATGTTGACTCCATTGTCGATTCCATTGTCGATTCAGTTACGCTCAAAGCATCCAGAATTCCAGCGATTGACTTAAACGTAATAGCGAAGCGTCGATCGAAGTTGTTATCAGCTATTAAGTAATCAAAAGCCGGTGCAGAGGTCAAAATTGCAATTTCCGTGGCTGACAGCGGGGAAAATCGCCGGTGTTCGAAAAGCACTGTGCCACGTCGTTTCCCACCGTTCAAAGGTTTCCTTAGGTACAACCGACTGGCTAATAATAATGAGATTGATCAAGCTGATAATTCCACCGCACATGGCATAATCGATGCGGCACCACCCTAATCGTATCTTCTCACGCTGGGAAATTAATCAGCGATGCAGCTACCCTCCAACAGGCTATTACTGACGATCCATCCCTCATTAGCCGGGATTCCCTAATTATACGACACAAGTCTGAATTAGTTAATGATACGGTCCTATAATCCATTTGCGAAGCTTTTCCACTCTCATAAACTGGTAGCATGGAATAATCGTGTGAGTCGATAGAAAAACGAGTAGGTAATTATCTGTATGTGTTCATAAACTTTATTCACCCTTTAGCTTACAATATTATATGAGACTCGTGGCGAAGATTTCAAACAGATTTTAACGCTTTCCACTTAATTTTGTTTCAATATTGTCAAGTATAAACTTGTATTTATTTACAGGGAAATGAATTAAAGTAATTCACAGCGGTATAATTTTTACGTTTTGTATTTATTTTATTCATTATTATTATTATTATAAAATTTAATTTTTATAATTATTAAAGCGTGGTACTTTGTAAAGTACCGCGAATAGAGTATAAGAAATTTGTAGAGTCATCTCCAGCATAACATACAAATCCAAACGGTTAACAAGTATAAATGTCGTTTGTTTCTTTTGAGTTTAAATTGAGTTATTATTTTTCTATTACGAATTATTATACGGTAAAGTAAACATAAGTATAGAATAAATGTGGAGTTCTTTCCTTTTTCTGGTAAATTATAAAGAATAAAATAATTCTGTTCAATGTAGCTTTAAAAGAAACCATATGATTAAAGAATACGGTGATTTCCATGGTAATTTGATCAAGAAGATGTAAATGTTATTTTCAAGTAGTAATATTCTCAACCATTTTTATATTATCTCTTAGGACGCTAAGTTCTTAACTACCAACGCGAATGGTTCAAAATTAATTTTACATCTAACAAACTAGCCATTTTAACGTATCGTCCGTCATCGATGCATAAACTTTGCCACAGTCATTAAATAAAATGTTTCTTGATGAACGATAAAGTAACTAATAGACCCACGATGTGCTACCAGTCTGCATTAGATTTTGTTCTTGATGCACGTTTAAGACTATAAAAATCGTGTCGTAACTTTCTTCGCTCTTCCTTGGAAAAGTTTAATAATGGGAGGCCATTTTAATGCCTCCGAAACAGATTACGCGAGACAGCTATTATGCTAAAACTTGCTGTAAAAAACAAAGAAAGCGAGAAACATCTAACAATGCATCCACAATTTACAGTGTCTTTTCTAAACTCACTTCCTGAAATATTCTTAGTACAAACTTAACACATTAAGTACCCAGTTGCTTCACGAGTAGACTTCAGACGTTTCTGCAATTTCCCATTTTTAAACTCTACAATACAAGAATCGGAATAAGTAAAACTTTATTCTATTTACTAAGCAATTTGGAAAATTAAGATTAAAATAAAGACTCCAGTACATTTCAGTTACTATAAATATACAAGATGCTCATCAATTAATAATTAATGTGTCAGATCAAAAGAGAAGACAATATTCTTGCATCCTTATTTGTAAAATATCATTTCAAGATCGATTATATTTCTTTAAACGGAATGTAATGAAGATGCACAGATCTTCCAATAAATAATTATGTTTCTAGAAAATATATTTCCTATCGCTTCCGACTAAATGAAAAGAATTCAGGCATTTTTCCAGGAGACTTCAATTGCCAGTCATTTTAATTCAAGCACCATCTTTGATCAACCGGTTGTTTTATTTTAGACTTGAGGGTGGAAAAGGATCAAGCACGGTCTAAAATCTCGGTGAAAGCCGGTAAGTGGACGGTGTATAGGTTAACGGGGATCAGAGTTAATTAATATTGCCTCCCTGTTGAGGAATTTCCCCACAGTTGTTCGGGTTGATAAGGCGGTCGATCGATCGATTAAATATCGATCAATAATTCAACTCGTACCGCTTGTCCCAACGTCGAGCCACTCGATACTTTTTCGACTGTTATTAATTAATGGAACAGCTGCCGCGGGCGTTAAAACAAATTATGGGCGAAGAAATGAAAAAAAGTTTCGTTTGCTTACCTTCTTTCTTCCCCTTCAAGATTGCACTTGTGCTTGTATTGTAGTTACCTTTTCTTCAAATTTCGCTCGAATAGAGTAGAAAACATTTTTCGAAATTTGAAAAAAATTAAAGCCAATGAGACTTCGCGAATTTTTTGATTTTATAACCTTTTAATGACTCTGAATAAACAAGATAAAAGTTTGTGTGTTCATTTACTAAAACCATGGAAGATTTTAAGTATATGTTTGTTAGAGAATTTCGTTTTTTGTCGAAGACCAAAATGAAGAAAAAGCATCGTTAAACTATTAAAAAAGAAACAGCAAAACAAGCGAAGACTCATTACTATTACATTTCACGTGACTTATAAAAATACATAACCTGTTTCAAACATTTCTTCGTAACAAACAAAAACAATTTAAGATAAACAATTTCCCTTTCATTCTCAGATTTCCATTACAGCCATCGAAATATAATGCACTCTTAAATGTACATTTCGAGGAATGATATTCGACCTAGCCTCCCACGTTGATTCATCACAAAACAAGTTTCCTAGAGGACTAAGCAGTGTCTATTACCATAGCCTCAAAGAAATATCGTTAGCAAACGCTAGATATCAACGCGTACCGTGCAAAGCAGTATCGAAAGGAGTGCGCGAGTAATACGGGACAATGCGATCGGATAGCGATCCTTTTGAGTGAATCCGTGCGGATAGAGGAGAAGGCAGAAGAGACGGCGGAGCAATGGCGACTGCAGACCAGGGGAGAAAAGATACGAAGGCCGTGTGAAACGAACTAAAAACCTCGTAGCTTTCGCAAGGCTGGGTCTCGTCTTCTCTGGGTGAAAACCGAGTGGATTAGAAAATCGTCTGGCTCCGCTCGTAGGTCGTCGCAAGTCGAAGATACGGCGGCAGGGAGTTTTTAGTACGTTGCCACTGAGCAATCGACGACCTCGTTAGCGGGCTGATCGATGACCGCACGCGTTAATTACACGACCGTGCGTCCGCAACGCGTCGAAAATATTCGTTGATGCGCCGAACCAATCCGAGATATCGGCGTTCCGATAAACAGTTATTTATCGGCGGCAGCACTCGCTCGGCGGAAATTTCGCGACCGAATAGATTGCTACCCCCTTTGTTCGCCGTTTCAAATGAAATCGAGGAACTTTGTACATACGAAATTCGTAGAACGACTCGAAAACTTCTGAATGCATAATTCTCGATGTGTAGATACGCTCTTGTCGCGAATCTTCGACTTTGCAGAAGGAGGTTCTGAGCGGAGCCTTTGGGGAGGTGCGCAGAAACTTGCACGGAATTTCGAGGAAATGTTACGTTGATAAATAGATGCAGGATATGATTTTGTGCAATATTGAAAAATTGGAGATTTGGAAACGAATGTTTTCGTTGGTTGGTAGAGTCACGATGTAGAGATGAAACGTCCAGTTTTTTGTCACGTTTGGTAAATCGAGTTTGCTATGAAAATGCTTAATCTGTATAAATAATTTGAGGCTTCAGCAAATAATATTATAGAAAATAATGAACTTAGGTAAATTCGAAGTGTTATCTTATAAAGATATTGGACCGTTTCCCGAAATTTCTATTAAATTTAATAGCAACTAATTTCAAGAAATATTGAATTCGCGAAAGTATAATCCACTGTAGACATGTCCAAAGTCTTTGAATTCGCAAACATTGAAGAAGACAGCAAACAGCGAAAACGTTGAAGATTTTTGCAAGGAAGATCTTAGATAAAATTGCATTGCGCGTGAGTTTCTGCGCGCAAGAATAAAAGAACGGCAATATGGAGCGTAAATATGGCGCGAGTTACGCGCGCCAGGAAAATAGCTCCAGCCGAATAAGAGGAACAGGTAGGACGAGATCTAGGCCGTTGGCACAGCTCATGTGAAAGAAAGTCTCGTCGGAGTTTAGGTCAGTCTTCGGGGTCGACGACGCGGCACATATGGGTCACATGATGTCGGTGAAGCAGTCGGTTCTGGACGGTACCAGCAAGTGGTCCGCGAAGATCGCCATTACAGGTTTGTGGCCAGCTCGTTGTGACCGCCGGCCATGACCGGTTTTGCACCCCTCCGTGCAACGAAACGATGAAACGTGCAGCGCTCGATTCTATATATCTCTATATATCTCTCTATGTATATGATACATATGTGTACCACCTATGTGCCTCAATGTCTTATTATTATTATTCCTATTACTGTATATTTTCTGTTTACCAGATCGCCATCCTCCATATCCTTTCATACTCCTCGATGCCTTTCCCCCTTTACATTACGCATTCGTGTGTTCTATTTAAATATTTGTCTGCCGTTGTTTCTCAACCCTTTGCACTCTGCAATAAATTGAACACTTCAAGCAGTTGGAAACAAAAATTAGGAATTTAGAATTTGAAAGGGTTAGAAAGTTAGAAGAGGTAGAAATGAAATTAGAGATGTCGAGAGTTAGTTCGTGTGAAATAAGTAATCGTATAGATAGATGTGTTATTAGGTTGCTGCATTAACTTTGTCATGTTTTTGTTGCATAGGAATAAGTACTTTTTTTACAATTGTCTTTATAAAAGTTATATTGACAATGTAGAGTTAAAGCTTCTACATTTGATCACAATAAGTGAATTTATAATTGAAATGAGAACAGTTAAATGACTGGCTGTTATTTCAATTAATCTGACTATTGGTACAATTGAGAATCATGAGTAAAAACAATAAATAATTGATAACCTTATTTAATGTATCAATAACCAATATGAATAATTAAAAATTTTGCAGAAACCTAATATTAGTTAACGTTGCAACCACTTTCTACAATTAGCGATAGTAAAAAAGTGTTTGATGTTTCAATTTCACGTACAAAAATATCAAAAAAATTTCCATCAGGTGAGATTTAAATGTTCAATCACCTGTAATTAAACGATACATCATAGCTCGACGTCAGACTGCAAAGGGTTAACCTTGTTCTAAACTGTTCCTTGATTGTGATTAACGTTATTATTTCATCATCGACGTATGACGCTCTGCCGGCTGCTGCTGTGTTGTACTGACTGTCACATATATATATACATACATATCGTCTAGCGATTTTGGCTGTGCTCATTGTCGGAATGCACCCGTTCCTCGCATATGTGTGCATAGAGCTGCACCAACCAGTGATGTCCTGGAACGGTGTCATGGTTAGCGGACAAAATTCTCTCTCTGTCCACCTCTTTCTCTCTCTCTTTGACAACTGATTGTACTCCCCAAAAACGTGGATCTTTTTACCTATTTTTCTTCATTTATCTTGCGTATGTCCTGTGTAATTCCCTTTCTAATTGTGGCTCATGTCTGTTCGACGATCCTTTCCCTATTTTTCTTTTACACCTTTCCTTTTTCATTTCTCTGTATCTGTTTTTCTCTTTTTTACTTTTCTAAATTTCTCTCTCTCTTTTCTCTTCTCCGCCCTTTTCTCTCTTCTTCTCACTCCTTTATCCTTTCCTCTCTCTTTTTTTACTTTTTTACCCCTTCCTCTATCTTCTCCTTTTGACTCTTTTACCCCTTTCTATCGCTCACTGTTTGTCTGCCTGCTTCTCTTCTATTCCTCTGTTACAATGATGTAAAACACGTTTACGAAGAAACGGTCACGGACAAGGGAGAAAATTGTCCGCAACAACCGTGTCGCTCGTCCTAAAACATTATGTATTTATCTGTGTGGTGCAGTGCGTATCTATTAGATTGCACCGCGCGTATCAGTATGTCTCGCTACGCCCAACGAGTAATTGCAACTTTTATGGGACACTGCCGGCCGGAAACGATATCGCGGACATTGGTTATAGCAACCGTGGTTATAATAATAACGAACGAAGCTCGGAACATTGCGCGGCGAGTTTGCCGGCGAATGGGACTCGCAATTTCTTAGCTTGACAGTTCTGACGAATAAAATTCACAAATTGGGATTGTTCTTCGCGGGAAAATAGACACGCCGGAGAAAAATTCTATCAGATTGAATTGAATCGAGAAGGAAAATGTTCGAGATGAAGGAAATTGAAATTGTTCGTAGACGAGGTCTTTGTTTGAATGGAACAGTTGGATGATCGAGTTATTTTCGTTAGAAACTTTAATCAGATTTACGGAGAAATTGCTTCAGGGAAAGATTTAAAGTTTAATAAGAGCAGCATAGTTCTTTATTGACGTGTGTTTACTTTATCCTTTTCTTTTACTCAATGAGAATACCTCAGTGTTGATATTATTATTCTTCGAAGTTGCACATGAGTAAAACTGTAACAATGGTGATATGATTCTAGCCTTTAAAGAACGATTCTATGTTGTAATTATTTAAATTATCCCTTTTCTAATAATAATAAAATACCTTGTATATAAACGAACTTTATATAGTATCACATTTTTACATTATCTTTTCTTTACAATTATTCAATTTCCATTTGAATTTTCAGTTTCAATTTCCTCAACGGAAAAGACAAAAATTCTCCATCGCGTGGCATCTAAAGTCATAACCACGGTCTAAAAAGAAATCAGTTTAAATCCCAAATCCAGTATCCAAAACAAAAGAAAAAATCTTTATACGTGCGATATAGACATACATATCAAAATATCTTCCGCTATAAACTCTCTTCTGGAGTACGGTGACGAGCCTCTAACGAGGTCATCGTCGGCGGCCAGTCTCTTTTGTCGTGTCCAAAGGAAAAAAGGTACAAAGTGATCGACCTATGGACCTGTAGCCCAAGATACCGTTCGCACAATGTAGTTGCCATCTGGGAACCGATTCTAAAAATACATTCTTAACCCGTTTTCTATAAATCTATAGAATGAATCCTCGTGATCAGATAATCCCGACAAACGCTTAGAATCTCGCCAAAATTGACTTCATAAATCGAGCTTATAAATTAAAGACGCTACATTGTGGACATTAGAAAAGGAACAAAATTATTCTACGATGTGACGAACGGGTGCACAATTATCGCAGGTCATTCTCTGGAAGCACACCTAATCTCATCCAATCTCTTCATCGTTTTCGTTGACATTAGCGTGAAGAACGAGCTGCCGCGTGTACTTATATACACGGTTGTACACGTGACGCTTCCAGAATGCACGCTCGCATCTGGATGCAACGGTTTCGCGAACCGGAATTAACGCCGCGACATTAACCAGTTAACTGCGTTTGACGAGTATACGTGTGATCTTAAAGCTTGAAACGATACTAGTTTTGTCAACAATGATGTTTTTCAGATAAACACGTAATTCTTCTTCGTTTTGCTTCAGTTTTTCATTAAAATATACCCCAGATGCATTCGTACTGCGTTTGACGAGTGCACACTTCATTTTTTTATCTCATTACACGCAAAACGAGAGATTTTTCAAACTAAATTCCACAGCTAACAGGTTAATGGAACGTCTCGCTGTTCGCCTCATTTCACACTCCCGTTCAACCCCCAACTCCCTCAACCCTCCTTCTGTCTTTCACCGTGCTAATTTCACAGCAGTCGGTCCCGTGATGCGGTGTAAAACATTTCGACACGGCTGAATCGATGAAACCGAGTTTACGGAGTTGCACGGTTTAATCCGCAATTTAGCGGCCAATCTGAGTCTCTTATAAACAATGCTGGCGTTCGGATCGAGTATATTGTTTTTGAATAGAATTTTGTCGTGGATTGTTAGTTCTTAGATTCGTCAGTTTCGATTTCGAGTCGCTAACCACCTCTTCCTATCTTCTTCATGGATCGCTGGATCCAATCCTTTCGATAAAGTGTGCAGTATATTGTCGTTATAAGTCACTGAATGCTTGTTCCTTTAACTTTTATTGTCGGTGCTTGGAATATTGTAAATGGATTACACGTTGCCGTTCAATTGTTTCGAACTAATTAATTGATAAGGAGAAAACTTGCGTCTTTTAGTAATATATATTTGGGATCAATATTGTATACAAATTTTTATATATTAATTAATATATACAACTCTGGGAGAATGATAAGATTACAATTAATACAGAAAATAAAATTTAGTGTACTAGCTTTCTTAACTGTCAATTATGTAATCATCTGTTGTTTGAAAATGATTGAAAAAGAATATAGTAATATTCATGCTTATTTAATTCAGTTGAAATTCTTCATTTAATAGTGTAAATCAATATTACTAAATAAGATGTTGAAAAGTATTCAAAATATATACAGTGTCAGATTGTGCACAATTCTCTCAATTATTTGGAAAAGCTTTATTCGGTGATTTATAAAAGACAATAGATATGCTCAAATTAGGGATCGAAGGCACAGAAGGTTCGTATACAGCACTTTAATGCGACTAAAATTCTCGTAATACATGCCCCAGCTACCAACAACGAAGAACGCAATACTATTCGCGTTTAAGCTCGTTAGAATGTCCGATAACACTATCACGAAAAATGGTTGGAACTAATGACATAACGTCATAGTGGCGTAAACACTGATATTATCTCGAGTAATTTTTCATTTTTCAAACCGATTTAGGTACATGTATCGTAGAACCATCCAATTTCATCATTAGCCAACAGAGTAGCTAATTACCAGATTATAAAAAGATTCGAATAACCTTCATCGATCAAACACAATCATGATTAAGAAACGAGATTGAAGATTAGTTTCAATCGTTATAATTACTGGATCTTGTAGCCCTTTCAGTCCTTGTTCGCAGGTCTACTTCTGTAAATCTTCGGTAAGTGTACTTGTATACTTATATGTGTACTTGTGCTAAAATATCCTAGTATCAACATTATCGTCGATTCAATTATTTAGTCATATCTATCGCTATGAATCAGTCGATTTGTTTCATCGATCGATCATCACTTCCTGTAGACCGCTAAAGGTAAAAGAATGTTTTCATCTATATCCCAATCGGTCAACTACATTTATCAAAAAAGTAGCCTTAAAAATAGTGACAGTCAGTCAAATATTAAATTCGTATTCTTTGCACTCGTAATTTCAAAAGTTACTAATTCGAAAATATCATTCACTTGTAACGAACCGTCTACTTCGATGTACAATAAACTATATTTGGAAACCATGTAAAATTGATTAAACCGTATAATACATTCTATAAAAATTGTTATAAAAATCTTATACGTATCTTTCAGTTACATGATTTTTTACGAACAAAATGCTAAAGTTACCTGTAACAAAAAGATTTAGTTATAAATTCTACTATTCAGATCTGTCATCATTTCCACATGTCCTAAGGCTTTGCTTCTCCTTTTTTTAACTCAATTTCCCTAATAATTTTAAATCGAACAGAAGGCAGTTTAAATTGAACCACAAAATACAATTTGAAAATATTCAAAATAGTACAATGTACAAATTCATCGATCATTGAAACGTGATTGTAATGAATATTTCTGTAGAGAAGAATGCGAGTGCAAAGGATTAAAATTCAATAAAATAAATCGTTACACAAGGAAACTTCTATACATCTAACAGGCGAATGCACGTGTTCCTACATAGAACACGTATTTATACGTGCATCGTGTGTCGTGAGGTTGTCCATCGCGCGAGCTGACTCCCTCTGCCCCGCGCCAAAGGAATTTAATCGAAAGTCCATTAAGATCGCATGGCAACTTGTTGTAGCTCCTCTGGCATGTATCGTTGCCATTGTCATAGCTAAGCCGGTTCCATCGGTCCGGCTTCATAAGCCAACGCCTAACCAATGTCCTCAATGCCAGGCGGGCGTTTATCGAAACGGATCTGCCGGCCAACCTCGTACACGACCAGATTTGCAAGCATAAGGTTGTCGAAACTTCGATATCGTTACTCTATCGCCTCATCCCCTCGTTCCAAAGCCTTCCATGCTGTTCAGGTTTTAAAATTGAGGATAATATTAAATTTTTTCACGAATTTTAAGATACTCAAAATTCATATTGTAACTTTCAACTATTTTAAACAATATTTGGATTCTATTATAGTAAATTTATTATGTTTTATATAATTATATTAAATGTAGATTCAAGTTTAAATTAACTCCTTTTCGAATTACGTAAGCCCTTCATAACTGAATTAAATATTTCAATCTAACAGTAATTAGGTGCTTGTTACTTATAATACATTATACCGTTAATTCGTTTAAATAATTCTACATTATATATGCGAATAGTAATGAAGTTAATTCACATTGATTACTAATTTATCGAAAATTAATAAGCTGCCAGATGCAATCTTTCGAATAAAATTAATTCCTGATGTCAATATGAAAATAATTGTACGATATTGTGTTTAAAAAATAGTACTAATGTAACACTTTGTTAAACTAATGAAGGATACGGGTAATAGTTAATATTTTAAATAATTATTCAGACGAATTCTTATCCAAATAGATTTTCACTAGATTTGAATAATAAATTTATTATGAATAAAATTTAATTTGTCATTTCTATTTTTTACTTACTATGTAATCAAAATTTCGTTTATCGTTGATTCGAAAAGGGGTTAAAACAAATTTCAACGAGTTGGTCAGTGTTTAGTTCTTTAACAAAGAACTTAATTAAAATAAAGTTCACACGATCAGTATTAAAAAGTACAAATGTTGCGTACGGTTCTTCTATGTTGTGTTAGACAAGTTCAGTTTATTTCTACGATTCCCAGATAGTTCCCAACTCCGAGTCGTCCAGGTCAAATAAGTAAAGTTTCTTCAGTCCACGAACTCGAGGTCACTATGACATTGCAATTCTTCCTACGAGCTTTTCAGAAATTACAGCTGTCTGAAACCAGCTGGAAATTGTAATTCTTGGGATGGACCTTCTAACGTCTCGTTAACCTGTCTTACTAAGCACGAGTAACGCAAGAAACAAATTAAGTAAACGTTCATCCATTTTCTGTTTCACTTCTAAATGAAGTTATTGGACAAGTGGCTAACACTTCTTTACCGTTCTACTACGTTCCACGATACCAAAATAGAGGTGTCTCGTCAGTTACCAACTCGATCAACCTCCATTTCTATCAACGATGTAAAAATCAACGATAGAAAACTTCTTCAATTGTCGCAAAACTAATTTCCTGATCAATTTTTCTTCCCTTCAATCGATTTTCCAATATCAGTTGTCTTTCTCAACTGAATTCAACCTATGAATAAAAAGAATGTGCTCATAGTGAATACAGTTATTGAAAAACACTATTCCTCCATTCCAATGTCCTCCAAGAAATCAAAATAACATTTCACCATCTCTACTAACTCAATTAACCCCTTGCCTTACAATTTATTTCTTAACTATGATCGGTACGACTATTTTCTTATCAATAATTCATTGAAAAATAGAAAAAAATTCTAGGCATACTCGACATCCACGTTTGCTGTAAAGTATAATAATTGATAGCAGAAGAATAATGTTTAATTTGGATTCCCAAAAATTGAGTAACATTTATGCTTGATAAATTTGTTTTAACATCTTTACCGTGAGCCTGACACGTTAGTATAAAGCAAGGGGTTAATCTTCATCTCTATCCAAAATCCGATAGTCAAAGAACAGGATCATAAGACAAATTTCTTCATCCGCTTCCCAATTAATTTCCTGCTTCGTCGACTAACTCCGACAATTCTCCGCTAAAAACCCTTTCCGGTTACCGCAAACTTCCCCGGAAGTTGGCGATGAGCCACGATGCCGAACGCAACAAGTTTTCTTATTTCGGGTTAACGAGCAGCTCGGTCAGGTTCGAACGGTCCGCCGAAGATCCCATCGTCGCGGGGATTAACAGGTGGCGTCAGGATTACGCAACCGTTGTCCGTTGCGTCGCGATCGATCGTGCTGCATCGCCTTCGGGGACACCGTGGAATATGCAAAGCAGCGGAACCGTGCAGATTAACTCTGTCGAACGAGCTCTCCCCGCGACGCGATTCGACGCGACGCGAATCCATCGCGCTATCAAACACAAAGGGAATTCGTGCAGCGACAATACGCGTGGATTGCCTGTCATCCCCCGGACCTAACGCCCGGGTTATTCCAGCGAGGTTCGAAACGAAAGCTGTGACGAGGATTTCAGCGAATTCGCTTCAAATATTTGTCACGCGCACTTTCATTCGCCTTGACGCGTCTATCCGCCGTATTCCGTTTCTAGTCGGCGAATCCGCGCGCTTTATCGGAGACACCCGTGTCCCGGAAATGTTCGACGTGCTCCAGAGAAACTCGCCCTCCGGAAGATCCCTCTGCTACCATCTTCCCTTTCCACTTTGTCTTTGTGTTATTTACTATTCGCACACATTTCTCGTTCTCGAAGGATTCATCTCTTGCTTCCCTGCATCCAGCCTTAAGGGATTTTCGGAGTGTTCATTGTTCCTGGGGACTTTAGGTAGTTCGGATTACGCGGATTTCGGTTGGAGTAGGGAAAGTTGAGTGGGATTGCTGGAGAGAACTCGTAAGTGTATGTTTTTTTTTAAATGTGTTTGCCTAGATTTTGAGGTTTTCAGGTGTACGAAATTCGATTTTTCAATCTGGCTCTGAAATGGACGTGTAATGTATGTTCGTAACGTGGTCGTTGATATACTCGGGCATTATTAGGCGATCGAGCACTTGGCAAATATGTGCGTAGGATTCTTGGAAAATGAGGAAGCGTGCCGAGCGGGTCGAACTCGCGTTCTCGGGATTCTAGGCTAGCCGTACTTTAATGGTCGTGTTTGGGGAGCGTTGATCTCACCATGCGCGAAACTAGGAAAATTTCGGGTAATATTTTCGTGAGAGTGAGAGAGAGAGAGATAATATCTGTAACAGGTTCATTAAAAGTAAACATTACAGTGTGGAAACTCTTTTAATCTTTATTTTCAAATAAGGTTTATCTGCTCCATTCTGATTTACTTATTGTACAGAAAATGTTCCAATTAAACTTTTACTACATTAAAATTTGAAATTCTAATATTACATCTATTATTACATTCCTCTTCTTTATAAAAAAATAACAAATTCGTAAAAATGTTCTTCCAAATAAAAATTGCCTTATCATACATATTTCACTTTAAACAGTTACAAACATCAAAATCTCTCACGTCGACGCTCACGAAAAGGTCAACACCCAAGTGCAATACCCAATCGCCTAAAACCGTATACGTATAAACGACCACGCTATAAACTCCATACGGTCCATCTCGACCACAGCTCGAATCGAATCTCGAGTACCCAAAAGCCTCGAGATCCCGAGCAATCGCATATACGAAGTTACTTTCGCGATCTCACTGGATCCTGCCCACATATTTCGAACCCAACCTATGTGGATACCGAACTATCCTTGAATCCGCGATCATCCCTTATTCCTCCATTCCAATCCTCTTCATTCGTATCCAAATTTTCCGTGCTGTTCTCTTTTCTGTCGCTTGAACTCTTCCCCACCTAACGACCTACTCACAACTCACCGTCCAAAGCTTCTTTTCGCTAAGATTCACGCACAAACGTTCACCGAAGATTCGAAACCTCATCCCGCTTGCGCTACCTAGCGCGTGGCAGCACGTGATCTTCTTAGCCAGAGAGAAAGAGTGCGGCTGCCTCCAGCAGTGACCTTCACGGATCCGGGAGTATACACGAAAGAACGCTTCGCTTTCACCTGATTGCCGCGAGTCGTTTAGAGAACGAGTACATATGTAACCGGGGACTCCGCCCAGCCATCATCATTCTCGCTAGTCTGGCCTGACTCGCCGCCGCTGCTGAACCGCGTTTGAATGTCTTCCGATGACCCTTATATACATGCGCTTTGAGACAGTCCTATCACGTCCTTCGGTGGCCTCTGCAAGGTACCCGCGCATTTCCGGCCTTATTCTACGACATCCGATGATCTAAGGGCAAAAGGGAGGGAAAGACGCTGATGATGATTCAGAGTAGGAAGGAACCGTCGAGGGTTCGGTACGAGAGAGAGGTTGTCGAAGGACGTTCCGATGACGAGGACATTGTCTTCTTTTCAGCACGACGTTTTCAGTCGACCCGGACACGCACATAGACAGCCTCGAGCAGGCGGAACAGATCGTCCTTGAGGGTACCAGCAAGTGGTCCTGCAAGATCGCCATCACAGGTGACACAATAGTGATACCTTAGAGAGTTAAGAGTTTCTCCATCGAAACGAGATCGCGACCGCCGTGTACGGCGTCGCCGGATCTCTACCGTGTAAAATGTGATTACACATGTACACACGCTTTTGATACACGGGATTACGGTGCAGATCCTATCGATCCGGTCGGGGAACGGAGGAGAACACCGTTGACGATGGCGCTTGGCATCTGCCAATACTTTTCCTCGATCCTTTTATTCTTCTTTGATATTCTTTTTAGATGTATATTTTCTTTAGGTTGGGTGACGTGTAATGCAAAAGTATATATTTTGAAGTAACATTTCGTATGGCAGGATTACTTGCGAATTGAAAGTTAGTTTAATGGAGTTAGAAAGAGTAGATTTTAAAATATCTTCGTATAGGGGACATAAACGTGGTACAATATTGTTTGAAGGTATTGAATCAGAAGAGTAATAGTCTTTTTTAAACTTCGGAAAGTTTGTGATTAATGTGTTGACAACTTTTTATTTGAGATCAATAGTTATGGAATTAGGAAAAAGAATATTGGAAAGTTTCAAAAGAAACAATTATTTTTTTAAATTTACAGTTAAATTTTCGCTTATTTTATGGGGTATATAATTTTCATGGCATTTGTCAAACGTCCACGACAGCGGGATGTTACATTTTCCCGATCGTTCATCGAGGGAACGACATTACTTTTATTTTTAATAAGGCACAAATCCACATTTCGAAAGATTTTATATCTTTCTACGCACGAATTTCGATCAGATCAGACGCAAAACTTTTTACATTACGTTGGACACCATGTCGGCTATAACGCATTGCATTAGTTTACCAACTCCTGTACTCTGCATTCAAATCGGAATAACCGCCCTTCACCTGGAACAATTTGTTGTGTAAACTTCGGGAATCGATAAACTGTTTTCCTGCAGTAATAGCTACGTAACTTTTCTATCAATTTTACAGTATTCATGATTGTTCCTTTACCATACAACTCAATCCCCTTTGAAAGGAATAATTCTTCAGAAAACACTTAAATCTATCATTTATAAAACTCTACATTACGGTTCACAAATATTTCTTCAATCTTAAAAATGAATCCAATTAGCAAAATATGTCATTTACATTAATTAGCTTAAAACTGTTATAAACACTGCCATTTATCAAACACAGCACATTTAAAAGAAAATTTTCAAATAATACTGTTATCCATGTATAAATTTTGCTATTTAAATAGGTCAAAACGGCGGATTGAAATACCACAAAATTACCCACCTGAAAAGTACCGCCCTTGCCATTTAAACGAAAAGAAAACGATTTTTCCGTTGCACGGCAGGAACCAGTTACGCATTTTTAGCAAAAAGCAAAGAGAATGGGGACGCGCGTGAAATGTACAGAGGAGGAAACCGTTCCATGGGAAATGGAAAAATACCTGACGTTCCGCCGAATGAAATCCATTTTCGGATTGCAAAATACTCGATGGAAAAATGAAATGGTCGGCGGTGGTGCGCGCGAAGCGGCTCTCGAGCGGACCGATTGTCGTTTTCTGCGCACAAAAGGGTCGCCCGTGAAGCGGCAAACCACGAAAACAACTTCATTTTCGTGAACCCCCGGTGATGACAAAAATCAATTGCGGCCGAATTATTAAAGCCGCGAAACAACAATTCGAGCGGACGATGATTGTAACGAAGCGCGTTGAGCGGGGCGGAGCTCAGGAAATCATTTTTCAATCGGATTTAACGAGTGATCGAACAGCGTCCCCAGGAAAAAACAATTTGCCAATGAAACGATGTCACGAAGCATGGTGAAAATCATTTCTGAAACTCGGCACAGTTTAATCCGTCATAATTTTATCGAGAAGGTTATTAACGCGAACGATACTATCGCCGTGACCCGAGCTAGATGAGGAATTTTGATAAAAATCAGTTTTGAAATAAGGATGGCTCATGTTCGCTGGAAAAAGCTGCTCATTCGCTTCTGGCCTGGTATCCAATGGCATTATCGTCTATTTTCTGCTTTCGAAAGTTTATGGAACACGGAATGCATCAGAACGTCACACGTTATTTCGTCTGTGTCGTTTTATCTGCGACTGGATGGCATTCGTGATATGTGATCTTGGAATACGGTAAATAAGAATTGGGAACATTTGTAAACTAGAAAAAAAACGTAAAATGGAAGGTAATTTAATGTAGAATATTGAATGGACCAATCAAAAGTCTGAAAGTTTCTTTGTACAAGGGACCAATTACGTGTTTAATATACCTATTTAAAAATATGTCAAAGACCCGAAGGGACATAATGACATAAAGAAATATAAATAATAACACAAAATTAAAATATAACTTTGATTAATATTACATCATACAGTACAACTTGAAATCGCAAACTTGAACTATAGATTGAAGATTTCCTACAACATGTATATCTTGTCAATATCTAATTGCTATCAGTATTTGAATGGCTCAGAAAAATAGTGGTCTCTAACTCTTATTTCTAAATTCTCGAGAAAAACGTTTTACGAATTGTTCTTGGATTAATCAAATACTAATATCACAATATCATCGACAATACTAATTACATTAATTATTACTAATAATAACTGCAAGATCAGCATCCAATTAATCCAAAAACAATGTATAAAACGTTCTCCCGAGAACTCAGAAATACCCTACAGTTAAACTACTATCATTTCAATCCGTACATTTAAAACGTTCACTGCCGCGTGTACCACATATGGTAGACGCCAATTTTCCTATGAAAATATTTTTAAGAAACATGTGATCACGAAAACGTAAAGTAATCATATCAAAATATATAAAAATCACCAAAATTTTAAATATAATGTAATATTTTATTTAAAAAATCAATACACTTTATAAGTAAAATATAACTGAAACTTACGGTGACATGGAATGTGTTAATAACAATTTCAATACACCCACGTATTCATAATAAACATTTAACAGCATCGCCCAACCCCGATCAACGAATCGTTCAACAAGAATGTTTCCACACGAACGTTTGGCTACTCCCTAAGACAAGGCACCAGCTACCCGTTTCGTACACACGAGGCTCCGCTGAGCCGAAAATCGGAGAACAGAAGTGCTTTCGACAACTCTCGAAATAAAGGGAAGAGCCGTCGACCTTCCGTCGGTCGAATTGGGCATACATGTCGAAGACTGGTTTCGATTATGCGCAATTGAGCACGATCAGTAGCCGTAAACGAATGTTCGAGAGTTTTGCCAAAGCTGCGTCTGAATCGGAGCCGCCCGCGGAAATCGTCCGGACAGAGCGAGCGAGGCTCGGTCGCGAGACCCGCTCTCATCCGCCCCCGAAACGATCGATAGTTCAACGTACAGGGAAGTGCGGCCGCCGCTGCAGCGCACACGTGCACTCCTTGCGGCCGGCTTCACCTGTGTTGCATCCGTGCCGGCGTTTGCCTCACCAGCCGCTGCTGCCGCGCCACCGCCCTCCGCGTTCTTTCATCTTTCGATCCCGCGAAATCTACGAACACGAATTCCCACTTTGTCCCCCAGCCGCCTAATTGGCCAGTCGATACGAACCGCTTCGCGCGGTTCACTCAGCGTTTAACACTTTGCACTCGATTTTTCTTGCGTCTTTTTTTGTCATTTTTCTTTACAATAATAAGTTTAACGCTAGAACTACCGAGCATTTAATACGATTAACACATTGAATGCCATGAGGGTCACCGGTCACCCAACAAATCGAATTACTATACTTCACACAATGAAACGATGATTATTTGGAAACATTTCTATATTACAAATAATGTTACCTAATGCGGTGATATTCAGCTAGATGTACTTGCAATTATAGTCATGCAATTCAATCGAATGATTTAATATTGTATTTTGTGTATTTTTCTCTGTGAAATCGTGCAAAATTCAACGTGTTAATATGTAATCCCTATAAAAATTGCAACAATAGATTATTTTCAGTTTCTTCAGACATTCATTATAGTATTCAAGTGGAACTATTTATGGTAGTTCCAGTTTTAAGGGACGCATCAATTTTACATATGTTTTGAATTGAATAAACACGTCTTTTGAATAAATTTTATGAACACTGTTTGGTAAATGTTTACACTGACTTCGATTGACGTAATTACAGTTCCCCAATCATCTTTAACACCAAAACTATCGGACGGGTAAATCTGACCCATTTCAGAATTTTTGTTTTGTCAATATTTATATTACGATGTCGTTTTTACGAAAGTTTTTCAATCGAATTCGCGTATTTTGCACAGATACAAGACTAAGAGATCCTTCGAGTCTGAAGGAACGTATTTTTTTCATTTTTATAAAAAATTGAAAATAAGTCACTCTAATTGCTCGGTAGTTTTAGTATTAAAGTTGTAACTCGCGAGACCCAACTGAAGGAAGATCAATCCTTTTAGAAGCAGTAAAATAAACCGTACGATAAATGTCCGTAAACCTAGTATTAACCCCTTGCCTTGTAACAACGTGTCGGATGGAATGAAGATTGTAAAGAGAATTTGACAAGGATTAATAGTAGTCAGTTCAAGTTTGCAATAGTTTTAGTAGTGAATAATAATTAATTTGATGGTAAGAATGTTTAGTAAAGCTACTGAGGATACCGAGGAATAAAGACAGATCAAATGAAAATGTGAAGCAGTGTATTGAAGTACAATCACACAGGAGAGAAATTAAATTGAATTAGAAAAGAGAAAATAAATAAATAAGTAACAAAGGGTAATTGGATAATATCCGTTACTGTACTACGTAGTGAAGATAAATGACACAAAGAGCTCAGTTACAAATTGAAACTGCTGGAACAATTAAATCAGCATGCATATGGAGGCAGAACTAAATTGCAAATTTTAATGATAAAATCCAAAAAAATACGAGCCATTCTGAAGTTGCATGTGCGGGATGTAGCAAATTCCCAAGAGGATAATTTAAACACTTAATCAACCCTCGAGATTTCAACTGTATTCTAAATACCTACTTTATAGGATCCGCAGCGCAATGGAAATTGCATCTATAACTTACAGTTAGAGTTTCAAGAACTTCATTCTATAGTAAGTTCAAGTCTCCAACAAGTATTTATTGATCCCTTATCCGATTTTCTAATTTCGTATGTGATGATGGCGTTCATTTAATCCTTTCTCTTGAAGTAATAATATAAACACATAACGAAAACTTCGCATTGTTTTAAATAAATACACGTTATCCCTTAAATGAAGACATTATTCTCAACAGTCGAATAAAAGTACGGTTTTCTTATAATTTATCTCTTAAATGAAATTTAACTCCTCAAAGAATATACAATTCCTTTTTGAAATTATAATTAACAACAAACTAACTCTTCCTTACTAAATTAGGAAAAAATTAAAGAAGCGAGGAATTACTTTTTCATTACAGAACATAGTATTTAATAATAATTAATTATATTAATGTATAATATATATTATATAATTAGCAATAATAACTAAAATGCAGCACTATATTATTGCTATATTACATTCCTGCTACTCGCTCAATGATTCTCGCACAAGACGCAGTGCACTTAACATTTCCTCAAGAATGCATTTATTAAAGGGGTTCGAGATAAAGAGGCGCAAGTAACGCAGTATCTGTAACAAAACGAGCCCATCGCGGGTTGAAGGATCACGGGGGAATTTAGAAAAGTTCGAAGCAGCTGCTGTAGCTTGCGATTGACGCCTGGTCGGTAGAACAGAATGCCGGGAAATTCTGGAAAAATTCGATTTCCTCGCGGCGGTTCTCGCGAGAATTCACGATGGACGAAAATCCGCAGAAGTGGTTCCCTTCGTTCGCACTGTAACGCGCAAACGTACGGGCGAAGACGTGTACGTCAAGGAGGAACGTTCTTTAGATGACGAGGCGGAGAAGTTGCAACAAACTCGATCCACCATGTGACAGAATGAAAACCAGTTTCTGACGGCGAACGGTCCAACGAATAGATTAATTTCATTTCACCGCGAGACTACGACGTTGAACAACGATATTACAAAAGGAACAAAACAAATGAAACAGTTTTACATACTGTTCTATAACATTGAATGACTCACTTGTTAAATCGATTAACTGCATAAAACAAAAAGTGAAGAAAAGTAATGCAATAGCTATACAATGATTTTCAAAGTTTCCTTTTCAATAGAAAATTAAATAATCATTATAGAACGTAATTTACTTCATTATTACAGGTGTAGTTTTAATCTAAAGAATATGTAAAATGTATAAAATAGTGTAACTCCGAAGTAATTTTTATTATTATTGCAAGTTTTGCATAGACTATAGAATTTTTGTTATTTCGTAGTATCACACCCAGTAATAAGGAAATTTATTTTTAATATGAAAAGTCAGGAGATAGTGAAGCGTTTTAACGATAAAATCTTAAACAATTTACGAATGTGGAGTTAATCAATTTGGCAAGTGAGTCATTCATATTAAATTCGTGTAAAAAAGTTATTCTATTAGGTCTAACAGAAAGTTCTATACGTTTTTGAATTAAAAGAAAATACATTTTCAATGCATTTAAAACGTTTACTGAACAATAGAATTTCCATTGTTACTAATGACTTCTCCCCAGGATGATGATTCCATTTCTGTAGAATTAATCATCTTCGGAAATTTGAAATAACATTATCGGACAGAACTTTCAGGTAGACCTTATATTATCAGAGTAATCTTAAAGGAAACGAGAGGAGCAAATTTTCAAATGATAATTTTGTTTTAAAACAACACAGTGCAAATTGAATACAAATTTCGATTCTATCGGGAAAAAGATCAAAATATTGGATTATTGAATACTGTACTGTATTTTTAAAAGATCCGATAAAATGTTACTGTTCGGAATATAGAATTTGCGTCAGCCGACTTTTTCACGGAAAATATCGTTTCCCCGATAAAGTTATTTCTGAATTTGCTTCATACGTTCAAATTTGATATATCGGGATAGATATTGAAATAAATTCCTTCTGACTGTGGATTGACCGTTTCTTGGTAAATTTTCAGCGTATTAACAAACTGGTCTTGTTACACCGTAGCGCAAACTGTAAAATAAAACAAAAATTTGGTGACAAAGGCGTTGTTCTCGTATGTTTATACAACGCGAGCGAAATTAATTGTGAAAAGCTAAATGCGTCTAAACTTTGTGATCCATGAAAAAAGGCCACCGCTCGAAAGCTGAAGAACAAAATGTTTATTAATTTACTTCTGTCTGTAATTTACTCGTGACAATTTAATAGCTTCGCCCGTTACTAATTCAATTTGTCCTCAATATTTGCTTACGAAGGGACAGTACAGAACGAAAGGAGCACATAGAAGAATGAAATTTTAAACGTATTCAACGACCAGAATCCACTTTGCTGCTAGATAATTCGATTAGCATTGAATGTTAGATTGTTCGTTCAAATGCGCACAGGCTCGAGTTGAACCAGAAACTTCGTTCTTGTTTCGCTGTAATTTCCAGAACGTGATCGCGGACGGGGAAAAAGAAAGCGAGAGAATGGAGTTGATGCGCCGGTTGCAATTTGCTACTGAAAATAAATGAAAACGAAAAGTACGAGAAACAGCGAGAATAAACATCGTATTTGTGCTGTAGCGAGATTCACGTTGGAACGTGCATACACGAGTCACGATAAACGCCTCGCTTTAGGTCAAAGAAAGAACACGAAGCTTTCGCTAAAATGGCCGGCACATTTTGATCTCAAGTTAGTTTCCCTGTGACCTTTGTTACATTATTAACTATATTTTTTCCTTGGTAAACTTTTGATCGTACGAATTTTCTTGGTAACCAGAGACACTTTCAATGTGATCAGATTTAACACCTGGATATTTTGAAAGAAGAAAAATATATTTAACATGTTGTCTGTCATGAGAAACTACAGTGTTTATTACTTATCCCTTCATAGGAAAGATAAATGATATCAGAAATAATTATTAATGTTTTAATATTAAACTCCGATCAGTATTAAATAAATTAAAATCAAGTCTCATAGAATAATGAATAGACTGCACTTCTAGTATCCTCATTTAGTGCATATAAAGCAGAGTTCAATTTTAAAAGCTATCACCGAAAGAAAATAAAAGTTAAAGTTTCAATTCCTCCGGCAAAGAAATTTCTGTTACAATATTGCACGCTAGCAATGAGAAACATTAGACAGGTCAGAGAATTAATAACCTCGCGGTGAACAAAGAATCGCAGATGTAACATAATGAAAACGAACGAATGAGAAGGTATCAGGTTCGCCGCAGTAAATTGGTCGAAAATTGCGGTTTACGAAGAAAGAAAAGCACGTGGTGGAAAAACGAGCGGAAAATCGGACGCGGGAAGGAACGTAACGAATTAAGCAGATGAGCCTGCAGAGGAACTTTTTTCTTGCATCGGGGGAAAAAGTGAATGATGCCGGGTTTCCTCGAGGTTTCGAGCCGACTGAAAGCGGTGGTAGCGAGCGGGGTTGGCCGGGGGTAAAAAATGAACGAGGGAAGATGGTCGGCGAGCATCTAAAGAGACGGAGATCGGTAAATAGGCCAGGAAGAAAAAGAAGCGACCGGAAAGGGAGAGTTTCGCATTAGGCAACTTCTCCTTGTTCTAAGTTCCCGCGCGCTTCCGGTACTCTATTCAGGTTCTTAGTGAGCGTGCAGAGCCGCGGCCCCCAGTGAACATAAATAAAAAAGTAACCGGGCAAAAACGAACGACCCTCGGGAGCGGGGAAGTT
Organism: Nomia melanderi; assembly: GCF_051020985.1. Taxonomy (NCBI): domain Eukaryota; kingdom Metazoa; phylum Arthropoda; class Insecta; order Hymenoptera; family Halictidae; genus Nomia; species Nomia melanderi. The sequence goes on from NC_135008.1 coordinate 13,930,090, forward strand.
CAACAAGAACGGGGAAACTTAAATACACTTTCCCCCCGATTTACGCGGCACATTTTCGCGCGAGTCCCTCTTTTACGCGGTAAATTAGAACACTATTCACGCGGTAGTTTTTACATGCGATATTAATACTAAAACTACCGGATTTGTGTTGTAAAATTGACCCACTTCAAAATTTTTATTTTGCAAGTATTTAAATTATGAGGATGTGTTTGCGAAAAATTTTAAATTAAATTTATGGATCTGTATAGATACGAAACCAGAAGACACTTCGAATCTCGAGAAACTTAATGTTATAATTTTTATACAAAATTGGAAATGAATTACTCTACTTGCTCGATAGTTTTAGTGTTAATTTATGCGATCTGAATTAGTAACACTGAATAGAATGTACTTTTGTTTTCTGAAATGTCATTGTTATTATTTCTTTTGTTTGCTATGTGAAACACGTGCTTTTAAAATTTACACCAACTTTTCTTTCCAATATTTCGTTTTCTCTTGTACTGACGGACTCTATTTACACGATTTTCATTCGTGTAAAACGAATCCACGTGGAACAGATTTTCGAATCAGTCGAGGGTCAGGTGTACCTCAGCGCATGCGGGGCGAACGAAAAATCGTCCGTGGTTTCTTATCGGCTAACGAATCATCGAAATGGAGGTGAGGGACCAAAATTTCGTGGCGGAAACGAAATCTACGGAGCAGAGTAGACTTTCTTAATCGACGTTAATTAATCGTTCTTCAGGAGAAGGAAGAGCTGATCGGTGCTAAAACGATCGCTTTGATTTTATGGGCACTGCCGTTGAACGGTGAACTTATCTCGAGCGGCTCCCTCGATTAAACTTCTGCGACCTTCGTGATTCATTTGGATGGGAGCAACGGTTGGAAAGTTACCATTAGCGCCGTTGTCTGAACTGCATTCGTTTGGCGTTATTATGATGGAAATGTCTTATCTTGGGACGAGTTTAATCAGAGACACGAGGAAAACTGTTATTTCTTGGGATTAATGAAACCATGTGTAAAATTTTGTGAGTTTAGATATAATTGCAAGTCTTGGTAGAAAATGTAATGTACAGTATCTTTCTTTGGAAAGTAATAGCATTCAAATTTAATTATTCTAACGCTCAAAAAGAAAGATATTAATTACAGTCGTGATTCGAATGCGAAAAGAAATGGAAAATGAGTTATTAACCCCTTGCCCTATAATATCGTGTCAGACTTGTAGTTAAGATTTCAAAAAAAATTTAACGAACATAAATATTCTTCAATTTGTTTGAATGCAAATTACATATTATTCCTCTGTTGTCAATGATCATACCTTAGAGCACATGTTGACAAAGAATAAGACTGTAATTTTATCTTATTTTCAATAAATTATCAATAACAAAGTAGTTAGATCGTTGACAATTCAGAAAGAAATCATATGACAAGGGGTTAAGTTGTGATTAAAATAATATACGCTGAACTCCAGGAAATAATACATTAGAAACGACTCGTTAATTCATGCGGGAAACAAGACACTAAACTCAATATCAACGCAAGTGCTCAGAATTCCATTACAAGAACGTTTCTAGTAAATGAACAGAAATTAGTTTCCCAAATGAAAGTAAAACGATTCCGAATAAGCCGGCCCGCGCACATACCATTTCATCGTTCAGCGGAATTGAATCAATTCCGCGCGGGTCTCGCTTCGACAGGCGTAACAGGAATATGCAAATGGGCTGCGCGAATAAGAACAGAAACCAAGGGAACAGTTGAACGGTCGCAGCGCTCGGCTAAACGGGATTGGCAATTAAGTCGAAGACATGGTTGCGCATCGGTTTAATCAACGAGTTAAATTGTGACTCGACTCGATCTTCTTTCCATCTAGCTGCCCGACCCTGCTTGTTTCCGCCGCTATTGGGATCTCGCCGGGCACAAATTGAAACGAATCAATTAATACCGAACGGAAGAGAAGAGAAGAAGATAAATAGGGGTCTCGTGTGTAGGGGGTCAGGAAAGATAAGGGTAGGCAATATAAATTCGAATCGGCCGGCAATTGTGTGAGAAGAAGGTGGAACGGCATCGTCAAACGAGGGTTGCAATTTATTAGGGACAACTGTTTCTGGGGAAGTTCGACAGTTACACTCACCGCTGAACGATTATGGCAATTAATGTGTTCTTGGGGACGAAGGGCGGGACGGAGATGAAGAAACTAGCAAAGCCTACCAGGAGGAGGACGATCATTAGAGTAATTGCTACCTCGTCGCGAAGCGGGTCAACAGTTTTTCTGCTTCTGGTCACCGTTCCGCGCACCGGCGGATTTCAGCCGCAACCGAAACTCCCGCGATGGAAACTTTAACGCGCGAAAACGATGAGAATTATGCGGTCAGGGCGGTGGATTCGATATTCAGGCGTAAAATGCGCGAGACATTTGGGATATTTTATATTTGATCATATTTTATAAAATGTGGAACTAAAATGTACAGGATATTTGATTTTGATGGAGTATATTGTTATAGGAAATTATACGAGATTCGGAAAAATGGTTTAATGGATAGGGTAGAATAACAAATCAAATAGTTAAATTAAGTAGTATCGTATTAGTAATATTACGACAAGAGCGATAAATCGTGTCCGATAGAGAAATGGGGGTTAAACAAGTAATTCGATGAATTTCTTGGTGTTTTAATTGAGAAATATTATATACTTGACACTCTCAACGAATAGTATAAAGATTTACAGATTATATTATACTTTATAGTTCTGTTCAAGGACATGAGTGTAGCTAAGCATAGTAATTTAAACAGTAATAAACAAATGAAAGTTATTAAATGAAAAAACTTCGTCAGGAGTTCGAAGGAAACTCGGTTGGATATGAAGGATAAGTTACATGGAAAGGGGATAAAGAAAGCGAGATGCCAAACAGAGGAACTACTTGCTGTAGGACAAACAAGAAACGAATGAAAATCTGCGAAAAACTTGGTGCATTCAGAGAGATGCGGTACAGAAAGTACTGACAAAACGAGCAAGAGGAGAGAAGGAGAACGTTTCATAATGAGAAAAACGAGAACAGAGTCGAGGTATTCTAAATTTGCAGCCTCAGAAGCGATAAATAAAGAACAAAGGGGAGGAAAAAATTCTTCAGCCACAAAGCTCCGTAAATCTGCTTCCTTAACGCTGCTACCCATTTTTTTTGTAATCCAAATAAGGAGAACCTCTTCTTTGCCTCTGCCACGGAAGCAATTTCATAAAGAAAAACCACGAAACAAAGAAATATTCTTCACGGTATTTCTCGCAACGAGTAATACTTCTCTGACGTTTATTTCTCTCCATTGGATGACCTCTTTAAATAACGATAGACGATCGTACGTTAAAAGTAACGAAACGATAATCATTATTTCGCTGAACGTTTTGTGGAAGTCGAGGGTGAAGGCTCGTCGAGATTTCCATTCGAACGAGTACCATCGGTATTCCCGAATTTACAGGAACAACTTCTTTGCTCTCCATCCCGGAGTGGACGGAAATTTTGAATAGGCCCGCATCGGGGGGAAACTAGGATAGCCGATCCGGGAGGATCCAAATGGAAGGGTCGAGTGGGAGAGATATCTGGGTGAGAGGGCGGAACGGTAACAGTCGGCGTTACTTCCGCTTCCACCCCAGTAATCAAATCTCTTGACTCAGTGGGCGCAAATTAAAATCGCTACGACCCGGCCAACCAACTGCGAATCCCAGTCGGCTTGTGGGATTGCGGAAATTCAAGAAGAACCGGCAAACACTTCGATCACGAGGAAGTGAGAATAAAAATGGATGAAAAATAAACGACAGCCATTGTTAAGGGGACGCGCATGCGAGGGCGGATTAAGATGTTTGCGCACTGATTAATTTGGCAGAAATAGTTGTAATTTATAAGTAAATAATTTGATTTTAATAGATTGGTCGGTATTTATGTTGATTTTCAATAAGAGAATTTTAGAAATGATATAATAACGATGTATGATAATAATATATGGTAGATTATTTGATAATAATTTTAATTATATGAGATTTTTAAGCAACTAAGACGACCATTATTTACTTTCTCGAACATAGAGAAGAAGAACGATTTATTAGAGTGACATAAAAACATGAATAAACGTTGATGATATATTTGCGAGTAAATAAAGATTGAAAGGGTGTTAATGATTTCAGAAATGCCTATGAAATATAGGAAAATATTGAATATTAATCATTAAAAATGAAAGGTTCTTCGTTAAAAGGAAGAAATAATCGAAATGTTTACCGAATAAAGTAAATAACAACAACGCAAAGTACTTACAATTTAATTTCACAAATGGACGCCATACAAATGAATGGATTAACATTTATCAAAGCATCGTGACATCAAATATTTGAACGAAAAGCTACCTAGTGCGATTCAAGCTTGCGCATAAACTAACGAAACGTTATCACCTGAACTGCGTTATTCGGTTTATCTTTAGACTATTCATGTAAATACGACAATACGAAGCTGGCAATCAAAATCACAGAGTACACGAGGCTTCGGGTAAAATCAATATTCGGTTGTAAATATACATATCTTACTAAAGATTTGATCGTTAGTTACTAATATCATATAACATTTGAAAAAGGTAATACTTAATTATTTTAATAAAGCAAGAATTACTTTGTTCAACTTTGTGTCTGATCTGTTTTTCTTTACTTTTTTCTCAAATTATACTCATGAAACTAAAAGGAACGCGACACATATACTTCGATTTAAAAAAAAACCGAGAGAACAGGTGGACGAATTGATAACTGTTCATCCAAGACTGAACACAATCAGTGACTCATTGTATGTTCCATCCGATAACACGCAGACTTAGTATCTCTTTCTTCGATAGATAAATAGAAACTATCTACTTTCTTCCGCTTAGACTTTCATCTAGTCTTTAGAGAACTGATTATAGTTTGACTATACTTTATCCCGTTACTTTCGCAACGGAGATGAATCTAGAAATATATCAACAAATTTGGAAATCGGAACGTGATCAGTGAAACAAGGAATAAGGAAAGGATTCTTAGAATAACGAAAAATTTCAATTTTTATAATATTGTCAGTTTTATAAATATTATGAAGTAAATATAATACAATAGATAACAGAATAATTCTAGTTATCTCTGGGACTAGTCTGTTGTAAAGTAGAATAGCATCAGATAGTGTTTATTCTTGTGTGATTCACATCTTTATTGTTCCGGAGTTTGGCTGCCATTAGAACGGACCTCGTCACAGCCTTAGGGTACATTCTATGTGTTCATGTTATCCGGTTAGTTGGCCATCAATTGAATTGCTGACTAATTGTAAATTTGATTGGGGCAACCGGCTGCAACGCCAGACCAGTTTCAATGTAATATCTGATGCAGTCTTCGATTACACCTGGAAGTTTTGTTCAATACTGAATCCGATCATATTCCGCTTTTAACAGAGGCGGTTACAATTAAACGTCGCCCTTCAATTTTTACGATCACCATCTGGTTTGAAATTTGTTGTTTTATTCACTAACGAAAGTGATAAAATTGTGGCGCAAACAGAAACAGGTGTTTAAATAAGATTGTTGAACAAATAGTTTTTTATTTGAAAATTCAATTTTCAGAGAAAATAACTTCTATAAAATACAAATGTCTGTTATTAATAAATGTTTGTGAGTAATTACCCATTCAACCAGGCATTACAAAAGTTTCATTTTGCAGATACAAAGCGAGCAATATATTTTCTGTTATTTTCACGAAATGAAAATGCAGCAGATTTTTATTATGTATTGTTTTAATTACACTCTATTTTGAATTTAAAATAATAATAAATGAGAATATATAATTCTGTTCTCTTTTGGGAAAATAAAAATTCTGTAATCTACAGTCTATTATAATTCCATACTAACTTTTATAAGCAGCAAATTGTATGACCCTAACCAAATTAATCTAAAACAGTATTCTCTCAAGACAAATTCGCTTAGACTCACTTATAATCATGTAGCTATTATCATCAATTATTCTAGTAAACTGTAAATAACTCAAATTTCATTTCTATCAATAGAAAAACAAAAGATACCAACTAATTTATACAAAAAAACAGAACATATTGAAACAATAGTTGTATCATGTCCTCTATCCTCTATAATCACATCTCCAGCTCCATACTACCATAGTTATAGAAAGGGAATACTGTTTTCACATTAGAAATGAATAATTCAGCTCCATACTGAAAATAAATACCCATAAAACAATTACTATCAATCTTACTTACACTTAAATTTATAGAAAAGATTTCAAAACCAATTTAATATGATATTTTCACAATATTCCTCTTCACACCAACAAAATTTCATAGCAACAACTATTTTAAATTTTCAACAGTTTACAAAACATTTCTCCCTTTCCAATGAAATGGGACACTTTACAGAAGTACCACTTGGCTGCTGACAAGATAGACAAAGAAGGTTTGCCTTTGCTTTGAATAAGATTTAAAAGCAAACCCAATAACAATCCTCAGATTAACGTTTGCGCCACAACGTTTGTCACATTCAGTGTCTCTATACTCCTTTGCGATTACCTGTAGCGAATTTTAGAGTACTACTTTTCTCACCCCGTAGTGTATCGATTTAGAAAGACGACGCTCCTTAGAAGTACATACTCCCCCGTTAGTTGAACCTTCGCGTAATCGGCTCGCCGTCGAGCCTCGGTACCGCGACCGACACACGTTTCATGTCTGGATTAAATTAGCAACACACGACACCGAATGACAGTCTAATGATCGACGTACTTTCACAGGAGTACCGTATCGATCGTAATTTGTCGCGGTTCAAACACTTTACGAAGACGTCCGTGCGCGCACACATACGCAAACACACACGCACACGCACAAACTGTCGACATTATAAAGTGGCCTATGGCCACAACTCGATGATTAATGAGATTAGGTACGAGATCGACGTTCGTCGAGGACGGGAAGCATTGGCGATCGTCCCCGCTGCAATCGGCGGTGCGAAACAAAAGGAGTTAGTAGCATGGGCATGTGTGTCTGTCCGTCTGTCCGAAATGCAGCACGTTCACGTCGAATTCTGTAATATTATGTGTACATATATTTATATATATATTGTGTGTGTCTGTGAACGTATACTTATGTCTATATTTATTTGTCACTTTATCGAGATCGCGGTCTGCTTCAATGGGGCGATTGACAGAGCATGTTGGAGCAAACTGAAAAATTCTAATATTAATAGTTGCTGTTCGAGTTAATACAGTAATATATGGATATTATATATGTATAAATATATAAAAAGAGACAATTTTATAAAATTCAAAAGATACTTTTTATTCGAGGACTTTATATTGAAATCTTAGAATAATTGATTTTATTAGTTAGTAAAAGTTCATATTTATGTGTAAGTAATCTATGTCATTGTATATTCATTGCATACATTCTATTATAATTTCATTATAATTAAAATTATTCTTTATAATTGAAATTATTTGGTTAACGTGTTCTACTATGACCAAAGCCTTACATAATTCGCTGTTTCCGTTATTCATTAAAGATAAGGACACTCGAGAAAGTTTCCTCAAACACAGCGCGTATTATTGACATATAAATTCTTGAGTGTAAGGGTTGCTCCTTCAGTTTATTATTCTCCCTTGTTCTCTGAAGTTACTGCGCTGAACCAGACCGTACTCGTACGAATGTAATCCACCTACCCACACAACTCACGCCGAGCTTCTGCACGCTTTCGAGGTGGCTGCCAAGAAACGTGACCTCTGAGTGCTCAGTTCGATGGTTGTTACACTGTTAGATGTGCATGAACCTACCGGTACGATCGTTCGATAATAAAAGTGGTAAATGTACCTAAGTGTGATCGGTGTTATCATTCTTTAAATAATCTCGATTATCTGAATGTAAAATATTCAAATTTAATTTTTCTTAGTTTGTTCGGAACGTACATTTGGTGTTTCGTAAAACGGTTCCCCTGTGTTCTAAGAGAATGAAAATATTTTTGCTATGATGTAAGAAAAACGAAATTAAGGATAACAGCTGATAAGTATAATATAAATTAACGTACAAAGAAAGAATATAAATATTTAATTAGATCTGTACGAAGTTAATAATACAAAAAGTTTTTTGGTATTCAGTGTCGCGTACGTGGATACCATTTAATTTGCTGAATTCTTTCGTGCTAACGTATAAAAAAAAGTAAATGTAATTTACACCGGATGGTATGGCCTGTTTTCCGTTATCCAAGAATACGAGCACAAAGTAGATAATTAAACGGTGGAAATGTTTTTAGGGTATATTTAAAGATAGAAAGCGTATAAAATTCTCGAAAAGCAAACAAACTGGTTCAGCAATGTTCTCAAATGATATTTTAAAATTAAACTACAGTGCTTTTAAAATTACGTAAACGTTTGTAAGATTCCTTTGATAGGAAGTTCATATAATCATTGAATTATTTTTTGAATATTTGCCTTGAACAAACTGTTATGTAACGTCGATTTAACGTTCGAAGTAGCACACATAGGTATCCATTGCAATTAGTATCCATTCCAAAGTAGTACAATTAAAGAGATTTGAGTAGTAGAATCATAATTTTACATTTCCATTTAATTTTTAACCCTTCGCCCTAATATCGTATCTGAGTCGAACAAAATTTTAAATCGAATTTGCACAAATCCAAATGTTATTTGCTTTCTTTTAATACAAATTGAACGTATCAAACATTTTTTATTAAATAAATGATTAACGATAAAGTAGTTTTATCAGACGTAACTGAAAAATAAAATCATGGGACAAGGGAAATTAAAAAAAAATCTGTCCTTACTTATTGGACGTCGATCCCTCCAACAGCTTGGACTATTTTCGAATTGGTCAAACTAATTTGCAGATATCCTATGTAATTCTCTATAGACCAGATTCACTGATAGTATTCTATAACACGTATTTGTGTAAGGTCCACGCAGTTCTGCGGGTTTGCGCGTATAGCACCAGTAAAAGTTCCCGTTGGTTCGCGATGGGTGCGGCCCAGTTTCGAAACTCGTAACCCTCATCCGATCATCCGAACAGTTCCCAAACGAATCAAGCCCACGGAATGGATCGTAACGTGCTTTAACGCCACGATTCTTAAACACTCCCTCCAGTTCTCGCTGACGCTTCTAGTAATCTACATCAGTTTCACAATTTTCTTGAGGTTTCAGTGCTTCTGCTTCGACAGCCCGTTACTTCGAACGGTATCAATTTTGGAACGTGATACAAGGAACATTACTGAATGAAAGAAAAACATTGTAGAGTTGAAGTAGATTTAAAATTCTATGGGATTAATATTAATAACAGATTTTTTTTTGAAGCTCATTTCCCTTATTTAACACTAGATTTACGGAGTGCGTCAATTTGACGCGTATTGAATTTTGTAAACACTACTTAGCATGTGTTTACATCGACTTTAATTGATGGAATTATACTAGTATGTGCTTCAATTATCGATGTTTAAACCTCTAACTTCCAAGATCCAAATGAACGAACAAGAATTTTTCATTTGAATTTAATTAATTATAACTCAAATTATGTCCACTACAATTCATCAGGTTACAATCTATTTTTCATAAAATAAATAAATGGGTTAAGATGTCATTTTCCGTAATTAGTATGTGGATGATGATAACCTCGGAATGCTACATAGTTTCAAATTATTTGAAGAATTAAGAAAAAAATATAAAATAGGATTATGTAATTAAATTGAAAGTCGGTACGCTTTATATTCGTTTGCTTGGATACGGCAACAGGTTGCGTTTTTCGTAAAAATTTGATAAAATATTGAATAATTTGTTGAATGCTTCGATTTTCCCGGTAAGTATAGGAACAGAGAAACTGTGTATACAACAAAGGAGGAACTGAATATTGGAATATAATTATAACAGAAATTCTATACTGCTTTGAGCGCGTCACGCGACAGGCAAATAGACGTAGGGTAATTAACTAACCATCGATTCTCGCATAACTTCCGCAGTAAAATCCGCCCAGGGACTGATCGCCAAAGACAAGAGCGGCACGTCTGATCCTTACGTGACTGTCCAAGTCGGGAAAGTGAAGAAGCGAACCAGAACGATGCCGAGGGAATTGAATCCGGTTTGGCACGAGAAGTTCTACTTGTGAGTAATTCTATTATCATGCTGCGAACCCGAGGAATACGTACCTTCGCAGCAATGGAGGTGGAAACTGTCGAAAGGAAAATTAATTTCCATTTTACGTGTATCGTGATTGCCAACACACCTGCGCGACGTTGCAATCACGAGCATTACTAACGATTATATAAATTAATGAGAAAACGTAAATGGGAAACATTGAAACGAATATTCCAGAGATGCGATAATAGAGATCATATAAATACTGATTACTAAAGTTTAAACCTAAGTTAATGATAAGACTGAGAAACTAACAGTTCATTCCAGAATGAACCGTATGCTTCAGGTATAAACGTAGTCGGTTAATTAATTTGAAACATATACGTAGTAACGTATTACACAAGCAGTAGTGAAATTAATTACGAAACTTCTGGACACATGTTAGAAGTAAATAAAGTGCGCTGCAAGTGTGAATATTGATATCAACAATTTTCATGTTTTTTGGAGCAAGTAAAAATGTCTCTGGATTCATTTTTACAATGATGGAATTAAGCTTATAGAAAGATTGAAGATGGTAATAGTAACCAATGGAAATTATATAATAGATTAAGTCAGCAATAATATTTGAAAAACTCTTCTGTTTATTTCTTACAAAGAAAACGTCAAAACTGTAAGAAAACATTATTTCTAAAAAAAGTTTCTGAAATAAATAAATTGTTTAATCTGTTTAAGATTAATACGTTACTAAAATTGACGAAATGTAGGGTTAACAAATAAAGGAAAAATGTTATCTTTTGTCAAAACAATGCTAACCGACAGCAACATGCATTTTATTTTTATTTTTTTTATTTTCACTATATTTTACTCCTAATTTTATCTTGTTACTCTCTTTTTTGTTATTGTTATTTTTATCAATTTGATTTACTTACATATTTTATTTCATTTATCTTAACGATTTGTCTTTATGCCTTGACCCTATTATCTTACTATCCATAGTTACTCTCGTATGTAATGTTTTTATCTTGTTAGCCGTGTTTAGATATTTAGCTATTTATTCATTGTTATAGGAGTACATATTGTCATATTTGAATTTTATTTTCATACCATACGATAACGAGATTCCCCTTTGTCCGCAGCGAGTGTCACAATTCGTCCGACAGAATAAAAGTGAGAGTCTGGGATGAGGACAACGATCTGAAGTCGAAGCTACGACAAAAGTTGACGCGAGAGAGCGACGACTTCCTCGGGCAGACCATCATCGAAGTGAGAACGCTCAGCGGCGAGATGGACGTCTGGTACAATCTGGAGAAAAGAACAGACAAGAGTGCAGTGTCCGGCGCTATCAGGCTGCACATCAGCGTCGAGATCAAAGGAGAAGAGAAGGTCGCGCCTTATCATACCCAGTACACCTGCCTACACGAAAATCTCTTCCATAGTCTATGCGAGAAGAATGACGGTGTCGTCGCACTGCCTCAAGCGAAAGGTGACGACGCTTGGAAGGTGTACTTCGATCCACCCGGAGAAGAACTTGTCGACGAGTTCGCAATGCGATACGGTATCGAGAGTATCTATCAAGCAATGACGTGAGTAAATTTCATGGATTCATTTTAAACACTTGCGACGGTTTAAGATTGTTTTTAGATCATTTAAATCATTAGAATAATGGTTTAAGTCGCTATATTTAAAAGAACTATTTCTTGATATTAAAATTATAGCTATAGAAAAATATATTTGAGGTACTGTTCGAAATATTAGATGTTACACAGTTCAAGCAATATTGAAGAATATTTGTTTAATATTGAACGACCTCAAAAACCTGTTGCAATAAATATATTTCATGTATTTTTGCAATTACCTATTATTCGCTTATTAGTTATTTTAACACGATAACAAACAAAGAATTAATGTTGATTTACAATGGAAGAAACATAATTCACTACAATTAATGACTAAATTAAAAAATGAACGTTTTTTGACAAAATTTTAAATACAATTTTACTTGTTCTACTTTTCTGTATTAATTCTCTTACGTATTTCATTGTAGTTCATGTAATTCAAATGTCCCCAATTACCATTTTGTTCTTCTTTCTCATGTTCTCAGGCACTTCCACTGCCTTTCGACGAAGTACCTCTGTCCAGGCGTGCCAGCGGTGATGTCGACCCTATTGGCGAACATAAACGCGTACTACGCTCACACGAGCGCGAGTTCCGCTGTTTCAGCTAGTGATAGATTCGCCGCCAGCAACTTCGGGGTGAGTTCGGTGTTCGAACATTGAAGACTGTGTTTATCCATGGGATATAAAAGAGATAGAGATAGATTGAATGAAAGAATAACGGGGGAACACTGCGATTGAGAAACGCTCCTATAATTCCCTAGTAGTCTAAACCAACCATTATTCCAACCGTGGCTTACGTTGATTGACTGAGAAACTTTAGAGCACGCGGACTCTAGCAGAGCTCTATCAATTTCATCTTGATATTGTCCATTAAGCTTGCAGTCCTCCTACCTTTTCTTCATTTTTTTCCTTCTCTATACAAAATTTTTTAAAGCTGCAAATTGAAAACACTGGACACAAGGTGGTCTCGTGCAACATACGATCTAATTAAAATCTTAATTAAGATTTTTTTCACCGTAATTAAATTACGTTGGTCCTAAGGGATGTCCAGACATAATCAGCAATGAATGCACGCTAACAATTGGACGAATTTAATTAAACAACAATTTTCTTTAATTTAACTTTCGATAGGTCTTCGCGTCTTGAGGGAAACGTTTTAATTTGGAGTCAGTGAAGAATCTGGACGATTTCAATTATACAAACGGTAATACTGGAAGCTCAAATTATGTAAGACAGAAAGTGGCTGTCCTAATGTAATTGTATAAATTTTACGAAAATGCTGTTTAGAGAGAACAAATTCTGATCCTGTTTTCAACGTTTCTGAATTATGCATGACTTCGACTTTCGAGAGTGGATTCGTTGAGCAGCTATAAAAAAAATAGCTGAGTTTGTTATCGACCGAAACAAGGTCAGACGGATCTTACAGCAGATAAATCTTCAGCCTTCACAAACAACTGTGTTGGGGGAGAAAGAGGAGATGGATAAAACATGAAACCAGATATTCTTGAAAAAAAGTAATTCTACATAGATCACTGAATCACGAAAATAAATTCTCGATAGCTTAAACACTTTTCATGCTGAGATAGAAAAACTATCAATATCTTTAATATCAGTCATGCTTCAAATGGGTTTAAACTTATTGCTAGTAAATATTATTTATTTCACATTTGTTTACTTATATTTTATGAAGAAAATATCTCGTGCTTTACGAACATTGATCCAAAGCCATTCTTACTAATAAAAAAGCTTTGCAGATAACGACAGCTTAATAAAACTGACATCCCCAGATAAATAAGGGAATACTCAACATTATCCTTATTGATGATATTGTCTGACTTGGTTCATACCATTCTTTATCGTAATTGACGAATATTTCCTCCTAGACGAATATTTCCTCCTAGGAACATATAGATGTTCCTTCATTTATTTGGATTTTCATTTTTCTCCCTGATCCCAACTATCTATATTTTTTTCCCCCAGAAGACTCTTAAAAACAGAAAATACTGTTACATCTTATACGATATCCCACTTTTCAACTAAATATTTGCTGAAATCTGTTACAGCTCTGTTACAGAGATAAAATGTCACAATAAGAACGTCATTCTTTCTCGACAAATATTAAACATGATTATTTCAAACATTGATTCCAAAATTGAACTTTAAAATTACAAAATTTCCAATATCGTACGTTATTTATTTGGCCTTTACTATTTCACAAATACTGCATTTCGAATCTTGACCCTAATTAATACTCTTTCCCTTTCTTAACATTCTTATTGATAATTCAAAATCGTTTTTATAACCCTGAAGACACTTCAGTTTTTACAATGCTGCAAAGTGGGTTGGCTGGTCATAGGCGCATTAACATGCAACCACTCGTTCCTACTATTTGAACATGATTCCACGTTATAGACATTACAATAAAATTTTACAACAGTTTTTAACTGTAAGCTTCTCTCTCCAAGAAATTCTGCTTTTAATTATATCAGATTACAGTACAAATACCGCGATCCAATATCGTACAAACTTCCAAATACGAATTCACCTTTATCTCTTAACTTCTTTTCCTAAATTCGTAACTTTCCCGCTGGTTCACCAGTGAGAAGCTCATTATTCTTCAGAAAATTCCCTGGCAGAATCGTTACAGAATTCTGGGTCGTTACCCTTCCCTTCGGCAACAAAATGGTACTCGAAAGAAGACGACCCAGCCAGCCGGTCTACCCGCTGGGTTGACGTTCCCACAATTCATGAAAACTCAATACACCAGCGCGATACATTTTCCCTCATTCATGGCCCATTTCCTCCGATTTTTCCAGAAAGAGAAGTTCGTGAAATTACTGGACCACCTGCACAACTCCCTGCGGATCGATTTGTCGATGTACAGGAATCACTTCCCGGCGTCAAGCCAGGAGAAACTGATGGATCTGAAGAGCACGGTCGACTTGTTAACCAGCATCACGTTCTTCCGGATGAAGGTCCAGGAGCTGTCCAGCCCGCCCAGAGCTAGCACCGTAGTCAAGGACTGCGTGAGGGCCTGTCTGCGCTCGACGTACCAGTTCCTCTTCGAGAATTGCTACGATATCTATAACAGAGAGTTCCAGGCGAATCCGGGCGAGGCAAAGATGGGCGCGGAGGATCAGGGGCCCAGGTTGGATTCACTTGACTTCTGGCACAAACTGGTTGAGCTGATCGTCTCGGTGATCGAGGAGGACAAGAACAGCTACGCGCCTGTCCTGAATCAATTCCCACAGGAGTTGAATATCGGTCAATTGTCGGCGGCCACCATGTGGGCATTGTTCGCGGTGGACATGAAGTACGCGCTGGAGGAACACGAGCAGCACAGGCTCTGCAAGTCCTCGGCCTACATGAATCTCCACTTCAAGGTGAAATGGCTGCACACCAACTACGTGAAAGACGTGCCGCCCTACAAAGGAGCGGTGCCGGAGTATCCAGCGTGGTTCGAGCCGTTCGTCATGCAATGGCTGAACGAGAACGATGACGTCTCATTAGAATATCTCCATGGTGCCTTCAACAGAGACAAGAAGGAGGGAGTAAGTGTTATTCTGTGTTGGAAAAACTTTGAGACACGTCGGAAATATTATAACTGTAAAGTTATTGTTGTAACTAGAATTTATTATTTAAGTCTTAAATAGGGAGGATAGACTACAAAATCAAGGAATTTTGTTACTGATTTATACTAACGATGGATGACGATTTGCAGTTCCAACAGAGCAGCGAACACGCGCTGTTCAGCGTCTCCGTCGTCGACGTCTTCACGCAGTTAACCCAATGCTTCGACGTAGTCTCCAAACTAGAATGTCCCGACCCTGAGATCTGGAAGAGGTATATGAAGAGGTTCGCGAAGACTATCGTGAAAGTCTTGATCGCTTACTCTAACATCATGAAGACGGAATTTCCAAGTCATTTGAAGGAGGAACGAATCGTACGTAACGTGAACGCTAAAAGATGACAATTAAGATTTTTAAAAATTAAATAATCCTGTCATTAAGTCATTGACGCATAATTAACCCCTTGTCCTACAATATCGTGTCAGACTCGTAGTAAAGATTTCAAATAGAATTTTACAAACATAAATATTATTCGATTTGTTTGAATGCAAATTACATATTATTTCCCTGTTATCAATGATTATACCTTAGAGCATACATTGACATAGAATAAAACTAAAATAGTATCTTATTTTCAATAAATTATTAATGACAATGTAGTTAGGTCGATCATAGTTCATAGGGCAACAGATTAAGATGAGTATACTCTTTTACAGGCGTGTATCCTGATGAACAATATCCAGCAACTGCGAGTACAGCTAGAGAAGATGTTCGAGTCTATGGGTGGCGAGAAATTGGAAGAAGACGCGGCGAACATTTTGAAGGAACTCCAACAACAACTAAACGGATCACTCGACGACCTGGCAATGATGTTCGCGAAGAGTCTGGAGCCGAGGATAACGGCCTCGGTGAAGGAATTAGGGGACTTGTTACTAGCCATCAAGGGCGGTGGCCAAGTGCAACTGTCGCAACCCGCCCAGAGAAACAACGTCGCCGTGGAAGCAGATGAAGTACTGCGGCCATTGATGGTTCTTCTCGACGGAAGTTTGACACTATACGCCGAGTCTTGCGAGAAGACCGTGCTGAAAAGGTTACTGAAAGAACTCTGGAAAATTGTTATGAGAATATTAGAGAAGACGGTCGTGCTACCACCTATGTCGGATAAGAGCGTATGTATTTGATATTTTAGAAATAACGGCAGGCTTATTGCGGTGTGTGTATAATTATACGATGATTTTACAGATGATGTTCAAGAATCTGACGGATAACGCGAAGAATCTGGCTGCGAATGCCAAGATAGAGGACATGTCGAAGCTGTTTAAGAACCACATGGCTGGCAAACCAGACGTGAAGAATGCTTTGAGTGGCGTAATGGTGAGTAATTTGTTTAAGTATTATTGGATTAGACTTAATTAACGAAATTCTATAGAATTTCCAGTAAATAAAAATATTTACTCAGATTTCGTCATTTTAAGAACAAGTTCTCATAGAATTTCTTTATTCCGATACAACTATGCTTAGAACTGGACTGATTGTAAAAATTCTTCTGTATCACAGGATATTTCCAAGGAAGTAGAAAAGAATCTGTCTCCGAAACAATGCGCAGTTCTCGAGGTCGCGCTTGACACGATCAAACAATTCTTCCACGCAGGTGGAAACGGTTTGAAGAAGACGTTCTTGGAGAAATCGCCGGAACTCCAAAGCTTGAGATACGCTCTTAGCTTGTACACGCAGACAACGGACACCCTTATCAAAACTTTCGTAACGTCACAAATCAACCAAGGTAAGTTGATTCTAAAATAGAAATCTCTAACTATTTCCTTCATATCTGTATTTTATTATATACTGGTAGGTAGGCAAAATTTTATGATGACCAACACAATTCGAAATCAAATGTTTAATATAAATTAGCGGTCAAATGCTTATATTTTATAACCACATTAACTACCATGAATTATTTATGCAGGTTTGAAATGGTATTCTTACAATTCTATGTCCTTCACACACTTACAAACCATTGTCAAATTCTAATCAAATCTGTCAGTCTATCTAAAATCTATAACAAACCTCTCGTTTCTACATAACAAATATTCGCTGCCGTATTCACTACAAAACATCATCGAAATTTCAACCAAATTACCTAAGAAAAATATCGAATGTATCACATTTCACTTTCGCTACGGACCTCTCTTCGTGTGAGACGCTCGTGATTCATTTTACCACACACATTAATTCGCTACCGAACACACTCCTCATATGAAATATGAGTGATCACGGTTTCATCGACGTCCATTCCTTTGACAAAAATCCAACCGACGTAACATGAATTGTCGCGACAGTGCCGCTGAACAATGTGTCAAAGCTACGTCAGCGTCAGCGTTCGATGAGCAGCGAGAGAGGCGGTGACGAAGGGGAAGGAGCCGAGGGTATGGAAAGCCTCGAGGAACCCCTTCGCCAGAGCAAACCCTCTCTTCGTCGAGAGAGTCGACAAGGTACCAGAGTGCACTACTCTTAGAGCAGAAACCTCGGAAAATTCTTGGCTGACTTTCGGTCATTTTCGACATCTAGGCGCTCGTTTAGGATGTAGTGGACTGTTCGTTATTGCATTATTCACCGAGGTGTCTCATAGGGACAACAAGCTCTTGATCATTATTTTATCCTCTTTTTCTTGGTTACCTAACACATACCATTCATTGCTCACATGACAAGACACACAGTATTTAATTTCCATTTCTTATTAACCAATTGACGCGTTGGCTGCCACTCAAAACCCTTTTCTGGTGACACGAACATGACCTCTAAGCTAAAATAACAATTCCACTCAGTCTCTCTTTTCTTCTGCTACAAAATGTACATATTATATCTAACGCACAATCATATAAAGTTGATTATTTCAAATTACTAGACACGATGAATCTTTCATGTGTTTACGTATACTCGTGTCGCCAAGTATTCAATTGAAAATAGTGCGTGGTGGCCATCGCTGAGATCCTTTCGGTGCTATGGCAGCTTACAAAAATTCCCTGGAACTATGTAGCGCGCGGAATAAACGCTTAAAGACTAAAAACTAATGCGTTCGAATTTTAGACGCTCGGCTCATAGCGCAAGCTAAGCTTTATAAACGCGTATCAAACTCAACAGGCTATTCAGAGTCGCAAAGGCATCTTGCCGGTGAGGACTGTCAAAATGAAGGCAAACTTTGGACTGCCCATTGGGTTCGGTCCGATGATAGTCATACAATCGAAAGGGTCAAATAACGTCCCAAATGTGATCGTCTCGGTGATCGATAGTTGTATTAGGTAGCGCTGCTGCTATCACTACCGCCGCTGTTATTGCTACTATGGAGAACCTAGCCAAATCACAGTGCGCATCCTTCAGACATCTTCTTCAAGGCTTTGATATATATATCTATATATATACACGTTACACGTACCCACACGGATATGGTCGAACTTTGTTCGACCCCATCACAGCCAGTTTAGCGTTCTACTGTACACAGCGGATACAGTGGAAGTATATACATTGTGCGTACACCAGTACCATTCTTTACGGCGAAGCGTCGAACGAACATGCCTAAAGTTCAAACAGTACCTGGACATGTCAGGACCAGGGCAACCGCAGCACTGGACCCACATGCACTCATTGGACAATGACCGAGGCTCGTGGCAAGCTTGGTCAACAAACGACGAAGCTATAATTTCTGCCGATTTTGACATTTTTATGCACTCCATGGAAGATTTAGCAATCAAATACTTTATTGCTTTTGAACAGGATCGTTTTTAGTTTCGTAAATTGATCCAAGACTGCATCTTCTCCGCTGAGTACTCTTATAAGACAAAGTTCCATACAGCATACCGTTAGAGCATGTAATCTGCTCTAGACATAGAGATATAAGTATAGAATCTTAGCATCAGATCTTTGAATTCTAGCATCGAATAGAAGCGACCGAAGCTCTCTCTATCTTTCTATTCCGTAGCGCCTAGCATTCCCGATGAACGCGTGGTGGACACGTAAGGTCTGATTATTGTTTATGAAGTTCCAGATACCGCCGGATCGGAAGAAGGCTCCGTGGGGGAGGTCAGCATCCAGGTGGATCTGTTCACTCATCCTGGAACCGGCGAACAGAAGGTCACCGTAAAAGGTAATAAGATCATTTGTCGATTATTCTACTCCAATTTAAGCGAACTAACTCCGGTCAAAGTTAGAATAGACTAGCTGTCACTCTGCTTCATTCCATTTCTACAGTTCTGAATATTTTGAGTATAATAGTAATATATTTGGTACTTTTCATGGATAATGTTCATTGTAAATACAATTCTGTTCACAATTATTCGAACAATTTTAATAAGTAATGAACGATGTATAAGAAAGAAGGTAGAGAAAACAAAATAAATTCTCTCTCTAAATCGATTACACAATATTATTATTCCTAAATAAATCGTTCCAGTTGTCGCTGCGAACGATTTGAAGTGGCAGCTCGCCACGGGCATGTTCAGGCCGTACGTGGAGGTTAATCTAATCGGACCTCACCTTACCGGGAAGAAGAGGAAACAGTCGACGAAATCAAAGAGCAATAACTGGTCGCCGCAATTCAACGAGAGTTTCGATTTGTAAGTAATGAATCCAGCATTTAATATTTTTCCCGCTACATTAATTTATTAACCCTTTGCACTCGAGAGGCACCTTTCAGTCGCTATTTAATTCGTCCCAGCAAGATTAGAAAATTTAAAATTCAATATTAAATATTGTCTAATGTATCAACATATAGAGCATCTAAATAAAACAGATCTGCTTCTTAATTTATGCAAAACATACCTTTGTGTTACTTACTAAAAGTATCATTGACACTTCGTCATAAAACAATGAATACTTGTTGAGAAACATATTCTCGAGTGCGAAGGGTTAATATTCATCTATCTTATACATTCTACGATAAACGGCTAAACCTATTACATTCATTATCCAGCATGATCGGCAACGAGCAACAGCAACTCGACTTCTACGAACTGCACATTTGCGTGAAGGACTACTGTTTCGCCAGAGAAGACAGGCTGGTCGGCGTGGCGGTGATGCAGCTCAAGGATATTGTCGAGGAGGGTTCGTGCGCGTGCTGGTTATCGCTCGGTAAGCGCATACAGATGGATGAGACCGGCTGGACGATCCTGAGGATCCTCTCGCAGAGGAACAACGACGAGATTGCGAAGGAATTCGTAAAGCTGAAGAGCGACATCAGACAGGAGACGCCGTTGCCGAACCCCACCTGAGCTTCGGAGACCCAGCATTAAAGCCGACTGCGAAGCGATACGTCCTTCGAGTTTGGAAAGAGCTCGGAGGTGTGAGTAAACGAAGGAGAGGAGCTATTGTCCACAGGGGAAGACCGGAGAAGCGTTCGGCCGTCGTTGCCGAGGACACGAAACCGAGAAGTATCGTCGTTGTCGTCGACGAGCAACAACACCGGGAGCGGCACACGCGATCGATAACAATCAGCGCGGAACACACGATGCCACGAGAAACAAAAAGATCGCCGATGATGAGTACGATCCGGCCGAGTCAAATATCGGTCCGGTTTTCCATTGATGGGAGGGAAACGCCATGCGAATACCTACCTCCCGACGTTTCCCGCGCAGCCAGCTTCCGGTCGAGCGTGTTTTTCTCTCTTTTTTACGAATCACAGAGCTTTAGTCCCGTCCCTAAAAAAAAAGAAAAGAAAGAACGAAGGAGTCGATTGAATCAAGAGGACGACGGATCCTTCGGGAAATCGTTCTCCTGAGATGTATCGTGTAAACGCGTTGAATATCAGATACCGAGAGTCTGAACGTTCGTCCATTGGGTAACAGCCGGACACAAATGAGAGAAGGACGCGATCTCTGCCGCCCCTTCAGACAACAGGAAGCGTGCAGAAGAGGGGAACTCGGGATTTTGGTGAAACACAGAAGAACACGCCGGACTCTTATTCGATTAAGTGCCGTGAAGGAGGTGGATAACGATACCTCAGGTATTGGAGAGTGTTCCGTATAGACGCGATACGTGAAAACAGTGCTGCCAGTACGCAATATATTTGGTAATATTCGTAATGTAAAAGAGGAAGAAAGGAAGGAGGAGAAAGAGGAGGAGTCGAATTAGGCGTAAAGGTGCGTCCAACGCGATTATACCTTGATATCCACGGATCCCGGCGGAACGCTAATGCGCGAGAGGAGGAAGAGGATCGGCAGCGGGGTCCGAGATAGCGAGAAACACGTTGGGAGGCCGACGACGCGAATCGGTCGTGTTTCGGTACCGAAAGCGGGAAAAAATCGCGTCACGCAGCAACGAGGCGAATGTAAAACGCATAACTAATTAATTAATAGACCCTCGTGCAAGAGACGACGTTTTAGGCCGTTTGTTCAGAAAGACGAGTTTACTTGTAGATAAAACACGTGAGAAAAAAAAACACATTGTTGACGAAGAAGTTTTTTCTAATAACAAGTTTAAACGTAGCATTGCGTACGACCAATAGGCGCGCCGCGACGTCACTCGCGGCGGGCCGTTAGTAATAAATAGGCATTGTAATGTAAAATACGTTCTTATCGTAAGAATTTCAAAACAAGAGATCGTAAGAGTCTGATTGCTGTGGTGAATGGCGAACGAGGTCCGTTCGATGGCTTCGAGCACACTCCCGTGAGAATCATCCCCGATCCTATCCTTGATTACCCTCATGCCACGAGATGTCGTTCGATTACAGAAATTCTCCCGGCGTAAGAAACAAAAGAGAAGAAAGAAACGGAAACGAATGGAACACGTAGCGCTTCGATCATGCCCTCGATTTTCGGTTCGCGCGACAACATCGCGAAACAAAGAGCTCTGTCTTTGATCGTCGCCAGGTATCATGTCCCCGGGTCGGCGACCAAACATTTTCGAAATTAAAACTTTATATCGTCGTAGTTCTATAGTAGTTAAATATTCATAATAACTTCGACACTTTCCTGACGACCATTGCTTTTTGTGTGAGCGAGCAAAAACCAAATATATACACAGTGGAAGTGGAACGCAAGCTTCGAAAAAGAAAAACAACGGACGTTAATACTTCTCTGTCTATTTGCTTGGTACCTCATCGATATTACTCTTGTATATAGATCGAGGGCCGTTCTCCCGTGGACAAGATTCGTAAATTACGATCGAGAACGCTCTTGTACAACAACTCATTCCCTTTATCCTCTGTCCTAATCGGAAAATCGCAGGGATACGGAAATCGAGGGCGGTCACGGTAAAATGTCCTCTGATTCGTTGCAAAACGGAAACGGTCCCAGAGGGAAGCCCTTGCGTCGCGTCCAGTGTCGCTCGAAACATTTCAGTGATATTCGTCACTGTTCTAACCCCGAAGCCTCGACTGGACCTCCCGAGAAAACTTTCGAGAAATGGGGAAAAGGGAGAAACTAATAATAACACAATGATGCACGCGACTTTGAACCTAATGAATTTCATTCACCGGCCCCCGCGGCCCGGCCAGATATACAATTCCAGAGATTACATGATTATATCCAAAAAAGTTTCTACTTACGTAGTACGTCTAGATATACTTACGTATTGTGTATAGTGTCTAAACGCTGATCTAGCTGCGAGCGCGGGATTTTCGTTTGGAAAGAGGAAAAATGAGTGAGATCGGAAACGAGCGAGGGGAAGAAAGAGAGAGAGAGAGAGAGAGAGAGAGAGAGAGAGAGAGAGAGAGAGAGAGAGAGAGAGAGAGAGAGAGAGAGAGTGAGAGAGAGTGAGAGGGAGGGAGGGGGGGGAGAGAGAGGGGGAGGGGGGGGAGAGCCACCCAGGAAAAGAGCGTTCGGCCATCTTAGATAGGACAAGACGTTTTCCATATCCGATACGCGTGAGTCTGCACGCGACACAGGTCAGGCGCCAAGATTTCCGCGAGTAATGAAGTTTCGTTTACTTGCTTGCGTGATTATCCCCCGTGTTGTACGACGCGCACACTTTTTCGAAATTCTCTCTCTTACACCGTGTAACTCCGAGTGTCATGCGTTCCTCGGCGCCCTTCATCATGGAATATCTCGTAGGACAGCGGTAGAGACGCGAGGGTTTTAACTTGTTTCGTTTGTGCAAGCAACGCGTCTAGCGCGATACTCCTCGACGCAGTTAGATGAATCCTTAGATCTAAAAGTGCCCAGATCTGTGCCGTTCGAAAATCCAAGAAGAACTCCCGACGCAACAACCACGTTGGAAGTCGTGGAACGTGTTCGAAGTCATTAATTTAGGAATTCGAACGCGTTTCGCCAAACTCGCCTGCGGATCGCGCGTTGTTTACCGAAAGGGAACAAACTGTAGGCATCATCGGCGTTAAACGGATAAGAAAAAACAATGAAATGGAACAACCGGGTTGAACGGGAAGGGTAGATGAATGAAAGATACACGGGTCCGCGATCTCGCCACCATTATTCATTTGTAAGAGTGTCTATTTTCTCCGCTGCCTAAGTACTTACTAATTACGAAGAAAAGGAACCGGCGAATTCGGCGCCCAGACCAAGCCCGTCGACGAAATGGGAACAGCCTTTTCTGTTGAACGCCTGGCTGCGTCGAATTTCCGGGTCACTCGGCAATCGCACCCTCGTAGACGGGGTTGACCGCCATTTTTTCCTCCTACTCTCCGCTTCGATTAATATCTCGTAAGCTTAATGAAAAGTATCTCGTGTATTCTGTGATAATTACCCCTTAAAGTACACTACACACATACACATACACACATAGACACACACGTACAATGTGTTTCACGTACACACAGACACACAGGATTGACGTGAATTTACAGACTCAACGGTGAAGATCAGACACGCGCATCTTTATACAGTGTGAATCTACACCTAATACAAGGATATACATAATACATACATACAGACATACATAGAAACAGATAGCTACAACAGACAGACACGAATCAATCATATTAACAAACGACACCGAACGTACGTGATCACACTAATCCCAATAGCAGCAGTATTTTTCTCTTTTAAAAAACATTTCGATTTCTATTCTCTATACTCGTTAAACGTCCGAAGAGTCTCGTCGGTGTGTGATAGTGAAAGACATGCGACGCGGCGATCGCATCACGGTGATGCGCTGAAATTCGCATCGTTCGCGATCCATGGCCACGGAATTCTTAACGAGGACAGTACCGATGTACCGATACGAAACGGGGACGCAAAAGCGCATTCGCGGCCGAATGAATCAGGCGCGTGCTAGGGGATATCTTAGGCGAACCACGAGGGTTTTGAAAGAACGACGAAACGTTCGTCGCAACGTACGGGTTTGAAAGTACATAATATTTTTCGCTCGAATTCATCACAAATCGCATCGGTTCTAATCGCGCAGCCACGCAATCGTACAAAAAAAAAAGAAATGGGGGCAGGGGGAAACCTTATCGCAGCAGACATTATCATTTAACGAGGAACGGTTAACGGAATTAATATTTTTACATTGAACTTTTAACCCTGGACGGGACCCGCGTGAACGGTAATTTTCTTTTCGACCCTTTTCGCTGTCAATTCGATTCGAGAATATCGGTATCACGGTACTAAAGTATGATTTGTAGAATTCTGTCGTTACAACGTTGACGTTTGTATCGTTCTTAGATTACTGTAACGTGATATGATGCATGTCATGGATGTTTAGACGTGTACGTTCAATGGTAGGGGTAGCTTTTAGCCAATGCATTCCTTTGTTTCGGATATTTTTGAAATCGGAAGGAAAATGGTCCCTAAAGGGTTAAATGTACCGATAACGGTCATCGTTAGTTTATCGATTGACGCAAATGCATGCCCACAGGTCATTCAGATATATCACGGACGTCTCGACGATAGACGCATCTTCCTGAAAATTGCATATCCATTGGTCTCGTTGCACACGAATCGATTCATTGTTCTCTGAAAAGCACTGAATCCGAGAGGAACGAAGAGAAAAGGGGCGCGTACAATGGAATAGGGTCAAGTGTTGGTTGTTTTCGTTCGACGAAAGCACAGGCTATCATGGCGAACTTTTGCGTCCGGCACGCCGACACAGGCGCAGAACCAAAGAAAAAAAAAGAATGACACGAGTAACCGCAGACTGTAGGCTGCTGTGTCGGGATGGCACGTAAGTAGCAGGAGAAACGATGTAACGGAAGAAACGAGCGACGAAACGGAGAGATACCGAGAACGATACGAAGGAGGAAGGAAAAGAAGGACAAATATATACACAATCGTTGACAATACTATGCTTGAAGAATCGTACGACGCGTATATAATGTACCTAAACAAATATATTAAAAGAAAAAAAAATATGACGGAATGTTTGTGTTTCGTAAGTAAAAGCATATTAAGGAGTACATTTGTAATCACGCGACGAAGAAACACATTTGCAGCAAAAAGTTAAAAAAAAAAGAACAAACAATAAGTAAGAAGGAGTCGCGTAATTCTGTGCGTATATATGTGGATGACTGCGTGTTTACTAGGTAATTATATCGTAACGAGTGAAGAAGTACATTTTCGTCGTCCGCACGGAGAGTGTGCCACCGTTGTTATCAAAATTTTTCACGCGTAAAAGAAACAAGCGAACGAGGAGAAACGGGAGTACATTAAAAAAAAGAAAAAAAAAGAAAACGACACGTCATTGCGCAGCCTCCGAGTTATAGATAAACCTGAAAAGCAATTGTATCCGAGTCAAACACGCACATTCAACACAAAAAAGAAAGAATAATACCTATGATACCGAATACCCAGGTCTTTATTAATAAATGTTTCACTTTCGTTCGTTCACTCACACGGGAGCTTATTTTCTGAGTGGCTTGTACGATTGAAACCACCATCGCCATCGAACTTCTGCCCACAAAACTACAACTCCCCACGTTGATCGATCGACGCCAGTATTGTCAATCATTTCGTCGGATTTTTTTATTCATTCGTTAATTCGGATCAGTTTCCTTATTCATTCTCTATGATATTTCATTGACCATCTGACAATTCTGGCCGGATTGATCGTTATTCTTGATCCGAATAAAAAATTATCAGTCTCGCTTCCTCATCTTGTCTGCGCGCATCCCCAATTGAATTCAATCGTTTCATGCCTATTTCATCGCGTGTCATCGTTGACGCACCAGAAATACAGATCTACACTATCTTCACTTTTTCTTGCTTTACGATTTTCGAGTGTCCGGAACAAAGTTTTCTTCAAGTATTCATTTTCACTTAACGGTCATCGAAACATTTCACAGAAGGAGTGTAATTTCGTTCCGCGATGTGTGTACGAGGCAAACAAGGCTCGATCGATAAGCCAGGAAACGCGCGTGACGTGAGACAGTGTGAGCGAGCGAAGGAGAAGAATAATTAGATGGCAAAGCTGTTCAGGAGCATGAGAACCGCATAATACACACGCGGCAACTTTAATCGCGTAAGTGTCTATCAGACAGGTGAATCGACTGAGAGCAGTATATAATGAGATAATCTTACGATAATAGAAAACAGGTAAACGAGGGAGGTCGATCAAAGTTTTCTCGTCGTCGAATCATTGTGCCATGTACCATATCATTACGCCTGAAGAGGAACGCTCGGATATCGTTATTACCACGAATTACGTAGATAGAGTTTTAAGTCCGCGACTACATGTTACACCAACGTACTCGTATTTGCCGCACGAACCGAGCACGCGCACCGATTGCCATTCGAGGGCCTCCTCTGAAACGAACGGGCGTGTACATTTTTCATCTAGAAGCTAAGCTACGTCGGGCGTTGAATTCTGACGGAAAAATTTATTCGATCCGAACTCAGACCTTACAAGATTCACGCGAATCCGAGAAGGCGTAAATGTCAACCGAAGTTTTCTTTGATCATCCGTCAATCTCGCGTAATGCTTAACGTCTGCATCGGAGACTTCTGACTTGGATTTTGGCTAGCAATTACGTAACGATTGCTAATTATTTTCTTCGTTTCGTCGGAGGCCCCTTAATCCACTCGACTGGTAATCGGTAGGGAGAGGAGAGAAACTAATATGGCTACGTAAATTGTTGTCGACATTGTTTTATCATTGTCTATGCCTTCGCCACGATCACCGTCATTGTTGTCATTGTAATTAAGGGCATGGATGTTCTTCGTCGCGCCGGCGTTACACGAAGCATCCGTTTATTACCCACGATCACCTCTTTTAGAATTCATTATTTTCGTTCTTAGCTTTGTTCCTCGCATCAACAGTTACGCGCACGTGTAAGATATTATTGCATTCCAAACGTGTATCCGCAAGACTATATTGCACATACAATTGCACATATTATATATATATATAGGTACATATACATATATATAAAGGTACATATACATATATATAATATTCATTTACGACGAGTGTACATATACATGATCATGATATATATACACATTTGCGGCCCGATGTTGCCTGGTAAGCGAGATATCCGACGAATGAAACCCAGGCTGGGAGTCTTTATAATTTCCAGTGAGTTCGGTTAAGGAACAGATAAATTCAGCGAGAAGACGAAGCAGCAACGAAAACACACTTTTCCGTTTCTCTTTTTTAAATACCCGGTTCCATCAGATCACAGTGATTTCTACGTTCAGTATGTATTCGTGTACCCGCTTTTCATGTATCCATCTGCTACAATACGCTACATGCTGTAATCAATCATGCCCATTCCACCTTTTATTTTCCTTTCTTCATTACTGGGTCGCGAAGAACGTCAAACTACGAGTAGGAATTGTTTTACACGATTTTTGTTCGCCCGAAATCACATGGAGCGGAAGCATTGCCAAAAAGACGACGCTCGTTACGTGGAGAAATTGTTACTCGTCCTCCTTTTGTAAATGTTAATGAAGTTCAGCATCTGAGACGCCGTTACACGTTGCACATGCGGTGACACGATGGTGAGCGTATACTTCTGTCGGCTAAACTTTCCACACGATGATATTCCCTTGATCCACCCAAGCAATGTACGCAGCACGCTTTGCTTAATGTACTGAAAAAAAAGAAGAAAAGTAAATAAAATTGAACTGTCCCGCCATACACGCATCCATCGTGCCCCCGCAAAAATAGGAGAATAACCGAACGACGCTAGCGCAATTAACTCGACGAGGTAGACAAATGATACATTCGTTCATTACCCGTTGTCCGTTCGCACAGTTTTCTCGTTCCTCATTTGCGTAAATGTACCATATCCAAAGGGTGCTCTTAAATGGACAGCGGAACAAAAAAAATGTATGCGATATAAGATGGTAAATATTAAGAGATTGAGAAAGGATGGCTTTCTTATTGGAATGGGCTGCCTCAGGAGAAGGTGATCCAGGGACTCTAATAAATCATCAAAACCTATCAGCCTGGGATTAATTTATTTAAATTCCCCCTCGCATTACACACACACACACATATATATATTAAAACCAATTTATAAATTTATATGTAAGTATACATATAGAGTCAGAAGTTGTTCTTTGATGGACGATAATTAGTTGTACGACTACAAATATGTAAATATTAAAAAAATTATAATTTCATTTCTTAGTAGAATGTTAAACAAATATATTAACTCTATATTAATTGTTTTCAATTCATTTAAGAACAGGATGAATGGAATAAATAATGTTGTGTTTTAAACTGATCCACATTAAAAGGATAAATACGAACTACACACCAAAGACCAGATTGGTGGGAATATTATACATTTATATATTCATGTAGTGTTCGTTATATTTTCTAAATCTATTCTAATTCTATATATTGATTTTGAAATAATTCCATAAATACTTTTGTACGTTACATATTAGGCTATATTTTTATCATCAGGTATGTACAATATTCATTTTATACACATACATTAATTTTTATACATCCCGATTGTACTGATATATTTAAAAAATGTATTGACTGATTCAAACAAATCAATTCATTTGCTCATTTGCTTGTTTTCCACTTTTGTTCCTCTGCTTGTAGAACATGGGGCTGCAACGAAAATGATAGCAGTTAATATTGAAAATAGGTTATTTTTAATACATCATAATATTTAATATATTTTATAATTTACAAGAATTAGCACTTCCAATGTGCATTCCAATACTCCAATTAATCAGATAAAAGATACGAAATTATTATAGTTGAGAATACATACGAACATCGATTACATAAGAAAATCTAAACAGAAAAGTAACAACATTTGTATAATTTAAACATGTACCTCCATCCTCGTGTATAATTTGTAGTCCAGACTTGGACATATACTAAAAAAAGAAGATTTGAATGGATCCTTTAACATTGGGTAACAGCACATTGTGATTATTATCCCAGCAATAACGAGGTTTACTTGGCTGGCAAAGTAATTTACCATGATTCACGATTATATATAATAAAAGTAATAATGATACAAATTTAATAAATATTACTTTCTTCTCGAACAGCGAATATAGCAACAAATTCAGAACATTGAAATTGTGACAGTAGAAAATTTTGCCATAAACGTTATAATATAACCAAGTAGTACCAAGAGAGAGCTCTCAGAGAAAATGTTCCATGAATATAGTAACAAAACTTTACGATACAAGTGCGCATTTATGCAACTACACAACTTTGAAATATTAAGTGTACATATATATCGAACTTGTCGATTCTTCACATGTAAACTTCTCTTTATTTATTCTATGACTTGAAAAAACTGCTAGAATTGTCATCTATAGCAGAAATGTTGAATGCTTCCCCTCAAGCTAGTGACTCTGTTCAAGGGTATCCCTACTACCTCTACTCTGGAAGCTTCCCGAGATTGTATGCGTGAACAGCTGTGTATCTACATATTTACACACTTATAGCATTCACACAGCTGAAAGTAGGTTGGAGAGGGTAACTCTCCGTGAGGGGAAGACCCAAGAACATCCAACTTAAAGGGCTGAACTTCAAGAGTTTCGACATAAGTTTCGCCTCTATAAGTATGCTCTATGATCATATTTTATTCACGTGCTATTATTAGATAGGTAAGTGTACAATGCGTTTTCTACTAGGAATATTCAGTTTTGTACAGTGACTAGTAGTTTTCAATTAATTCACAATTCATAAGCTCTCATCCTCTGAGAACACAGTCAGGAAGCGTTGCAAGAAAGGAGACGATTTACTACCAATCTTATATACTTAGTATATGCATACATACATATTTATAATTACAATATAACAAGAAAATTACCGAACAATTCATAACTTAAAAGGTTTATGTACACAAACTTTGATGAAAATATCCAAATATCAATTTATTACAACAATATAATACAAATAGAAATAAAAGAAATTATACAATTATAATTTAATATCTACTACTATCTACGATATTATCTTAATGTTTATTTGCAAGAGCTGAACTTAATAATGTGTTTTGTGCATATTACATACAATATGCATATAACTAATTTCATGCGTAAAATTGTAATTTTGTGAATTTCTTCGATTATATTCTCCTTGCCGTATTGTTGTACGCGTGATTACAAAATCGTACAATCAGATGGCAGCAGTAGTATACAAGAAGGCACACATTGCAGGAAAATAATGTCAGTCGATCGTTGACTGCGACCGCAGGAGGACAGTACGGTCGACGGTCGCACGCTATCCCAACACGGCTCAGGATTGGTTAACTCTTCTCCCGTAAGCCCCGCCTACCAGGTGGTCGTTCGAAAGTGTAGTTGTGTAGTTCCTTACGGCAAAACGACGGGCGCTGTGCTCTCTCCAATCGCGAGAAAAATCTGAAATGAAACGTGTCGGCGCGCTAATATGTGACGGTTGAGAGGAACCGACGACCAGGAACGTGCGAGAGGGTGGTTTACGCGCGGGTGCTACCACTTTCGAAGCGTGACGAGGAGAACGAACCGCGTAAAGAAGTGGCAAAGGTGGAGAGCGTGAAAAAAAAATTATAAAAGGAAAATATACGTCGAGGGAAACCTAAGGAAGACGCGTGTGTGCCAGAGCTGCGGGGCCAGTGTGAGAAGAATCCTCTGTTTCGGGGGGGGTTCTATGTCTTTTTCTCTCTCTTTCACTGTCTCTCTACCTTCTTTTTTCTCTTCCCTTCTACTTCTCTCTTTCTCTGTCTTTCTCTCTCCGTCTTGTTACACGTTTTGTTCCACGGGTGGAAATACCGTCGCGACAAGTGTTATCGCGTTGACGTAGTATGAGCTGTTCCGTATCGCATGGTTGAAACGCAAAGGTAACGGAAACAAAAAGAAAAAAAAGTGCTTCGTTTAACCAACAAGGACGTCAGCTGTGTGCGCTTTTACGAGGGGGACGTGTGCGAGAGAGAACCCGCTGCTGAGAGACAGAGAAATGGCGGCGCTGGTGGCAGGTGTCCAGTATGGGTTGTCGTCGCACAGTAATTTTCACGAAAATAAGTCCCTGATCTTCGTGAAGCTCACCGACTCGGCGCAACGTGCCATCGACGACTTCCTTAAGAATCGGGTAAGTAAATCTTAATCGAATCTCTCGTCTGTTCGCTTCGGTCACTTTTCCTTATGTATAGGCTAGGATCGTGAGCTTATGGCTCTTCGCGTGTGTAGGTGTATACGTGTGTGCCTCTACACGTTGTCACGACAGCGAGCGGGTAAGCACGCGCGCGCGTACGCTCACTCGCTCGCTCTCATGTGCTGCGCCTGTGTGCGTACGTGTGTCGTAATGTCGTGCCAAGGAAAGACACCCGATCGTCAACTCGCTTGCCATATTTCGTGCGGAATTTCGTTACACCGCGATTGTCCATTAAAATTATCGTGGCCGCACGCTGGAATCACTATGAAAAGTTTATTATTCGTGACCGATGACAAATGTGTTACGGCTATGTTGTCGAAATCGGTACAAAAAAGATCGTTGGAAGGAACGCGTACGAGGCCACGTTGGCTCGTTAGCAGCTGGTTAGTGGCCGCACTCTTTTTCTCTGTAGCCGCACAGCACGGCCGACAGAAAAATCAAGTGTGGTTCAATCCAAAACGATCGCAAGTGCCCTTTTCGCGAACTTGACTCACCCGACTGCATCGCTACGGTGTGTCCGTATGGTTTGACAACGGTATTACGTAATAAGAGGACTGACAAGGCAGTTAGTTTGTTAGCTCGACTTACAGACCGCTCCAGAATCAAATCGAAAACAACTGGCTTTCCCCCGGTCCCGATAGAAATAACACGATATCCCCGGAATAAATTCCTCGCGAAAGAGTGGGTACACTAGCTTTTCACGCTCGCGCTACGTGGAAAACAGATGAATCATTCTACGTTGATGATCAGTTTTTAGAATCATGATTTTTGCTACTAAGTCTTCTCACGACCATTCTTTTTATCGTTTTCCTGTACCGATGAGTAGGTAATATTTAAAATTATCGACGTGTTAACGTGAAACGGCGACTTCTCGCTGTTTCGTAGAGGTTATGTTTGGTAGACTGTATATTTTTCCGTGTACCCGTGAGACATTTTACTTTAAACATTTTTACTGTACCAAAGTGTTGCTCGTTGCAAATTGTAAATAGGCATGAGGCATGAGAACGTTTGCGATGCTGCAGCGGTGTCTAGACCCTAGAGAATCGCCGCGATCCACGATCGCCCGATTCTTGCACCACCTGGTGTATCCTAACCTCTTGGACGAGATTCGAAAGTAAAGTCGTCGAAGGGGCGTGCCTTTCGTCAAAATATCGGCGCTGAAGCCGATCGCGCAATGCATGTAATCCTTCGATATCGGCGTGTGTCGTCGTCGGCAACGCGTGCACGAGACGATTTGGCGAAACGAAAATGAAGAAGAGACACGGATAAAAGAAAAGAAAAGGAAAACGAAATCCCGGCGGACAAGAAAAATATGTGAAAATAACTATACGAGTTCGCATGGGTTACCGCTTATCATATGTTTTCTCTCCTTTTTTTCTTCTATCCCTCCTCTCCCCGCGTTCTTGTATGTGCTCGCAACGTCGGCTCGTTTCGTGAAGCTTCGAAAATAACCGACGCTGCTTCGTCCAGTGCACAAAATTTCACGACAGACCCGTGGTTGTCAAACTCGAGCGTGAAATTTCCCTTTCCATATGGTGCCCGTCTCGCGGGTTAGCGGTTGATTCATTGGCCAACCGGGCTCGACTTTCTGTGACGTTCGCTTACCATTGACGTAAGACGTTCGTGACGACGATGATTCTAGAACGGTTTCAGAGAACGAAATTTCGATAAATCTACCTACGTGGAACAGCTGATTTGCGCTTATGAACGGGTGATTTTGTCAATAGACGACGCATCGTCTGTCGTTTTGATTAGATTCATAGGAGGAATTGATTATTTAATTCCTCGCCCTTATAGTATTGAATGAGAGTCGCGGCGGGAATTACCAACTAAATTTAGTAAATATCACTAGAATTAGCATGAGTGGGGGAGCGAAAGAATTTTTCTACTATCGATATTATACTTTCAAAGAAAGTGTACCGCTGCAATGAATGTAATAGTCGTTTGTTTTTTAAAACAATTAACAATGAAGTCGCACCTGCGATCGTTATCTCAAAAAAATCTAAAAACAGGGGCTGATGCTCTAAAATTTGGAGTATAAATAGAAAAGTTTGTACAGGGTAATTCAAAAGTTGGAATAGAGAAAACTGATAGTGTTTTTATACAAATATCGTTTGATTGGTAATGCGTTATTATTCATACCGATCAAATACACGCGTTTCACGATGCTCAAAAGGTATCATTTAACGTTTCCTGAACATATATTATAAAATCTGCTAAGAAAATTGAGTTGGAAATTCGTTTTGGATAACCGTCAAGAATTTCAGGCTTTGTTCTCTTTGTTCAAGCACGAAGTTTGTAGAACATTACATAAATTGCCATCCATAAATGTGTTTCAAATTGTGAATACGGTATCAAGCAACTTGACCCAGATTTGCTTGAATCTCTTTAAACTCTAATGAAGAATTCCAATCAGATCAATTTTTGAAATCACAAATTCATACAAAGCAATAAAACATTTTTGATATGATTTTCGAATCGATCGCAACGGCGTATTATCTTATTCCGCGATTAAAATCATTTCTCATTCATGTTTTCTCACGTCCAGATAACTGACTAATCCATTACCAAGTGCAATGACCACCACACGATCTCCGTTTACAAAGAATACACTGACATTACAAAGAAAGAATAAAAACAATAGCTGTCAGTAGATCCGTGATAAAATGTTAAATCCGCGATTGATCTCCATTCTTCCTTTTTTTGCTGAAGTGGCGCACGATTATTTAAAATCGCCGCGGTGTTTTTCCCTCGGATTCAGCAACGACCCGGCGATAATTGAGCCAAGGTTTTGCTTGGTAAGCGCGAACGAGTTCGCACGCGCGCAGCGACGGCTAAACAACCGGCCGCGGCGAAGAATCTGCGAAATTGCACTTGGAATGCGGCAAAGTGTTTATTCGTTCCACATCAGGAAGCAGTCGCATTATGCCTCGGCGTTGGTCGTCTTTCGCGCACCGAGTATCCTTTCGCGCGGATAAATATTTGGTTTGCAACCGCGGAAGAAAACGCGCAGGACCCGACAGTGCGCGTTCCCAAAGATTGTAAACGTTGAAAACAATTCGCTTTCTAGTAATCTTTCTTTAATCGATTAATCGATCCGGTTTCCCGAAGATTCGAGAAACGCTTATTGCACTGGTTACTATCCTAATCCCTGCCCATAAGCCCTTTTTCACGTGAACGATTCACGAATTCACTATAATTCAAAGTGATACGAAACCATGTTTGTCACTTTTATTGACGCGGAAAGGTGTCTCGCTATTGTTTCCGCGAGCGTATAGGTGTCGATCGCGAGGTATTCAGTGTTTCGAATAATGATGGTGCAGGTTCGTTTGCGATGAATCAATCGCTTTAACGAGACCGGGGGACACTGGATTCGAGAACCAACAGAAAGGATGCTATAACCGAGGGGTCTGGAGTAATAAAAGTTGGGAAAATTAGTCGCCGTAACGCGGCTGCCACGTACGACTTCGTTTACCGGCTAAAAACATCTTTGTAATTTAGTATAGTACTTTGGAAACGTGTAGTCTGCGTATTTTGTCCCTAAGTATACCTAGGCTGAACCGTGAGTCACGACAATAATAGGTCATTATACACGAATTCTTTTGGACTTGCGGATAATATGCTTAGATAGGAGATTTAAAACCCCTTGTTTCTGTTTGGGAGGTTATAGTATTGAAATGTTTACAAATGGATATATTCCAAGAAGTATTAGTTTCGGCAACCTGTGAAAATTTTTCAAAGAATATATGAAGATTTAAACTTACATCTATATACTAGAAATAGTTTTTCGTTGTACATCCACCACCCAATTAGAGTCAATATTCTCTTAAAATAAATTTTATTTTCGTCTTGCCCTTCGAAATCTTTTTAACAGATAGGCTTGTCTATGTTTATATAAAAAAAAGAGTTCTACAGTACTTGTTCAATAATAAACTGAACTAAACAAAATGGTTGTGTTATACGAAATATTACTTCATAATTCTAGTATATAACAATGATCACATATTGAAGAATACATTAAAAAATCCTCGGCTAATAATTATTGGTCTTCAGAAAAACCATGAAATAACCATCGGTTATAATATTAATACAAGCAATAAAATTGTATAAAAACCTTCTGTGTTACTGTTAGTCTCCTCCGGAAAACTTTATGACTCGCATACGCGCTGGAATGGACAGTTCATTACTTCCAAGAGAATTTTGTCCTCCAGGGGCCGAAATTCTGAAGGTGGATTGTAAATAATTATCGAGTGGTCTGCTTGCACGAGGAAAAGGGAAAGTCCTGAGATTAGGTAGATAGTTACGATGGATTGGTCGCGGCCGAATAGGACAGGGACATATACCTGTCTATTGTACTCGTTCGCATGCAGACGTCCATGATGGAGTCTTGACATTCAAGGTCAGCATCGTCGTTAACACACGGCTCCCTGGCCTGAATTACTTGATGGCCGCAAAACTGCGCCGCTGCCATCCCCTGTCCTCCTGCCTTTCTTTCCCCGTTCGAAGCACGTTGCGTATTTTCCCCGTTTGCATTCGATGCGATACCCTCGACACATAGATGAACGCGTGCGACACTGCTCCGCAGTATTATGCAACTGCACCAGGGGACAAAGAGATTCGAATGCGCTTGCACGTACGCGCGGGACTCGGTATGTACCTACCAACTCGCCGATCCGCGGACGATGCTTTTCCTCTCCTCACCCGACCCGAACACACTTCCAGGTCTCTAACACGCGGAACACAGACTTCTCTCAATGAGCTAGGAGGTTGAAGTCTTTGGGTTCTTTCATATTAGCACATGATCATTGGACCAGAGATAAACGTGGCTTTCCTCGAGAGTTTTTCGTTTAGTTTTATGGAAAACGATTGACATGTTCATGATTGGCGTTCGTTTAGAAAATTAGTTTCTCGTTTGAAGTATTTTGACTGGAGAGTCTTACTGAACTTTGGAATATTGAGATGTGCGAGTAGTATGATTTCTAAATGATAAGTTGGGTGTTTGCAGGAGATTTCTTATGGTTTGAAATGATTGTTAGAAATGTAATACTGGTAGGGAGTATGCTAAACAGGCTTATGTAATTCATTGCAACGAGGCTAACAAGATTACTGGACTTAGTATGTATTCATTTTTTTCCAGTTGCTTGGATTGTAAGTCTGGGTAAAATGTAGGGTGTCCTGTTACTGGTGGTTCAACTGGAAAAGGGTTAAAGGAATGAAAGGTTGATTCTATCTAGAGAAATACGTTTTTATCGTAGTATCGTAGTACAAATGCAGGTGTACTTGATGAATTTCCAAGTGAGGTTATTTTCAAAACGAACATTCAATTAAGAACACTTTATTATACATTTACAGTTAATTTCTTTCGTGTAGGTAAATTCTTTTTATTGGTTGCACTATCTATATTTAGTCGCGTCGGCATGTGCATTTCCTATTACGTTAAGACAGACTGTATATGCAGTCTCTGCATCATGGCTTTAAAATTAGGTGTATAATAAAAGAGTAAGCATTCCTGGCATGTGGGAAGTATTTACAGTTACGCCTCTGTAATTGTCACAGGGTAGGGACAGTTTCGCGACGATTACTCAGGTAGATATTATCTCCTTTGTGTTCGTGTACGTTATTACCTTTTCAATGCAGATAGAAGGGAATATTTTAGACGCACGAATAATTAAAAATCAGTAATTAAGATAAATTATTCACCGAAGTAACTGGAATACGAAGACGTTGCACATACGTTTGAAACGTATTACAAAGTCAAAGTGATATTATCACATAATCTACAAACGTTCTCGGAATCAACACAAGGCTGTCTCGGTTAAATAATTCTCCATTCTCTATACATTTTTGTTTTATTATCTACAGTGTATCAATAAATAATCTACCCTTTCAAGGTATTCAACCTTTATCAAAACTACAGAAGGGAAGTTCATAATTTCCTAAAAAATCAGTACAAATTTAAAAACAGATCAATACAAAATACTGTATTACATATCGAATCTCCTATAAATATGAGTGTATCAAAGGAATCCACAGTGAATTCGTGTGGCTACTAAAAAAATCATTGTATAGGAGTTGACGGTCGCTAAATCTCTTGGGAGCAGGAAAGATATTTTTCTCTCCGACGATCGAGGGAAGAAGGAACACGGGTTAAGCAACACGCGTCGTGTTCCTTTAAAAAGCGACTCGAGATTCACACACAGGCCTTCCGGGGCCTCGACTCTCCCAGAGGCCAGTTCGGCCTCGGGTGGGTACGTGGCATAACCCCGTAAGAAAAGAGGCGTGGGGCCCCCTTCGAGTAGCACCAGCTGTTCCTCGAAACTTGAATAACGATCCGGGGGAACAGACCGTGGCTGGGCGACGGTTGGAAATTTTACAAACCGAGAATAAGTATCGCATCCGAGCATGATTCGAATTAAGCTCCGTCGGAATGGTCGCTGCCGGTGGCGGTACGTTAGAAGAATCGGCAATTTCACCGACTTAAGCTACAGGCAGGCTGAGACAAGTTGGGAAATTGGGTTTCTAAGTAGTCTAAAATGAAGAGTTGAAATATCAAATATTTGTTCAGTCAAGGGAGCGTGACTCGAGTATTACAACTATATTGTAGATGTTTATACACTCACGTTACACGTGACTGTGTTGAATCACGATAAAATGTAAAATAGAATGTTTACGCTTTGAAAAATTATAAAATTTAAAATTCTATATTAAATTTCGTGTAATTTATCGACACGTGGAATGTCGAAGTCAAATAGTTTTGTCCCTTAGTTTATGTAAGATATTTCTTTACGTTAATTGCTGAAAGTATCATTGATAGTTCATCAGAAAATAATGAATATTTATCAAGAAAAATATTTTCGAACGGTTAGTTTAGTAGGTAGGTTCTGCGTTTCGTCCGAGGATGAAAACCGTTGAAAAAAGAGAGAGATTTAGTAAATTCAATTTCGAAGTTCGTAAATTAAGATGATTTTATTTTGCGCAAAAAGTCGCGGTTTAGGTATAACGTATTTGTAAATAATTTTTTGATTTGTATTGAATTGTTCTTTACTGCATGAGTTTCTTTTGTGGTAGATGGATGAAAATATTAATTTGAGTAATTGCACGATGCATTTAATTTTAGGAGGTTTGACGGGGTATCACGATCGGACAAAGAAGCTTAAAAATTACCTGATAGTTTCATGTGAATCACTAACAAGCGTTCTGCGGGTTGTGATTTTAGCGATGGCATAAACGGTAGTATAATATATCTATAAAAACTTTAATGAATGCGAACGAAGATCTTATTTTAGAAACACGTTCCCATTTAATTGTCGTGTCTGTCAAATACTTGTTAAATATGCGAATTCACATAAACATCCGCAGTCAGCTGCTATTAGTTCATTTTAGCTGACTGAATGCAATTTTAGAACCGAGTAAAAAATAACAAAATTAGGAAAAAAATATTTAATGCGAAAGATATGGATGGAAAGTAGTGGTAGCATTTTATACTGAAAACTGCATGCATTTTTTTAATGTATTTAAATCGATCCCCCATAAAAATATTAAGTTATCCAGAATTTATAGTTCATTCTTATTTTATACAAATTGCATAAATTAAACAAAAAGTGGTATTACTGAACTTTTTGATGTCCTCATTTATTCGCAAATTATTTAATTTCATGAAAGAAACAACCGTTCACTTTTACATACTAAATTACGATCGATATAATCATGATTGATAAGAGTCTACTAGCTTTTTCAAACACATGGTTCGTAAAACACACGTAGCCGTAAGTGGAGTACTCGTAACATTATTTCTCACAGAATGATATAATGCCGGGTTTTCGTTAAACAATGTTTTCGTAGCAGGATGACCATTATTCGAGTTGTTTGGAATAAATATGTATAATAGCCAATCGAGTGAATTCTTGTTGTTCGAATACACCCATAAAATAGATAACGCTTATTCTGTATTCGCAACAAGTTACTTTATTTGTTTAATGAATTTATTTTTATATATACGAAAAATAATACTACAAACATAACACGTCGCAAAATTAACATTCAATGCATATAATGAAAGTAGCTTCTTATTTAATAAGATCTTATTTGAATAAATTCCTCTTAGCTTGATTGTTAGCTCCGAAAACATCGAATACAATTTTATTCACTATTATTATCGTTTATTCGTTATCGAAACGAAAATTTGAACAGCAATATACAGTAACAGCATCTCCTAACTCATTGTATTCGATGTCTATCAACATATTCAAATTATTCGGCCTGTTATTGGCGTCGAATGATACGGGTACGAGCACGAAAGAACGTTCTTGGATTTTTAACGAGCGGAACATTTAGAAAGCGTCGATTTCAACCATTACGGGTGTTCGTTTGGGATGAAAATGCGCGCACCTTTTGCGACGGATTAACAGAATTTCGATAGATCGGCGGAAAAAGGATCGCTATACCGGAATCATGATTATATTGTGATTTCGGTTTTGAGTAGCTGGTTTTCGTGCTCGTTTCTTAGGGTAACCTTTGATGCGTTCCACGCTTGAAATAGAAATCGGCCTTTCTCATCCGAATTAAGTTTCTCCGTTCCGGAAAACTTGATTCCTTTGTGCGGTGGCTTTGAAGTGTATATCGATGAAACGTTGGGTGATTAATCGATGAAAAATATTTGAAATTGTTTCTTCTTTTTTACTTTCATCATAGCGTTGTTTGGTTTTTACAGAACATCTTTTATTTTTGCTAAAATCTACTTTTATAACTTTCATAATTTATTTGTCAATATTTGTCCATTCAATTCATTCAATTGTTCCTATTTTTTTTTCTAATCGAATTTCACGATTTTATAAAAATATTCAATCTTCTATTAATTTTTTATGATATTGCATTGATTCTGAGAGGATCTTTAATTTTATTATATTGATTAGGATATATGAAATATTTGTTTTAATATTATAATTACGTCACATATAAATTCAGTATATTATATATTTCTCAAATATCGTCAATGTATTATTAAATAAAGATAATAGAATGTAATGAAACTGTATGTTGCTTTTAAAATAGAAGATCAAAAATATTTCGGATTATATTATGTTATTACATTGGTTATGTGTATTTGCGCTCATGTTTTCGTGCACGAACGTTATTGAACGGCCATGTGTGCACATTCTGTTCACACCGAATGCGTATCTTACGCAATTGTTGAAATACAACATTGTGTAATTTGTTATTGTTGCTTTGTTTATTGCGTTGCAGTGTGTTTGCTTCATTTATACGCGTATAATTTATGTTCTGCCCACTACGAAGAAGAACGTTAAATAATTTTCCATGATATCGAAACGTTGCAGCGTGGAAGTGAATCATTAAACACTTAAAAACGCATCAAGAGATTCAAGGTCAACATAGAAACTTGAAACTACAACGTATTAATATTTCTTACTATCGTATGGCGTCCAATTTATTTGAAATTTAAAATTGCTTTCACATCATACTGATAAAGTAATCTGTAATGTAACACGAGTTCAGCACGTTATTAGCCGCAAACAGTCATTATTGAAAGTGATAGAGCGGTTTATTAAATTTGCATTAATATTTGATAAATTACTGGTGAAAGGCTCAACGTCTCATTCTCTAAAGTGTTAATAATAGGAACACTCGTGGATGAACAATTTCCATCTTGTAAAGATAATCTCCCAGATTCCCATCTTCGTCTTTTATTGTTTAATTATATTTACTAGAAACCGAGTCTGTTGTCCTTGATAATTCTTCGACCTTTTGATTTCTCGGAGATCCATCATCAGCCCTCGTGCTCCTCGTTTTCAAGTGTTATCAGCCCGATTAGATAATGAAATCCAGGAACATCGTGTGTATAATATATAAAGCGTGAAACCTAATGATCCCGGGCGTAAAACGCGTTCCGGAAATGTAATTACGACCGTCGGTGTCGCTTCACCACGCGGAGTTGCATTTCTTCGTAATCGCTGTACGTACAGCGCGTATCCTCTCGTTACATGTTTTCTAGCTCTAGTCCTCCTGAGAAAGACGTAACAATGGCGTTACGATTCGTGTTACTTTTTTAATTAAATTTTTTATTTATCTTTTCTTCTAAATTTTATTAAATTTTTAACGAAGTTTCGATTTGGATGTATTCGTTTCTTCTTAATTTTACTTATACATCTTATGTCATATTACATTAACACGAACATTAAGAAATAGTATTTTGTTAAAAAAAAAGTGTAATACACATATTTATTAAATTTAGCTGATACCTTTGTCACAAGTCTGATTCGATATTACAAGTCAAGGGGTCCACTTTCACCGGAGTTTTTGTCAATTCTACCAGATTGGTTTTACTAATTAAATGATTTACTGCTTATCCAATTAAACTGTATCTTCAAAGATATTTCAAATAAAATGATGTGCAATAACTAAGTCGTACGAGTAAAAAGAAATTCATCTATAATATCGAATTGCTGTGTTCAACGAACTGTTACATAAATCTCGAGTCTCGTATAAATTCAATCATCTTGCTCGAAGATTATCTACATTCTCGGTTGAAATCGACGAGTCCAAGCTATCCATGCTTTATCCACAGTGTTGGATAAATTATGTATGATGGTGAAAGTGACCGGCGAGATCCATCAGAGCGAGTGCACAATTCGGGCTGTAATGTCAGTGGGCTCGAAAGTGACTTCTCGGTATCTCGAATTTTCGTCGTGCATCAAGCAACCTGATTACAATGAAAAATGTTAACCGGATTTAAGAACCGCTCGTGGTTGCCGGTGTCTTTTCTTCCTCGTTCACGAGGTCAACAACGCCCGCTATCGATAATAAATCGGATCGATGTGTGCCCTTTTTCTCCCTGGGCATTAATCGGCCATGATGATCGACTTTGATCAGTCGCGTGGCAACATTCGATCGCGAAACTTTTCTCGCGAACTATCGGAGCAGGAGGAGCTTCGGCATGACAGATTCGAAAAAAGAAAATGCGCTCATATCCTCCGCTTACGCGGTTTTCGGTGCGAGAAATTAGTTACCGGTGCAACTGACGGATATCCGTTTGTTTAGATCTTGAAAATTAGCACTAAAACTACCGCACAAGTCAAATTGACCCATCTGAGAATTTGTATTTTACGAGTACTTAACACGTTGAATGCCATGGGGGTCACCTAACCGTGCCCGGTGACCCCTAATCAAATCGAATTACTATAGTTCACTCAATTAAACGATGATTATTTTAAAACATTTCTATATTATAAATAATGTTATCTAATGCGGTGACATCAGCTAGGCGAACGTTCAAAATAATAATATTGAATCAAATGATTTTATTTTTTCCATTTTGTGTATTTTGCTACTTGAAATCGTACGGTATTCTATGTGTTAAATTATGAAGCAGTGTTTGCAAAAGATTTTTAATTAAATCCCCGTATCTGCACAGATATAAGACTAGGAGATCTCT
Source organism: Nomia melanderi (assembly GCF_051020985.1). NCBI lineage: Eukaryota > Metazoa > Arthropoda > Insecta > Hymenoptera > Halictidae > Nomia > Nomia melanderi. The sequence goes on from NC_135008.1 coordinate 13,973,346, forward strand.
CGAATGTCAAGAAATGTATTGTTCTAATTTTTATAAAAAGTTAGAAATAAGTAAGTCACTCTGATTACTCTGTTGTTTCAGTGTTAGGGGTTGAAAAATAGATGATTAGGATACATACTGGTGCAACTGCATCAATCAGAGTCGACGTGAACATTTAGCAAATGTATGTATGCATATTTGGAATGATATTACGCGTCAGGGAATCGAGGTTGTGCGTACAGTTACGCAATTAAACGAAATTAATGTATGCAAATTGATTGACGTTCAGTTCTATCGCGTAACAGTGTACACGAGGCAAGGAAACAATAAAGAAACGTTTGCCTGAACGGTCGATAGGCGATGTTGGAACTTCCACAATTACTTTTTTCCTTCACGTGGAAATTTTATGGTTGTACGGAAATTGTTCCAAGAATATTCTTTGCGCGACACATGCTTGATATTCCTCTAACGTTTGATAAAGAAGATATAGCAAATGTCTCGTATTTTTTTTATTAGCGTTCACTATTTTATTTATGGTCACATACGGTTTCTAAGTTTTGACGCTGTCGTAATAACATCGATACCTTCTAGTGTAAAGTGTACAGAAATTTCAGGTTCCTTCTTTTAATTAGGCTGTTCAGTTCTTATCGAAGTATCGAACGGAAAGAATAAAAGAGCAACTCGAATAACTCTTCTAATGAGTCCATTCTATTGCTTTCTTAACCGACAGAATTCTGCATGATATTTAATTATGTCCCGGAAACATGGAAGAAAGTTCGACGGCGAGGCTACGGAGTCAGACTTTGTACAGGTTTTCACACAGCAAAAATCACCGTTATTCTATCGTTAATAGAAAGCGAACTTCCATGTGGTTTTGTGGTCGGAGTTGTAATATCGTTGGAAAAGGCATCCCCGGGGCTACGGACGAAAAAGGAACATTTATCGGCATCAATCTCTGCTCGCGGATTCACGAATCCATTTATCCGGCGTGACTGAAGTCTCCGATGAAATGTGTTACGTTCTCAGTAAAGAAAAAAAAAGAAAAAAGAAATAGTTTTGTTCCTCGCGAGAAGTACGAGGTTTTTTTTCGACGACAAGCGAACCGTCTCACGTACGGAGAAACGATTTTTTTCGGCGAAACAGCAAGCCTCGTTTTCACCAGGAACGAATTTCGATGAGAGCGGAGAAATCAGGGGTCTCGATACCACGAGAGCGGAATTCACACGGCGACTCGCCGCTCGAATCGTTTGATCGACGCGATTGTCCCTCGGTACGCGTAAATTCGCTTGATTCGCTTCGAATCGGGACGAAAAAAAATGAAAGGCACGCTCGGAAAATGGCCTTTTCGGATCAACGTGCTATGGATTGATGTAGGGGCTACACCGGATACTGGATAGTCAATTTATATCCTTTCACTGTATTCATGTACATTCTTCATATTGCGTTTCGTTTCGAACTCGACAGAGAATCGCTTTTATACTGCAAGATGAATAAAGGAGTAGCATTATTCTTTTATGACAAAATTCAGTTTACTTTGACATTTTTTTCATCATTGTGCTCTGTGAATGGTAGTTTGAAAAATAATTGTCACGACAAAGAAAATGCACAGGTTTCGTAGTTTCGAAGTAACTTCTTAATGCCACTTTCGTTAATTTGAATGGACAGGATCGTTTGAGGAATACGAATGTGTAACCAGAGTGCTGCTTCTCGAAGGAAATAATTTTCAATTTCTAATACTTGCACGGAAGAGACGGAAGTACCGATGAAGTATTGCAAGCAATAACCGACCAGAATTCACGCAAAAATTCAATAACCGAAATGAAACTTGGCAACTTTGAACCTGTCGGATATACGGCAACAGATTTCGCGGATGGGAATTCGATAGAGACGTTTGGAAAATACAGCAATGATGGCATAGGGGACTTTGGATACTTTCGTTTCATCTCCCGTTCCAACGGGGCGACTTTTATTCCGTTCGCAAGCCATGCGCGAAAAACGGGGGCATCAATTTATATCGAAGTCGGTTGCGGTTCGATGCGTTTTCCTTGTTTTACGTCGGCCCGTCTGAATCAGTTCGAAAAAATTACGGGAAATACACCAGATATTTTTTCGTCCCCTTGGCACCATTCGCAGCACTTACTGTTGGTTAACCAAAAGTGGTCGACGCGAGAACATCATGTGTATTTCGCTGATCACTTCCTGTTTGCTTATAGTATTATTATAATCGTTGAGTCGTTATCTTTCTGTACATAGATGTTTAGTAAACGGATTTCTTCACTTAAATTCTTTGAGGTGTATCATTTGCTATTAAATTGAGAATGCTTATATCAGCTAGAATGATGCAAAGCTAAAGAAAAAATTTAATAATACATGTTACGTGTAGTGCGTTATTACGAACTCGTTAAAAATGTAAGGGAATGCAGTTTTATGCACTTTTATTTTTTGTAAATGAACGTCGGAAATTATCAGTGTACATAATCGTTTGCAATTCATTGTCAGTATTATTCTTTGAAACGCTACGATTCTATACTACCGATCACGACAAGTGTACTTAACCCTTTGAGTGCTGTGGGCGCATATATTCCTTTTTTTGATCTTTTTAATCTCACATGTGCCGTGATTATAAATATATGTGATCAATATACGCGTTTCTTGGTATTATTGAATTTGATGAAACCGAGGAATTACAATATAATTACAGCTGAATTAATTGTATAAATTAACATAGTTCATCGATTTTTAGATGAGCAGAAAAATATTCCGTCCACTCGGAATGTTTCGGTTAGAAGTATTCAGCACTCAAGGGGTTAATAACATTTATTGTTAGAGTACTTTCGAGAGTGCAATGATTCTTGTAAGTAACGGAAGTTTGATAGAAATATAAATGTAATTAATACAGTAGTTAAAAGTGTACCTATTGTTTAACATATAAAACGGGAGAGAAAATAAGTTGCCACTTCTTTAGTTCCCGCTTTATCGAAGCACCGAGGGAAGAATAAATTGTCCGTGCAGGCATCGTCAAATAAATTTCAACGGAAAGGATTAAATTATCCTCGGAATGCGTCTATTTACACGCGAGACACGGTAGCATTGTATCAGTCGCAGCTCTCGAGACTATAAATTCCACGTAGCTGACGCGTAAAAGCGTCGAGAAAAAGGTGTAAGCGCCGCGGCGAAGAATGCAGCCGCAGAACTTCTTCCCAGGGAAAAGGTACGTTGCTTTTATATTCCCGGACGGTTAGAGCCGCGAATCGGTTTTCTTGGAAAGCCTCTTTTTTTTATATCATCTCAAGCATGGATCGTAGATTTTCAATATAAACATAAAGTAATTACATAAATATTTACTTTCTCTTTAACGAGTGATTGATTTCCTCTTTTCCTTCGTATTATGCGTATCGCTAAAAGAGAATGTTTTTTAGATACTATTTCTTTCATACCATAATTCTATTTACACTAAAATACCGGTGATATTCTACATGGAATCAATTAAGAATTAAATTAACAATTTGTGAATGTACATAATTGGATCGAAGTTGATTCAATCCAATTAATGGAGAAGACTCACCTGCAACTTGATCCCAATATATACAACTAACCTTATTAAATTCATTTATACGTACACTTCTATGAAAATAAATAATATTCAACTACTTTTGCCATTCATTTTAGTACTGATTAACTATTCATATATTCGAAGTAAAACTAGCAAAAAAAAACTACGTGGAGGAACAACTTCTTTACATCTGTTTTTCATAAAAAATACTTTTCTTTATATCAAATAGACGATATGTTTAACTAAAAATGATTAACAAAAGATTCAAACGAAGCCCTCAAACATGTGAGTCTAATTAGACTCGTGTACCGAGTAAACCGACCTCGGCACCAGGGTATTACAAAAATATTTCGAGTGTGCCCGTAAGCTGTTTCCAATCTTCACGAATTGCCGAACGAGAGTGGATCAAGTAGTTCAATTAAGGACGGTAGCCGCGTAACAAGGTCTTCGATCAACACAACCGGCTTCCGGTCGAATCGTTATTCCCTACTCGGCTTGGTTCGGTTCGTCAGGCTTTCATTTTCCGTCTTTTGTCGCTTTTTTTTTCTTCGCATCGCCCCGGCCTCGATCCGTTCCCTGCGATTTCGGCTCGATGATCGTTCTCGCACGCTCAGGTGGCTCGGGCTTCGACGACACGTACAGTGATGCTCACTTAACACTTTCGACCCTGATACACATAGGTGCCACGAACATTTTAAATTACCGGGAAGCTAGAAAACCCCTAGATAGAGGAAAATTATAGCACAGGGGGATCTTTGCTTATGCAGGCATCGCTATAAGTAATGAGTTTGAGCCTTTTCCACTTTTAGTTTGAATACAACATGTATCGTGAAAGCTTTAACACTACTTCCATGGAAGGTATCAAAAGACACTTTTTGAAATTTTAACTTAAAATCATTTTCTCAGTTTAATTATTTGTCATCAATGGAATTTTTGACATTTCCTATAATTAATTGTATAAGCATTATTGGAAAAGTCGAAAAGTCACTTCAGAATATACGATTAAACTTGGAAAATAAATGTAAGTTAGAATTTTAAAAGGAGTCTTTTGACATCATCGGTAGAAATACAACTGTGCTTGTTAGAAGTACTTTAACGTTAATAATTGATTAAAAAGAAAAGAATTTGGTACTTATTCTACTCGTTACATTTACTTCAGACGTTAACGATTGATAATAGAAAAGAGATATTTAATTTATATTTAAGAAATATAAATAATATTTAGATTTGTCAGATTTAGTTTAAAATTTTTATCATGAATCTGACATGATATCATAGGGCAAGGGGTTAAAGACTCAAACCTGTCGCTTGTAGCGATACCTGCATCGCCGCATCTATCAACGTGTACGGGAGCCTTAAAACGTTAAACCTATTGCTGCTAGCTTTCTGCTTCTTATTTTTACCCTTTCGCTGTTCGAACGAAACCGAAGCACGCGTTCGCTGCGAAACTCGAGATCTGCGATACAGCCGGCGGCGCGCTTTCTTCCGACCTATTATCACCGATCCTCCGCCTGTTTTTCACCGGTTGTCTCCATCTGGCGAGGTTTGATGGGATCGTAACGCGATTGAAACTTCATCGAGGAAGCGTCCTTGCAGCTGCGCCGAATAGGGAACGCGCGCCCGCGAGATTACCCAGTCCTCAAGGACGCGGCACGCGAATTCCTGTGTAATGGAAACCGATATAATGGCTTCCGGGAGCGGTTTTGCGTGGACGAAAGATTGTTAACGCGTATCGGGGTAACTTGATCGTGGATATTGCGACAAGATTGCTTCAGATAGAGCTAACCAGAATTGTTTTGTTAAAGATTATATTAATATCCATTAATTCATTTTGATTAATTCCATGACCTACGTGACTCCTTTATCTGATTACAGTTGACCGTTTCACTCAAAATAATGCATTCACCTTGGTACATACACCTGTAGGAGTTGTGTCTAAAAATGTTTAATAACCACATTGTGTTATCTATCTTTTATACGCTAAACATTCTTGTATGCTCGATACGCTGCTCTGATGAATAGTTTCAAATACCTTTCGAAAATCGGAAGTTCCTGTAAGAAACATTCTCTACATGTGACGTACAAAAACTACAGTTAAACAGAGATTCATTTCTATTACTTACAACTTGAATGCACATCCACACGCAACACAAATTTATATTCATCCCCGTCCTATTAACACATTGTTGACTGGTCACGAGTTAACTCGTGTTCGCACTAACATTGGCTATTTCAATTTTTGAAGTGCAGGACAGTGTAGAATATTGCAAAAGCAAAATGTTAAAATTTATTTAAAAGATATGCCCGAAGTTTTGTTTCAATTCATTACATACAATAAAGATATATTGAATCTTATTCAGATTGTTTCACTTCCGTATTTAATTGCGGAATAATAACCGGTGACATAGTATAGCTTCTGCGTAAAACTGCCGGTCAACAATGTGTTAAAAACGATGGTATTCCAACCAGAAGAGATACGAGAATATTCAATACTCGAAGATATGGTGGGGTTATGTAAATTCAAATTCCGCTTCAAAACTCTCACCACGAGTAAGAACAGTTGCGACACCGTCCACGGTAAGGAAGTGATCTCTTGACGAAACTGATAGCACTATCAATTAGTCCAATCTGTCCGACAAACCCAAGATTTAGGTCCATCGAACCATATGGTAAGTTCGCTTCCCCTCGGAGTTATTCGCGCGCACAGTGGCAGCAGCCGTCGCGGCGATTGAACGGAATGGAACGGATAATTTGCTAAGGATATGGTAACTATGCCAATAAGCGAAAGTACACTGCGGGGATAGGGGGAAGGAACGAGTGGAAATCGGGTGATTCGATTGTGGGAAGCGTGGATGGACGGCCGTCGATCGAAAGCTGCGATCCGCGGGAGAGTTATGCTGGTCGGACGTCTCTCGATCGTTCCGGGAGAAAAAAAGGAAGCTCGGTGAAGGGAAAATGTCATTAATACCGCGATACGGTCGCTGCGTGGCTCGTGTGCGTCTCGCGCGGAGTTATTCGGTGAGCAAAATGCTTTCTCCGGCGGAAGGCCTGCGAGAACGTCCTTTCTCTCTAAGGACGTCGGCCGCTGGGAGAGACCGTTTCAAGGTCGTTGCACAGGAACATTAGACTATGGATTGATGCTGTGAAAATCCGTCTTCTCTTTCTCCTACAATTATAACATACTTCCGACCGTTTTAACCCCTTGCTATGTAATACTCTGTCAGACTCGTGGAGATTTCAAACGGAATGCAAGTATACATATTAGTCAATTCTGTTGAATTTAAATTTAACATTGTTCTGTTATCGATTGTTACGCGTTGGAGGAAATATAGACGTAGAATATCTTGAAGTTGTTGAATGTCTCTTTGTTTTGGGAAATTATTAACCATAAATTTCTTACGGCAAGGGATCAGTCTAATTTCTACGAGGAATATCCGAATCAAGAATTTTGAAATTTTGATGGATTCTAGTTACCTACTGGCACAATACAGATTTCCTGCTAATTTTTTTGTCTAAAATTCTAGTCGCAAAGGATTCAAATCTTGAAGGAATTTGAGTAAACCGTAGACTCGTTCCAGTTCGAAAGTGAAATCGTAGTTTCGAAACCGAGAATCTTTCAGCAAATCAGTTTGTCATTCCAGCAATTCGCAATAAATTCCGGGCTCAAATTTTATTTAACTCACTTTCGACACGGTCAATACGAGAGAATGCGAGGTAGAGGTGTTCAGAAATCAATGGGGAGATACGAATAGGAACCTGTGGTTCGTCTAACGTGACGATTAACAGAGTTAATTAGCACGACTCTGATCAGCTCGACGTTATTTATCGGGCCATCATTATCGAGCAAAGCGATAGTCGTTAGACGACCCCACCACGCGCTCTTCATCATAAGAAACATAATTATCGAACCGTTTTCATGTAACACTAGCCAGCTAGAGTTACGTGGCTCAAGTGTAAGCCGCCGGTAATTGCCGTGCCGCTTCCGGTTTGAACGAGGAAGGAGTGGTTTAAAAAGGGATTCGGTGGCTAATTGTTGACCGAAATTCTCCTCTTCGCCTCCTGGCCGCTTTGATCGATGCACATAGTAGATTTTCCCGTTAGAAATGCGCGTGCGGTGAAATAGTTTCGCCAACCACATCCTTACCTCCATTATCAACTGCGTGTTGTTCACGAGATGATCCCTGAAAGAATGCGAGTCTGATTGGTCAGCTTTCATCTTGTCTCATGAGATTTTCAATATTAACTCCCTATTTGTCAATACGGTTACAGGTAACCAATCAAAACCCTAAACAAAATCTCTAGTGAGAGACTTCTCTTGTCCTTGTGCCATTTCGACAGACATCAAGTGATCTCCCAATAGTACGTATGGCTGTTGATGAGACGCTTACAGGATGCCTATAGGACAAGGGGTTAACGTGTAACCATATGGACGAATAGCAAATTAGTATTGAAAATAAGATGAGAAGAGATGAAAACTGACCAATGACGCGCATTTCAGACGCCAACTTTCGTGTAATGGTCGGTACGTCTGACTTCATCGCATTTCGTTTCGCTTATATTCTTCGTTAAGCGACTCGGCCAATATCGTGGACGTGCCGAAACTGAGGCGCCACTGTTGCCATAACTACCGAGCCGAGCGTTGCGAATGGACGTCTCCCCTTGCCCCTGTGCACTTTTAGCTTGTCGATCGATGCTACAGACGTAAGAGGCAAACTGAACAGCTTTGTAGCCGGCTGAATGTTGACGGTGTGCGGTCGCCGGCAGCATCGGCGATCATCGTGTCGTGGTCGTATCGATGTTACGCGAACTCCCCGCGGCTCTTTTTCAATAATCGTCCCGATCGAGGTCGTACGGGAAAATAGCTGCGGTTTCTTGTGCACCGTACCGAGAGAATTTTAATCTGCTCGGTAATTAGGAATTCTTGGAAAACCGCGCGACAAGAAGACTTTCCGTCCGATCTCTTCCTCGTCCTCCTTTGCTGCTACCCTCGTTCCGATCGCGGCAATTTGGTTTCTATTTATCCTGGTGTAAATATGGTAGCTCGCGCTCTCCTGGAAACTAATTGCCGGTGTTCTTTTGACGGGTTCGTAATTAATGGGCTGCGGATGTCCGCGGGGAGTTTCTACTCCGCGGAGTAATTTGCGCGGGCTTGAATCAAGGATTTGTTTGCTCTGTTAAAGATTCGGTTTGTGTAATACGAAAATCTTGTTAATCTCCATGAAAAGTTTTGATGTACCGAGGTTCCAGCACTCTCGTTCGAATTCACTGTCTCGAGTAATTACTTATTTTGAACGATTAGCTATTATTTCGGGTCGTGCAAGCGGAGAAGTTCTAATTAACGCATCGAAAACGAGATATCTCGTTTCGGATGCGCGTCGGTGGTTCTGCGTTATTTTCTGAATTACGGTCATTTTCCTTTATGATTTATCGATGTTTTCTCCGTGGATATTTTCAGTCCGTTTTCAGGGTTTAAAAGAGCAAACGAGATTATACAAATTGTTCAATTAGTTATGAAAGTTTATCTCTGATTTGAAATTCATATTCTTGTCAGTACCGGAGAACTTTGTTGCACAAGGATTTTCTAAATATTTATTAGATCTATTTAATTACCGTGTAACTGAAAATGAGTTTCTTTTAGGTATACGTTTGTTTAAGAAAACAAAAACGCTGAAGTTTTCAATCGTTTGATGAGAGCCATAATAGTGAATTGAACAGCAGGGAATTCAAGCTATTGAGTTAAAGGATTTCATGCCCCTGTGCGTCGTGACTGTGTCGGTCGATTCGCAGCGGCGCAAGCCAATTTCCGAAAAACTGATTAAAGAGGCAATGTTGTTAGGCTCACGAACCGTTCCAGTGGCGGTAATAAAATTTCACGCGTAACCCTGGATTAATATCAGCTTTGCATTGCTTTTGGTAATTCACTTAAGAGGCGCAGTAGTCCCATACCACCGCCGTGTACTGATTTCTTGAGTCTGGATCATTGAATTGCAGCGTCTATCTTTAATTATCACAATCAACCGCAGCAACCTACATTCGTAGAACGTTCTGTACATCTCTCGAACGGAACAGTGAAAATAATCTAAAAATAATATTCGATTTCATTAATTTAGTAAAATTTCAGAAATGAAATGCTTCTTGAGACAATGTTCAATTGTTTAACTGATTTGCAATCGAATTTGAGGGAAGATTGAAATTTTATAATAAAATTGAAATCTATTATTTTTAAATTGATAATTAGTAGGAATTAGGAATAGATAATTAGGAATAAATGCTGAGAAAGGATTTAAATTATATAATTGAATTTAAATATCTGTACTATTCACAAGTATATAGAAATATTAACATTAAGATGAAGTTAAGGTAAAATTGAAGTGTTCATATGAGCATATGATAGTAAAATAAACAAATCTGTTGAAATTTGAATTTACTCGATCGTCTCTGTGCAATAAACGTACAGTGTTTATTGTGTGGATTTTACTATTCATATGATACACGGACCACGTATTGTGTACTTAGCAATTTCAGACTAAAATTGAAATATCCATAAAGCGTATAATTCCTGGCATACGAGAATTTAGTGGAGCTGATCTTCATTAAGTTAATACTTCGCTAATAATGTATAATTAAATATCGATCGCCACGCGCGTGACCACACACACCGGCATACATAAATTGCTCTCGTTTGAAGAAATAAAACCGAAGTGTTAAAAATGATGGCGAATGCTGAATATTAAAAGGCTCATAATTGCTCTGAACCGTCCTGAAGCGAAGCGGTTCGTATACCTTCAATTAAAAAATCATTCAAACGTTCCGTTTCTTTTGATAAACGCTCTCATTTCCATGGATTGTAGTTGGTGCACACAAAATGATTCATTGTGAATAACATGAACTTTCTTTGCTTAGAGCAGGGAAACGACGATCTTTAATTACGCGATAATTATAGATCTATCCTAATAAATTTCTATCCCTTTTTTCCATCATACTTATACAATAATACGTCGAGCAATTTGACTCCTTACTTTTAGTCTATATTGTTACTAGGTTTGCAAAAGTCACTTTATACATGATTACTTACATTCATTAATTGCAATTTCAAACCTTCACATATCTGATACCATTTTATAAGTAGACTCGAAACATTATCTGTGCCCTCAAAAGTAGTACAATGCAAGATTTAATAGAACTAAAATTCTTCATTTTCTAGTATCATTAAAAACATCCAGCAGGCAAAGGAAAGAGAGAAAAAGAAAGGAAAGTAAAAGTATAAATCCGTAAAAACCATAATCCGCGATCTAATTATAAGAGGAGAGGTTAAAAAGCGAGACCACGAAAAATCGCATTCCAAAGGGTTCATTTCATCAAGGAGCATTACTTTCTACCATAAAGAACGCGGGTACGGGCAGACAGAAACTATTCCGATTATATAAAATAAAAAAGGAGAACCAAAGAATGTTCGAATTAAAGCTTCTCTGACGCAGGACTGCGATTTCACATGCCCGTGAGATCTCGTGACGAGGCACGGTTGCTCTCAGAAAACGAACGCACGTCCGATTACGTAAAAACGGTGTGTTAAACTCTTTCGTAAAATTAAACCATTATCGTACGCGGAGAAAGATGCGTTTAATTGCGTCGCTCTTATACAATGATGAGTCTCTTGCTGACACGCGGCCGGCTTTCCGTTTTTCCCGACTGAAATTCCTGTGGGGTATAGTCCGTCTGATGGTTAACACTTTGTTGACCGTCATTTTATGTAGAAGCTATCCCATGTCATTGGTTATTATTCTGTAATTTAATATGGATGCAAGACAATCTAAATAAGCTTCAATATATTTTTTTTATACATAATGAATTGAATTGAAACTTCGGATATATTTTTTATATAACTTTGAATATTTTGCTTTTGCAATATTCTACATTACCCTGCGCTTCAAAAATTGAACTAGCTAATACAAGTGCAAATATGAGTTAACTCGTGACCGGTCAACAATGTGTTAATATGACGGCACTGGCGTAGACAGAACTTCCGCTGTTTTTTGTTTATAGCTTTCATTGGTTATGTGTAATCGTACCCATGAACACCAAATTAGCATCAGAAATAAAATAAAAACAAATGAAAACTCCGCACGTAACCCTTTCTCTTATATCAAGTCAAACTCGCGATGAAAACTTTCAATCGAATTGAATAAATCTAAATGTTATCTATCAATTTTTCGTATAAATAAAATATTACTTGCCTAGTTTCGATCTTTAACCTTCAGAATATTTGCGTGTCCAAAGAGAAATGCAGAGTGTGCAAAACGGAGAACGACTATGGTCGCCCGTAGTAGCGGAAGGGTTAAACCCAGATTCCTCAGCCTAATCATCAAGTGACAGACGGACTACACTTTCCTCGTTGGCGGCTTCATTTCTTACAGATCGGACGCGGAACATCGCGGTTAACCCCGATCAATTCACGTTTCTTCCTGCTTTCGATGGGAATAGGACGCGTCCAGACACGCTTGAAGAAATTTCGTTGAGATGATTTACGCGTTAAGGCCACGCCGTGCCGCAGCTCTGAAGGAAAGTCACGGTTCCTGTCGTTCGCTTCGAACACGATCGGCGCGCGCGTGTTTCGCCGCCACTGACCATTCACTCCGACATTTTTGCGTCGCGGAAGAAAGTTCTTCGTGTTCAACGTCGATGCGATAATAAGAGAACACGAGCGTTCGGTCTCGAACGTGAAATCCTATTATTCCCGAGGATTTTCTGAAAAGCCGGTCGGGAGCCGCGTTCTATTCGATGTTCGGCAGATTTTCTTCGTGCCGAGCGCACGTGACAAATGCCGATCGAATCGAAAGTCGAAAGTTTCCGCGTGGTCGGGATAGACCAATCACGTAACGCGTTTCCGTGTCATCGACTCCTGAAGCACTTGTACCGTTTCAGTGTCGTGTTCGACACTACCAGTGGGGAGATAATTTGAGTTTTGGTTACTTTAGGTTTACAACAGGCCTGTCCAATGATAAGCAGAAAAAACAGGCAGAAAAATGTGCATATGTACAAAAACGTACATAGCGAAATGCGCACATAGAAAAAAGCGCACAATGTAGAATACGCAACTGGTTAGACAGGCCTGGTTTACGGTATCGTACTGGGTGTTCTGTGACTAGAAACACACACCAGGTGAGTTCACATAATGTGTGAAAAATAAATTTAACTCTTTGCACTTGAACGTCTTTTACTCACTGTAAATATTAATCAGTATATAATGAAATATCGGTAAGGTCTTCGCAACATAAACATTTTATGTGGTAATGTGTTCCACAAAATTTGATATTGAATGTGATATTTTATAATTTTGGTGCATCGAATTAAATGATGATTGAAAGTCGTCTTTCGAGTACAAAGAGTTGACTTGTGTAATACAAATTTACTAATATTTTATCTCTTTCTGTTTTACAATCAGACATTGAAAACGAATAATTTATTAATCGTAAAAAATCGGTACATAGCTGTTTCCTCTAAAATTTAAGGGTTCCGTATATACTTCAATTTTCTTTGGGAAAGATTTTAGCTACTTTAAAAGATTCTCGTTAAGAGTTAACAGTGTTAAAACTGATTGATACATAGTCCGAGTTTCTTCACATTCGTTTCTCCACGCTGTATCAGCTAACGTTATCCACAGGATATTAATCTCGCGGGACAATAATAGATATCCTCGCGTCAGGAATCGCGTCGTCCTCGACACCGCTGCAATAAACTTTTTTTTCTCTCGCCTTCTTTTTTCCGCGTGACGCGACAGTGATCGTTAAGAGTCCTCTCCGTGCGTTATCTGGGGAATTCCTGTGCTATTTATGGGCGGTTTACAAGAAACTCGTGAGCAACGTGAAAACAGGCCCTATTGAGTTTGCATTTGGTGTGGTATAGCGGAAAATCTGAGAAACAACAATCGAGAACCGTGTTGCTAATTATTAGACAAATGAAAAGATTACCCAGAATTATATCCTTAATAATATTTCAAAAAATCGCTGAAATCGGTGATATTTTATCTTCAAGAAGCGTGAAAAATATTTTGTTAAATATCTTTGAAACAAAGGCAAAGCGACGATTACTTTTATAGGTGATACTATAATCTACTGTTAATTTAGATTTTATGATATTTTTGATTGCTATCTTTGATTTCGGAACATAGAAAACAATGATAATTATATAATCAGAAAATAAAAGCACTAGAATCAGAGTAAATATGACGCAGAGTTCTTAACACTAGGTGTACTGAAATTTATTGTACAGTTTATTCTATTGTTTATTTTATTTCTAGGAAAATTGATATTTGTTTGTTTAGATCTTGGAAATTAAAGGTTCGGAAAGGGGCAATTAGGATACATATTCCTATAAGTACATTAATGAAAATCGACCTAAAGATTTGCAAAATTGAATATGTGTCAAATTAATGCTAAAACTACTGAGAAATTAGAGTGACTTATTTCCAATTTTTTATCAAAATTAGAACAATACATTTCCTGAGATTCGAAGAATTTCCTAGTCTTATATCTGTACAAATACACAAACTTAACTTAAAATCTCTCACAGAATCGCTTTCATAATTGAAGTACTTGCAAAATAAAAAGTCTAAATTGAGGCAATTTGAGCAGTACGTTAGATTTAGTGTTAACGCGTTCAGTGAACCTAGTGTTAAAGGATTAAAATTGTACTTCCGATAACATATCGACAAATCGTTCAAATCGAAGCGGACGTTCGCTTCGTAAATGATCACCGTTACTTTTCTGCTCCCAGAAAATGTTTGCCATTCATGCACTTCGGTGGGAGAGTAAGTTCTGGCCCCTGTGAATATAACGATCGTGCTCGATCGGTGGCTTGTGCCATTTCACGAAGAATTCCGTGTTGGGTCGAAGATCGAAATGCCTTTCGATTATTCTTTGTTCAAACGACAAAAGTGGAGGATCCAGCACCGTCAGAACCCGATTGCGAAACCTTGTATCGGGTGTTAGAATTGAATAACAATTAACTACATTCGTTGCTAACTGTCGTTCAGACTTATCTATTCTCTAAATGGAGTTTGTTTTACCTTCATAAAATAAAATTTTTAGACTTTTAGATTCATAGAATTTTTCTCGTACCTAACTTCGATGAACATTTTAAAAGCATAGTTTCATGAAGTTTTACTCCTTGTGCATTCAAGACTCGATAATTATTTAAATTCTTGCCAACTTTATTCCTCATTATATTATTTTTAATAAATAGCACTAACTATATCTATATAGATTAGATTAACAAGAAGTTGATCGCTGGTTTTTAATTAGGAGATAAGATTATTCCTTATTAATAATTTATTAAAAAATAAGAAACACTATCTCTCTCTCCCTCTCTCTCTGAGTGAAATATAATCTCAGATAACGGTAGACGCTGCATAATTTACTAAATAAAACAATAATAACATAGTAAATCCACTTATCTACAGTATTAAATTTAAATTTCTCGTTCCGTGTTCCATCTATTTCCGTAGAATATAATTATGCGACACATCACCAGCAATTACAATTTCATTTTAATTGAAGCTCAATAAAATCATTAATAATACAAACGAATTTCTATCGAGTCCCGATTTTCATAAATTATGTAGTTCATATTTTTGTTTTAATTTGACTATTCAGCACCGGTTTAATAATACAAAATTAATATTTAAAGTTCCCTTTCTATAATTCCATTCAGTCTCTCTTGATAATTTACAGTCTAAGATACTCTGCCTTTAACGTACAGAATATTTCAATGAATTCATTCGAAGAGACTAGTTTGTCTTCGAGCTGAAAGTTTCGTTTATATACATGCGTAAATACATATGTGTATACACATGTTCGTTCCAGTGTGGCTATAGTAGAAAGGATACCACGCGAATTCAAGTTGCTTTCTTACCACCGTTGAACACCGGCCGCAATAAAATCGTAATGAGAGATTTCTAATAGACGTCGATTCGCTATCGACATTCTAGCGCGGTTGTTATCGCGCTTAAAAATGCTCGTTCCCCGTCCATTAGCTCGAATCCAGGAACTCCTATTATCGAACGTTGTGCGTAATGGTATAAAAAAATCACTCGGCTATTTTCGGCGCCATGAAACCGTTTGATCGCCGTTAGATAAACAGTTTTATGCGGTGCCGTTCGCACAATGAACCTGTCGACCTTCGAGAAGCCCTGTGGGAATGGAAACTTTCGGATTCTGTCGTGAAGGAATCGGGCTCGATGTGATCTGGACATTGAAATTTCCGGCGGTCGGGGAATTTCGATACCATTTTCTACTTTATTGGTGCATTAACCGCTTGCTTCATGAAATCGAGTCAGATTGATTGTTGAAATTTGACTTCATTTGATTTAAATACAAATACTGTTCAGTAAGCTCTGTACAGAAAACTACTTTTAAAAATATTGAGGAAGTAACTGAAATCGAATATTTACTATAGACAGCTGTGCAAAGCGAAAGAAATTTTCGTTTTAGTATTTGTAGCAAGCTATAAAACACGAGGAAAGTATTTCTATAATAACATTTGTATATAATGTACACAACGTAAGATCACCTGAAAAAGACAGATGCAATACAACAAAGTTCAGTGGAAACGATGTAACATGATTATAGTAAGAAACACGATCGTAATATTATGGAGATGGCCATTACGGGTTTAAACGAGTAACACGCTTAGATAAATTAAATATAAATGAACAAGAGAAGTTACAGAAAAAGACACGTAAAACGTATAGCTATAAACAAAGCTAAAGGAGTTATTTAATGACGAGGAGAGGGTATTAAGTTTCTATCTTGTTTTAATAAGTTGATGAAACGATTTAGTCTATTTACATTCATATACTGCGGATAACGATGAGGATCATCGTATCATTTTTAATTGCTGGTAAACTTCGTTTACGTTGTTCATCCAGGAAATAAAAGGTCATCTTCGACAAGAAAATGTAACACTCATATTCTTCAGAACAGCAATTAATTTTCTAATTTTATATCAGCGTGTATTTTAGTCTCCAACCTCGATTCTGCTTGGCAAACCAGTGTTTTCATGGGATAACAGATTTCCAATCGGCAACGGTGATAGAGTGAAATTGCCGTCGCCGACATGCTCAACGATCAAATCAACTAGGCATCCGGGAAACTATAATGATTAAATGTTGATTCTCACTGTCTGTTAAGACGCTCAATTGCCAGACCCTTCTTGAGGTGCCTTGAAACCAATCGTCTTAACCGACAGCGAAAAACTTAACCCATTAAATTCATTTTTTTGATATTTTATTATTGACTGCCACGCATGGCTTTTTAAATGATTTAATCCTTATCCATACTGTATATGTATTCTGTCGTTAGAAGATCATTTCCTGTTTCGTGTATACGTGTTCAATGGTTCATAGTTGCTTCGACGATTTTCTGATCTCGTGATTTTGAAAAGTAAGTTAACATCTGCGTCACACTTTTCTGCAAAATTAACGCATAGAAGTTATCATACTTCTGATCATAGATACTGACATGATATAACACATGTTAAAGAACATGTATACAAATCGATGTAACATTAATAAAAGATATTTAGTGAAAGCAAACATAAAAGTTGGTTTATATCAGTTCTTATATTATCCGATTAATCAGTTTTTCAACTTTTGTCTTTTCATTTGTTTCTGTTTCCACTAAGAAGAATGTATCATCTAATTTGTTCATCTTTATTTGGTAGTCAGTTATTTGACTGGTTACATTAGGAAGAGTGAATGTTGAACAATGCCAAACGCTTTATACAATCATTAAAGTGTAAATGGACGCAGTGATGCATTGAGTTAATCAAAGTTGAAAGTAGAAACCGAAGTATATTCGATTAAAACTAACATTCGTGGTGCTTTATAGTACTTTCAAGGTACAAGAGTTAAGTTACGGGCCTACCTACTCGTGATTTTTATTTACAAAAGAAATTCAGTGGCGCCGGCGAGCTGGCATGCTGTTAGGCGCCATTACTCTCGAATTATCAGCGGAGTGAGACCAGTTTGAGGAGCATTCATCCGCTTGCAATTCAGGAAGCGATTAGAAGTCCGATCCTCATGGGTCTCGCGTTTTCTGGTCGTGAGGAAATACGAGGTCAACTTCGAGTCCTAGATAAGATAGGAAACGGCGTCGATCGATACCTCGCATTGTGTAAATGGCTCCATTTGCGTGTAATCGGCTTACGCGGCGCGGTTGATAAGAAAAATGTGTGGGCAACGGGCTCGTATAAATTTCTGCCATTCGCTGTTGTATTTCTTAGAAATGGTAAAATTCATTCGTGTATGACGTACAAAATGTAATACAAAATATATTATAGATAGATATAAAGAAGCAGACTTGGGAATCATCATTTTCATACAGAAACATTTCGCATTTTACTTATAATTTTTGTAATTTAACTTTTGAAGAAAAAGACAGAATTAGAATACTCAATCTTCAGGACTAGTTTTATAATTATTAATCGTTCGACGAATAAAATTTTCAGAAATACATATTTAAGGTACAAATTTTGTATAGAATTTGTTATCAGCTTTTCAACATTTGATTTTCTCGAAGTTTGAGTCGAGATTTCTTTCTTCGTTCATCGTCGAAAGTTCAATTAACATCTTAGCTGTTTTTGTTTCTTTCAGCTTGGTTTCACCGATGTTAAGTGCTCGCTGTGATAGATTAGTCTTAATTTTTGCTGATGTTCATAAAAGTTTGATAACAAAATGAAAATTACTGGCAGGTTAATCGCCTCTTGTAACTTCGTCGTGTTAGCTTCGCCAGGATAGGCGTTGCTGTTCTTGCAATTGTTCCAGGGAATATGAGATTCTCAAAGAACACGTGCAAAACTTCGACAATTAAAGTGGAATCGCAACGAGTAAAACAGGCTAATCGATTGAATCAATATTCTCTTTTCGTTTCGGTTGCGTCAGCTAATGAAAGGTTGCGCTCTTGCTAAATAAATTCACGCTCGTTCACGAAATGTGAAATTCAGCCTAGCGAGCAGTCGTAGATTCTGATTTTCGTGAAGTTTTGCAAAATCGTAGAACATTTCCAACTCTTTACGATCGAATCTTGTACCGATACACTATCGTAATTTTTTGAACTTTAACTTGTTAATTTTATTAATACCTGTATTACATTTTTAACAGATTAAATCATTTAAGAGAAACAAGTTTTTATATATCATCGGCTACTGTAAATTACTTCAAAATTAGAAATCCTTAATAATTATAAGCTTTTCACATTATCAATTTTCATGGTCCGTTTAGATCACCGTTTTTTAAACTCAATTACATAAATTCAGTTTTAATCATTCCTTATATCGCTACTAAATTTTCTTGCTCGATCTGTTCTCAGTTTTCCTTGGTTCACTTAACAATTACCTACGTTCATTAAAATAATTACAATATCATTAACTTACGCTTTTTTATTACACAGCACCTTTTCTTCAACCCTAAATCCGTGTATACAAGAATGATTTTCATTTTATAATAACAATTTACTCGAACATTGGTAACAAAGTCAGCTGTCTAATTATTACAATCATCAGAACGGATCGCGAGTGGGTCTGAAATGAGAGATTTCGCACGATTCTCGAGAAACAATTTCACGTGAAATACAGCGCTAAAATTAAACAGTGAAGTGCCCAGGGCGTTAGTAACAATGTCGGCTGTGCGTTAACGCGCGAAAACGATGGTAGCAGTAGAACGTTTTATCGCTAGTAAATCCGGATGAGATACAAAAGAGGATCGATGCCGAGCAAATAAGTTCATCAAACGAGCGTAGCGCTTTGTCCTTTGCCCTCTTGCCCACAGTGTTCCTCTACCTAATTTGCAACGTTCCTTTCACTCTGCTCTCTGGAGCCGCTCTCGGATACTGATCGCGGATACGTGCGCGGCACGTACATAGGTAAATCGTTAAAATGTTAAATACGGTGTCCCGCGATTGCGAAACATCGTCGCTGCGGCATGACGAATTACAGGGTGCTTGATCGCCAGACGACATTTTCTGGTCTCTCTCGTCTACGCGTATCGGAGAGTACTGTTTCTTCTTTTTCCCTTTGGTACCGCAGTACCCCTATTTCAATCATATACCAGTTTCTAAGAACCGACTTCGAAATTCCTAGCAAAAACATTATTAAATTTCTCGAACACATTAACCTCTTGTCTTACGCTAACGTGTGAGTATGCGGTGAAGATTTTAAACAGAATTTAACAAAAATAAATATTATTCAATTCTTGCAAATTCAAATAAAATATTATGTTTCCGTTGACAATTATTATATTTTAGAGTAAAGGTGGATATAAAATATGCATAGGATTGTTTCTTTTTTCAATAAATTATTAATGGCAAAGTTGTTGTGTCGACCACAGTTGAGAAATATATCATAAGGCAAGGAGTTAATACATTGTTGGCCGGTCACGAGTTAACTGGTCTTTGCACTTGCCTTAGCTGTTTCAATTTTTAAAACGTAGGACAATATAGAATATTGGAGGAGCAAAATATGAGAAGTTATATAAAAGATATGTCCAAAGTTTCATTTCAATTCATTATGTATAAATAAAGTATATTGAAGTTTATTTGGATTGTATCACTTTCATATTTAATTACGGAATAATAATCGGCGACATGGGATAGCTTCTGCGTAAAATTGCCGGTCAACAATGTGTTAAAACATTTGATCTAATTTAAAACAGCGATTCTTTTTGTGAATTGTACCAAACAGGTGCTGATAACCCTGCTGCGTTGATGTAACTGTAAAAATTAGAAACTGTAAAAATTAAAAGTTTCTGTGAATTATTATCGGTCAGTGTTCGTTTCTGCGAAATCGCAGTTCCGGATGCTAATTTATGTAGAAGGTAATTCGATGTACACGAAGTCCGTGTTACTATTTACAGCATTTTTTTTCTGTGAATGATCAGTGTATGCAGCGAATGTGGAATGTGCTTTGTTGTACGTGTGATTGCAAATACGCACGGTAAATGAAAGGGGAAAATGTCTAACTCTGCTTGGAATCGAAAGTATATGGAGTAAATGAAAAAGAGAAACCTATACTGAATAACAGTTCATCGTTTTCCAAAATTATTCTCCAATCGCAATGGAAAATGTATATTTTTTATATTTTCCATAGATACAAGTAAATAATTACTAAATTGACTGAATTATGATCCGATAGTTCCCAGAAAATTAGTCGCTTGTATCGTTAACAAACGATTATTCTTCAATTATTAAAGTAATTCTTTATTTCAACAAATAGCACGCCGCCATATCGCGCAAAAATACACCTATCTGTGCAATTTGTTCGAAGAAATTTAATTTTCTTTTATTGGCATCGCGTGTCTTGTAAAGATACCACAAAATGTTTTCTTGAATACACCGTCCGCGGCGAGAGAAATGTAGAATCTATTTAAATAACGATAAAATTATCATTGATTTGTCATTGTACAGGTAGAATAAGGATTACAAAATTATATCATATCTTGAATACTGAATATAGTGACCTACGACCGGAAATGATATTAATTTTATCTTAAACCGGGATTTCCTTCTCACTTTTCTACAACACGATCAGGGAACTTAAGCTTTTTTTTATCGCGACTCCCCTTGTATCACAATTTTAATCCCTGCCACGCAAAGCATGTGAAATTGGTAAAAATGGAAACATTGTTATCTAGTCCCCATCAGGACCGAATTCATCGCGTTTACGCGAGACCTTTATCTCTCACTATTCGGGCACGCGATACCAGTATCTTCGTGAAGATAACAAAAATTCGATGACAAAACTGGAAGCAAGCTTTGTCTCTGGGAAGCCTCGAACGATTTTCCTCCGTATCTCGACGGGCGATGGATAAATATTGAATTTCCGCATGGAAAGATTCTGCACAGTACCTTTTATAATTGATTATCTCTTCTCGTTTTTTTATACCGAGCGAAGGAAAATTCCATTCAACGGCAGAGAAGAAACCTTAACATTATTAGTTCCTTTTCCCAGAACTCGGGGAAGAGGCGAGTGTGTCACCGTCGTTTAACCTGTTAACTGTGGAATTTAGTTACAAAAATCTCTTGTTTTGCGCGTAATAACATAAAAAAATGAAGTGTGTATTCGTCAAACGCAGGGCGAATGCACCTAGGGAATATTTTAATGACAAACTAAAACAAAACAAAGAAGTATTGCATATTTCTCTGGAGAAATAAAGAATTCATCGTTGAAGGAATTAATATTATTTCAAACTTTAAGATGACGTGTATACTGAATGTTTCTGATCGCGTTTCCTTCTTATTAATAATGCAGTTTAATAAAAGCATATTCATTGTCTATTCCTTTTAGAAATATTTTTATTTTGATGGAAAAGTCAGATTTTTCTGTGAAAAGACACTTTTTTAAGTTCGAAAATTAGTTATTTTACATCGTGTTACGGTGAATCTTTAACCTTTCAGTTCATTGTTCGTTATTCATATGTCAAATTAATTGCTATAATTTTTCGGAATTGTTATACTTTTTCAGTGTAAATTTGAAATATGATAATGTAATAGTTTTCACACATAATGAATGCACACAGGGTTCACCATATTATACTCTAAAAACTGTGGATCTTTGAGAGATCAGACCACTTGATGGCTAAGGAATTTGGCTGACCGATCAGTTTTCATTTTGTCTCATCCCATTATCTGTTGGTATCATTTCTTAATTTCTGATCTTTCTAATCGCTAATTTACCGTTCGTTAATACCAATAAGGACAAAACAATTAGTGCGATCAAAAGAAGAACGTAAAGTAGTGAAGCGTTAATATAAAACACTTACTAGCTGAAAGGGATATAGGTATACAAGAGGCGTCTGTGTAGTTTACGGTTTAATGGTTTTAATTGGTTACATGTAACTGTATTGACGAATAGTATTATTATTATTTATTTTATGCATTTTATTTATTATACACAATTATAAGGTGTACGAGTACACAAGTTTGTTAATATACAGATGTAGATTACTAGAAATTAGATATTAGATTAAATTAAACGTAAGAATAACATGGACACAACAAGAAAGTTTTAACCGGAACCATTCCAAGCCACAAGGCAAGAATTATGTATAATAAATAATAATAATACTATTTGTCATTACACGTAACCAATCAAAACCATAAAACCGTAAATTACAAAGAGACCTCTCGCCGCGGTGTCGTTCCACTAGATATCAAGTCAACTGTACTCATCATCGTAGAACATCGTTTTCGAAACCCAAAGTAAAGTGATTGAGTCGTGACCGACAGGCCACACGCTTGTGTCCGACGTCTCCCGGTAGGTAGACCGTCGGTGTCGCGGGCGAATGTCGTCGTCGTCGTCGTCGTCGTCGTCGTCGGTCCCGTGGAAACCGCAGCAACCGGCGAGCGTCTCTTTTCACGAATCGATAACGCACCTCCTCCGTTCGCCGGCGTCGTCGTTGACGTTGTCGTGCCCGCGTTATCTTCGTCTCCGTTTAAGGCGTTTGAAGTCGCATTCTCGCATCGCCGTTCGTCCGGTTTGCGGAAAACTTCCCGGTCAAACGTAGGTAGCGGTCACAATGAATCGAATAGATAAACGCAATTATTCGAGGTCGCACTTGACCTTGTTTACTCCTGCGAAATGCGCGACACCCGCGAACGAACTGCTTTTCGTCGTGATTGCACCGGAACCTCGATAACGAGAGAACCTTGTCGCGTTCCGTCGATGCTCGCTTTGATACGAATGAATTAACCCTTGAACCTTTGCGACCCTCAACACTAGAACCACCAAGCATTTAATATGATTGATATATAATCCGTCTAACAATAGTAACGATAGATTTATGTCGGTTTCTTTGGGTATTCATTATAGTATTCAAGTAAAACTATTTATTTTCGAAATCATTTCGAATATTCAATGCTTTTAAGGTATCAATAATCGCGAAATAAGAAAACCGAAACCAGTTATTTTGGCTGGTACAATATTGTTCTAGTGATAAGACGTTCGCGGACAGTGAAAATTTTAATGAGCTACAATTATTTCGTACATAACTAGAGCTTTAGTATTTCTTAAATGTTATCAAATATCAAATGTTGTCAAAGTTATTGAAGTGCTATGTTAAACTATATTTGAGTTAAATAACGTTGACGCAGGTTTTGAGGTAGGATGTAAGAATGTGGTAATTGGAGAAGTGGACAATAATTTTATGCGAAGGTTCCATGATTACCGGTCCTTCCGAGAAGTGTAATATATTGATAAGAGCCACTGAAATATAGAGAGTAATGATAAAGTTGGTGTAAAAAGCATTGCTCATTAAGTAAACGCGTTTCTCGTTAATCGGCAGAGGTAAAGAATTCTTTCATAAAGGACATGGTTGCTTACGCAACAGCACGCGTCCGCTCCGCCGTCCGAGCTGTCGTAACAAAAATCATCGAGTCGTTGCAGAAGAAATTGCCCGGAGAAACACGGGTAACCGAACTGACGAACGTTTCAACTTTCGCGGTTTAATCGAACCTCAAGCGTAATCAATGCTGTCTCCCCGCCGGGCCTGGCTCAACCGGCGGCTGTTACGCAAATACATCGCACTCAGTTTAAATCAAATTAACCGAGAAACGATTTCGTTTCGATTTGGTCAAACGTTGCCTGCGTAATAGAAACTCTATATCAGTTTTCAAAGTTAATTTCACAATTTTTATCATACACTAATTCATATACAACGTCTGTACTTTAATATCGAGTCTATCATTTCCTCATCGCCTCATTTGTATCTTCATCATCTCTTAGCGCAACTCGATAGAAGGACAAAAGAATACTGGCAAGTATCATCGAATGCTGTAAAATGCAATACTACAATTACAATTACAAGAGAACCAAATGTACTCATTCCTGAGAAGTGTTCGAAATTTCTGGGTATAAGCCGTGTCCATTAGGAATTGTTTCACAACGTTTCGCTAACATTACAAATGGCATCATGAGGGAGTTTAAGGACTCACTGATACTGGTTAGCCAGAATCAGTGAGTTCTCAAACCCCTCATGATGCCATCTGCAAGCTAGCAAAATATCGGGAAACAATTCCTAATGGACACGACTTACACCCGGAAACGTCGAACACTTCTCATAGTATTTCTAGCCTTGAAAGCCTCAAACAAATCGTATTCATTTTTGGCAACACAGATACCAAAACAATTAAACACAGCGTCCTTCGATACCCAACCCCGATGCTGAGCAGACATCGGTAGCAAAGATGGTCTAACCAATTCAGCACCTAGGAACTGCGCTCCAATTCAGATTCGCCGAGCGAAGGTGGTCCGAAAAGAATCCTTGAAGCGCCGAGAACGGCGAACAATAGGATCCGTAGACCGAGCGGACAAGTTCTTCATTGAACTTGCGCGACCGAGTGAGTCCTCCGCGGCGCATCCGTCACGATAGTTTAACCCTAGCGACGAAAGTGGTTGGCGTACGTCTCGCTCGGACGACCGTAATCGTGACGGTTCTCGATTTCTGTTCCGTTTCGAAGCATATTATAAATGTTGACACGCGACGCAGCGCTGTTCACCAGTATCGAGCGTCTGGAAAGTTGCTGCGAAATTGGGGTGTTCGGAGGGTTGGGAACGAGGAGGACCCAGATCTAGCAGGCGCGAGCGCGGGTTCATTTTGCATAAGGAATAAAAGGCATTAGGTACACAGAGAGAGCGCAACCCCGAACAAGTTCCGCTCGCTCGAATTCCCAGGGAATTATTTAAATGGCCACTTAAAACGAGAGGCCCCGCGAGCCGCTTCGCTCGCGCGAAATAATATTACGGGCCACGGGCTGGTTCGGCGTGTGGGAACGTGGACGCCGAGCAACGCGCTTGGACGAGTAACTGTAGTGCCGAGTCTGAATGCTCGATATATCCCTGGTAATTTCGTGTAAGCCGTCCCGTTATGTCCTGTTTCGTAATACGCGCGTTAACGATTCTTTCTAATGAAATTCCTCTCCGTTCAAGTGGACGTCCACAGACCTGCCACAGCCGGCTAATGGCCGCCGGAAGTGGATCATCCCCTGGGAATTCAACCAAAACAGCTATTCCTCTTCCTGGCGTTTCAGGTTTAATCCGCCTCGGTAGGAGATATTTCTAATTAGCGCGGTCCGGAATATATTCATTCTGTTATTTTTATGATCCTGGCTGATCGATTTTATCGATACCTTTTTGTGGATGGCTCGGACGTTGAACGTCTAGCAGTTGGATAAACTGAATGTTTAAGTAATACTGAAAGAACACCGGAATAAGCGACATTGGTAATTTATCTGAAATTCCTGTGATCTTTAAGTTTAATTGGTTATCATTGGAATTCGCGTTTGTGTACAAATTGCTGGCTTTTATAGGAAATTGACGGAGAAATGCGGCTTAAGGTGGAAACTCTTTATGCGATTTCTTTCGCGTCGCGATTTTAATATAATTTGTGTATTTTTTCAAGCAAAAAACTATAGGAAAAGCAACCACACCTGTCCTCCAATCTATTTTTATCGCTTGCTGTTTCGTGCTATCCTCTTGAAATTCTATCCCCCTAAATTGCTGACCCGGATGAATATTGAACGACCGTCACTTTCATCGAAATTTTTTTGCCGGTCGTAGACACTGGGGTGCATCTGGATAGCCTGAATGTTACGACCCTCGATTTTCATATGGAGTTCTTTACATGAGTTATCGTGCAATAAACTCCTCCTCGAACGTGCTGCCAGTAACAATTACGCGATCGTCAGTTTCTTTTTCTGTCTTCAGTACATGTATTTGAGTATCGAACGTAAAAGGCTTTCTCCGTTTTTTAAGGGGTTGCAGGATTTTTTCGCGAATCCTTACATGAACGACTGTAAAAGCTTGATTGTCAGTGATCAAGATTATGACCGTGATTATTATTGTGATTATATGATACTGATTCACAGCGTATTATTAGAACGATCGCAGTTAATGAAATTCGAACAACCGAACGATTACATAAACCAACTTCGTGCTTTATTTTTCAGATAATTTATAGAAATATAAGTTGAATGTTTGTCTTAATAGATTTGAAATGCTGGGAGGATCTTAATGAACTCTTCTGGATGATTATTATCGTTTGCATGGTTTTATCTTTCGAACATTTGCGTGGAAACAGCGGAGCATGTGTAATTCATAAACCAGGTCAGATATGATCATGGCAGGATGCACGTTTATTCCAACTTTTTTCTCTGATATTATACTGCGTTCACTTTAGATTGTAGATTAATTTACGTAATCCGTGCAACCACGACATTTTTATTGTGAAATTGAATGTACGTGTATCACACAGTTTTATACTGATTAAAGGAACGGTTTTTATCCAACCGATTGCCAGTAGTTTACATACTGAAGCTACAAAATCTTGGCACAACACGTATCTTAGAAATAATTTTGATGTTTGTTGGGGATTATGAGATCAGGACAACAACGAGAGATGAAAGTACTGAGACAGTGAAATCATGGAATGATTTTTATTAATAATTAAAAATTATCGATATTAATAAAAAGATAATGCATCAATTGAAGTGTTTGTGCTGCAGTGTGCAAATGCAAACTACATTCGAATCACTTTCGTTAAATTCTTTCTATCTTACGTGAAACAAATATATGAAATCCCACAGTAAAATAAAAATTCTGAATTGCATCAATTTGACCTGTTCGGTACATTTAGCATAACTCCCTTCTACATTTAAAAGAAACGTGCAAGATCCTATCGGGATACGTTGGAACGATACGTTTTCGTGTTCAACGATTAAACAACCCTCGGTCTAGCCATCGCAGAAAATACGGAAATTAATTGTGGCGGGCTTGTTCTGGGTAAACATTCCGCGGGCGACGGTGGAGTTGAAAATATTCTGCGACGGGGGTTTTTAAATGAAAATACTTCGACCAAAAAAATGACGGACGGTCACGGCCGTCCCGCATTCCGCCGAACATTAATAACGTTATTACAAACTTTCGAGCGACGATGCTAAACGGCGAAGGAGAAGGAACAGCGGGCTACTGCAACAATCTCGTGTTTGTTTGCTGCTTCACCCCCGATTGCACTTATCTGGTGAATTAATACCGTCGAGGTATTATCGTTACCGAACTGCTCATTTCCAAGCGGATTGTTTTCCTCCGAACATCATTTTTACTATCATCCCTCGGCTTTTTTTCATTTATTGTTTAGTCTTCGTCGATCGGTTTTCCCTTCTACCAGGATAAGCGACACGAGAATTAATTATCCGAGGAAACAAACAGAGTTTGACGCGTGATTAGAAGTGTGATTCTCATATTCTTTTACAGTGGATATTCGATGGGCTTCGATGAACTTCTTCATAATTGCAACATCGTCATCCTCACCATATCAACGTCTCCTTCTTTTCTATATCCGAAAGTTCAATTGCCTATTATACAAACAATTATGATCGTAATTCTATCGTGTTTGGTGCCATTTTAATCAGAAAATTATAAGAAGCAATTAATGTTGTCGAACGCTTTGACTATCGGTCTTTCTGTTTCCTTCACTCGCGTTGTTCTTTTCCGTCATGCTGAAATCTTTTTGGTTTATCAGGTATACAAATGAAATAAGACGTGACCGTGATTTTTGCTTTGATATCTGAAAGGAACGTTTACGTTTAAAGATTAATATTGAATTGAGTGTTTGTATGAAGTTTTTCGATTGTGCACGCGAAACCCGTAAAAAAGTAATAAAATACAAGTTTCGATAATATTTCTCGTAGATCCGTTTTATTTCGATGATACTCGATACATGCATAATGGAAATAATATTTTCCTTAATTTCAATTCCCTCAGATTGATCTCAAACATAGATTTAATTCACAAATTTCCAGAGTTTAACGATGAGCAATAAATCAGCATGATTCACGATCAGTTCGCAAGATAATTACTTCTTTCGATATTTATCGAAAGGTCCGTTAAAGTATTTCCCAGTGTCAGTGTTCCGGCAGCTGTGAACCTACGGAATTTCTCTGTCGTGGAAGGAAAATGCGCGCAGAAAAGTCCTTCGGGCGTCCTTTCGCGTACGCATTTTTCAAACCTCACCCATAAACGCGATTTTATGCAACGAGATTCAGTGATTAATTCCACGGGCAGTCCGGTTAAAGACCAGCGTAAATGTTCGACGGTCGCCACAAAGGAACGATTGAATTTCCTTTGCATTTACAGCGAACAATGACCACGGTCGCGTACAATTAAGGAGTCTGATCTATCAGAAGATAAATACACACGTCGCTTCAAAATCACTAACTCCTTAAGGCCAATTACACATCAGGTGTGTAATGCAGTTCTTAGTCAAAAAGATCAATTACTTACAAATAATTAAATGGTAGAAAAATTCGCAATCCAATTGATTACATCAAGGAATGTAAATTAATTTATCAACTGTAATTAATTCTTTATAACTTCTCATCAGGTTGTCACTGATCATCTAGCAGTTCACGCCATATTTACCCGTATATTAACAATTCGGTATACTAGCTGAAACTTTCTTCTACAAAGTTTTGTTTTTATTGTAAAAATATGAAAAAATTGTTTTGTATTTATATTTTTTAAACAGTTTTTAACTCTTGCTTCGAAAGTAAAGCATTTAATGGGCGTCTTTTAAACAAATACGCTGGTCTCGAATGGGATAAGTTGAAGAAAACCAACAAAAGTTATCTCATGGATAAAAATAATCCGAACGATCGAGAACGAGGAAAATAATCCGAACGAAGATCGATAAATTCATCTTTCAATGATGATTCTGAATTTTACAACTTTTTTATGGGAATGTCTATTTGATCGCAGCGGAATTTTCTAAATACGAGATGTAGCATTAAATGTCAGAAAATATCCGTTTTCTTTCTGTGTAGGTTTTAATAACATAATGCTTCATTTTCATGCATTATGCATGGTATAAGAAATAGTATGGTATTGTGTATAAGGTTAAGTACGGTTTAAGTACGTTTGAAAAATACACGGCGTATATTTTAGAACCTACGCAGCCTTTATTAAGATAATAAATTCCAGGTTTCATAAATATTGCCACAGGAATCAGAAAAAGAGAGAAAAATTTTCTTAACCTCCGTATTTCGTTTCCGTAATAGCTGTGCTAATTATCTATCTATGACGCTATTAATACAATTAAATTGATCGTATGTAATGATTCATAACATTCTCATAGAATTCTCAAAAGTACCTTACCAAAATTTGTAGGGACACTGATAAAACACTCAGTATATCAACTACATTAATAATTTTCTTACCAAATTACACAATAATTAAAAGCAAATCAACGAATCGATAGAATCTAGAACATCACTAAAATATCCAAAAGGTCCTCACATAAAATCTATGCACTTTCTACAAGATAAAAGAAAACATTGCACTTCCAAACAGTCCGCAAATAGTAAATTTTCACTAAATCTTTATTCATTAATCAATACTTGGATACATAAATCTTTAAACTTAATAAATGATTTCGAAATCGATTGCTTTACAAATCCACGTATCCGAAAGAACTCTTCGGAACTCATGCCAAACAACAGCAACCTTTTCACAAAAAACTCTACCATTTTCAAAGTTTCCAATCCATGATTTCTGCCCACCGTGTATATATGATATTAGTTTTCGATCAAAGGACTTCTCGATCCGTGGTCAAAATAGAAGTGGGGAGGGGAGAGCACTCTGCACATGACGTCTTGAAAGAGGCTCCGCCGAATGTGCACGCCGCCACCCCATGTGAATTGTCGGGGCCACGCCGGGTATAATGCACCCGTATAAGACAGGTGGTACTCGCCGCATAAACACGAACGTACGCACACCGGCGAACGGCACACAGGTAGAGAACCTGCGTCCTAAACCGGCGCACAGTGTGATCGAATAGTACCATTGTACGAAAATCAAAATCTCGTCATAAATGCTTAACATTAAAACCACCAGACGGATCAAAATGACCCATTCCTGATTCCTTCTTCTTGCAATTATTAAAAAGATAACAAATGTTTTTCTAAGAAATTATTAAAAAAATTAGTTTAGTAATGCGCAAACTGAATTTGCATTACCACAGTTTCAATAGATGCACTTTTATAGTTTCTATACACAAATTTCAAAATGTCAATTTATCTGCTCGGTAATTTTAGTGTTAAATACCGATATTTCTTTATGCAATACAAAATTAGAAATTTGCGTTGTAGTTTTTTTTTTAATTATCGGAACTTACAAGTCTTGCCCGATTTGCAAATCTTTCGAAATTAATAATTGCCTTGATCTTCCTTATGCATTTCTAGTCAGTATATATACTAGAATTACAAAAATATTTTTATCAGTTTTTTATAAATACCATTCCCATTCTCTAAAAAGAGACATAAAACTTGCTTAACCAGTTAACTGCGTTTGACGAGCATACACGTCATTTTAAAGCTTAAAACGACACTTAATTCCTTCAACGATAAATTATTTATTTTTTCAGATAAACATGTAATTCTTCTTCGTTCTGCTTCGATAATAAATGAATCAGCTAATTTTGAAGTAATTACGTTTTAACGTGCAAAGACCTTTTCAGGAATTATTCTTTATACATATATTATTATCGTACACAGTGACACCTAATGGTAATACTGATAATAATCATACAGAACGATAAGGGTATTGTTGAATAATAAGATCAGAATCTTGCATTGATTATTTCGGTGTTTATTCGTTGCACACTGCACTTCGAGGCGCGGCGGTGCCGATAAGGTCCTTCGTTGTGTTTACGGTTCAACGGAGTCGACGAGGACACCCGGACACAGCGGTTTGAAATCCTCGACTTGGAAAGCCGAGACACCCTCGTTGCAGATATTCAGCCGCCCCACCGTTCTCCATCCCTTCCTTTCTGCTCCACCCTTGAGAAGGTAACGCCAGGATAATGGATCCCCCTTGTCCAGTTCAGTTCGGTCTACTTCTCTCTTATCCTCTCTTTCTCTCTGTTTTTCCTGCCTTCGGGTTTCTCGTAAGCTAACCGGCGGAAAGGACACACCCCGCCATATTGTTGCGCGCCATCGACCCAGCGTTCAGACTCGTTTAATTCTTCGATTCGATACCGCACTTTCTTAAAATTATTTGTTTTACTTTTTTAACGCTAGAACTACCGGGCAGACAAGTTGACTTTTTAAAATTTGTCTGTAGAAACTCTAAGGGTACATCTATTGAAATTTCAATCACTCATAATTTAGTTTGCGTATTACTAAAACAAATTCCTTTGAAATTTCTCAGAGAAGGATCTGTTATTTTTTCAATAATTGTAAAAGAAAAATTCAGAAATGGGTCATTTTGGTCTATGTAGTAGCTTTAGTGTTAAAGTGTTAAATGAGTATCAGCCTTAAACATGTTGATTGCAGGGGTTAGATCTGTGGGTTAGTTGCAGATTTAACAATTAATTTCTGAGCATTGTATGATGAAATGGAACAAGTTTTCTTAGGGTCTATCAATGCACGAAACTTATAAAAGTAACTACGAGGATTAAGGTTGATTATCTAACTTTTCTTTTATGTTATTTTGATTTTGTGTCGAGTCAAATTATAGGTTAAGAGGTGATTCTGCTGTAGAGTTGTCAAGACTACATTTTTAGGAGTTGAGGGGAAGAGAGGGCTTAAGGGAGATAATTTAATGGTAGTTGTTGCATTTTAATGAAAATGCCTTTTTAGAAGTATATGTTTCGCGTTTAATTTTACAGTGTAGATAGTATCAGTTACTTGACAGTCATGGCAGAAGAACGCGCGTGGCAAAAATGAAACTCGCGTTTTTCTCAACCGCGAGTTCTGTTTGCCTTGCTCCCTCGAGGCGCGTTGCGCGCTTCAGCATAGACGGAAGTTACTATGGAAAGCAAGGAGACTTGCGCTGTGTGGAAACTTGCCAAGTAGACATTGTCCACTGTTCGTATTAACAGTTTCATAAGGTAACCCGACTTTTGAGTGAAGTCGAGTTCCACAACTTCGGTGATCTACGTAGCGGAGAATGTTTTGGAGTGCATGATGCACTGCATATTTAGATGCTTCTACGGTCGGGCGAATATTCTCGTGATATTAACGTTATCCGATTAAATCTAGTCGGGATAATTAAATTATATTTCAGATAATTCGACGGATAATGAGTTTTATTGCCATATAAAGAAACGTATCGGCAGCTTAAATTCCCAAAATTATAGTAATCTAGATTCAGCACCAAACAAAATACGCATTAAAAGCATGCATATGCAATTAGTTCTGACTATAAAATTCCAAGTAATAAGGCTGTTAAATTAGCATGTGCACATACTGAAATACGTATCTGCATAAAAAGTGTATGAATCTTAATGTCACGGTATTCATTCTAGGATGCATCGCTGCGAACGACTGTTCATTTATTGCGCTACGAAATGCTAAGTAGTGTTTTCTCACTTTCTTTAATTTCCTAAGTAGATACTTGACAACATTTTCGAGGTACGAACATAGACACTGTAAACAAACAATTACAATTTAAGATGAAACAGAAATAGAATTAATCCCTTGCCTTGTAACATCGCGTCAGACTCGTGGTGAAGATTTCAGGTAGAACAAACACGAACATTCAATTTATTTGAATTCAAATGAAATATTATTTTTCTGTTATTAATGATTATACTTCAGAACAAACGTTAACATAAAATATGCTTAGAATTTTGTTTATTATTAATAAATTACTAATAACAGTTATATCGATCATAATACAAAAAGAAATGATCGGACAAGGGGTTAATTTTTAGAAGAAAGATCAAACAGTGTATAATTTTAGTGGATTTTATCACTCGTAGGAATTCAAAAAAACCACAAAAGACATACTGTTGCTCGCAAGACTATAACGAAGCGTTAAAAATTTCTCTGATGTATAATTATAACGATAAAGTGATCTGTTGTTATATATTGGACCAGAAAAGAATGTTAATAAACATAGAAATGGAGACAACGCGTCTGTGTTATTTAAATAAGTTTCAGCCACAAATGGTAGTCCCGTTTTTTTTGCGTAGACACGCGGTTGGAAGACCATTTTCCCAAGGTTCCTCGTCTGGAACGCCTTTCATCGCTTTTCAACGGTCAAATAACTGAAGTTTCGAATCGGTGCTCAAGTAGCAAGGCGTACGACGCAGAAAAGCAACATTGTGGATTTCACTCGAAGGTCGAGAACAATGAGCTTCGTTAAGGTAGACGTGTTTCCACTTTCCAGGTTCGATGCTTTCGTTTCCCTTCCTCCCTCTTCCGTTTCCTCCCTTCCCTGTTTGCTGGTTTTCCATGAGAAGAACAGTGCAGGGGGAGAGGGGGTAGAAGCGTTAATGAAACAGAAAATAAAATCGCTCGAGCCTCGAAAATTACTGAAATCAATTACGCGCTGCGTAATATCGTTTTCGAGCCATTATCCGTTCCATAAGCGACATTAGAACGAGTATTGAAGACATCGGCTAAATCGGAGCACTTAATTGACGAGTTTTACACAGTTGGTATTGGAATCTTCAATAATTAGAAACCAATAACTTCATCGATTTCATCTTTTACACCTATATCCGAAGCTAAAGAAATCTAATAGAAACAATTATATATTTCAAAAGAAAGTCATTTCTTTAGTTAATAAAATTTAACATTTGGAAACATTTGGAAAAATTTTGAAAGGTTATTTTATGATAATATATAAATGGATTTTAAAAAGTTGCGTATCTTTGATTCAAATATAATCTGATTATCAATTTTAGGGTCGTTATCCTGATTTGATAAAACGCTCCAGAAATAACTCTTTGGGTACGGCTCGTTACGCGATTGCCAGGAAAGCGGTGATTTTAATAACGTTTCGCATTCGCGGAACGATTTAGATGCTTCTCGCTGCGCATACTGATCGTCGCAATGCGCTGCGCATTGAGGAGCGACAATCCTTTCGCTGTTGCATTTCGTTCGACCTGGAAATCGATCGAAACCGATTGACCGAGCGCGATTTTTCACGCGGCGCCGAACGAGTCTGTTTGACATTTAGCCGTGCTTGCGTGGTCGTTGATTGAATTTTATCATTGTGAGCATCAAGAACTTGTCATAACACATTCAGTTCACACACAATTATGCTGGATGAAAATATTTTCTTCTGTAATTCGATTCATCGAAATGTTCACTATATTTGTGGTGTATATGCAATATAAATTGACGTGTGTAACGTGTATCTGTACCGTATGCATACAATATGTAGACATTGACTTGAAAAATAATGAGTTGGATACGTATTTTACTTAATTTCATATTTATTTAGAATTATTCCTAACATTATAATGTTTTTATTGTAGTCGTTTCTATATATACAATTATAGAATTATTTGTAAATAGAATGTTCGGTATGAATGATACTTAGAGTTGCTTATTATACATTTATGTCGTGTATTCTTTCAAATAAATCTTGATAAATCTAACAAGTCTTGACCTATAATTTATCAAATTATATTTTATAAATATGTATGCTTTAACATATTGAAATAAATATTTGAAAAAGTTAATCGCTTCACGATTTCCAAGGCAAAGAGGATATGTACGAAAAATTACTCGACTCGGTCCCTGGTCTCGTTGTCTAACGATGAACCATTGCAAAACTTCATCAATTTATTCAACAGAATATCGTTGATAGACGTGTGCCATCAATATGCGAAACAAACCGTGAAATAATAAATCACTCGAGAAACGGTAAAATGATCGTTAAACGAGAAAGTCGTTTGTGATATTGAATAAGCCGTTTGTAAACTATACGTTTAGTGTTCATGTAATCTTGTAAAACCGAAAGTGTATACTTTCCATTTATTACATTTAATAGATTGACAAGCTATCTCTGATCCTTTAAATTGAAGCAGAATCGAAAGTTGCAAATATGTAGCTCAAGTATTTAAATACAAACATGTCTTTCTTGTTTTCTTATATGTAATACTTCAATATATTTATTGATACACTTAATACAAACTTTCCTTTGCAATATTTTTCACCTGTAACCAACCCTAAATAAAATGACAACATTCGTCTCTATGTTAAAATCAATTATTTTTTATCCACGAACAATATCTAATCTTTAAAATAAAACTTCAATTTAAAGTTTCACATTGAAAATGATTAAGAAATATTTTCTTTCCAACTACAATCGCCAATAACGAAGTACATACATTAAACTCTCGTATAACGCGGTTAATACGTTACACGCAGTATACATTCGCGTTACAGGAAGTTGTGCTGTACAAGATTTTACTCGTATAACACGAAGAATAAAAAGTAACATATACCAAATATTTATTACCATGCCAACTCTTATTTTCGGTTTCATTAAAAATAAAAGAATTAGGGAACAGGAGATAACACTGAACAAAAACGATGTAATGCTCAACTTAACCTTGCGTTTACATATCCTGTACGAGGAGTCGCGTTATATGAAATCACTGGTCGCAAAATCTTCCGCGTATTCTAGGAATCCGTGTTGTGAGTCTGCTTTAACACTAAAACTACTGAGCAGTTAAATTGACTTTTTCAAACTCCTCCATAGAAACTCCAAGAATCCATCTATTGAAACTTTATTTGATGTACAATGCAGTTTTCGTGTTGCTAAATCAATTCCTTTAATTCTTTTTCAGGGAAAAATCTGTTATCTTTTTAACAATTGCAGAAAGAAAAAATTAGGAATGGGTCAGTTTGACCCGCCTGGTAATTTTAGCGTTAAATCTCTGTTTCACGGAACCACAGTAGGAAGGAAACGGTGATAGAGAAAAAAAGCCAAACCGTGATTATCACGAAAACGACGAGAAATATAATGTAGATCTAGATACAATTTATCAGTGGCGCGTCGAAGCGGCGATTGTAGAGCGCGGCGTGCTTATCGCGGCCACGCCTAATCGCTCTGATTACGACACCGTCGAGCGTCCTGGATCCTTTAAGTCCTCCCCGTGCCGTTTACGATGAACCAGGCCGCCGCGGTGTTCACACGGGCGACGCTTTTCTACCGGCCGGATAAAAAAGAAAAATGCTTAACCGCGCTCGAAAATAAACGTGTTTGCTCGAGATTAAAATTCCCTGGAGAGCTTCGCCGGGGATCCGCATGCGAGTAAGTAAAAGTAGTTTCCCCGATGAATGCTTTCCACATGCAACGCTCTTCGGCGCGCTGCAATCGTCTCATTGGTATGCATGGGGCTACAATAGAATTCATTCGACGAATGTTTATACGGACTTGCATTTTTACAGATTAATTTGCAACGAGCAGCCTCGTGGAAATACATTTCCACGAGGGAATGTCGCGGCTTAAATGTTAAGCTTCCACGAGCTTTTCGATTAACTTTGAATGGAAATTTCGCGATTTCGTTTCTTCGGGTTTCAATAGTTTCACGTTTTTATGAGACAGTTTTTGAAAGTGAAAGGTGTGAATGGCGACCGTGTATTGTTTATGGGAGATTTTTCCGAAGTGAAGATTAAATTGTTTATGATGTTCTTATTAGGGTTTGCAACATAACAGTCGACAAATGCAACTATAAATGGAAATGTTTAATAGTGCTGCTCCGATTAGTTTAGATTATTGCATGTAAAAATAGTGACTGAATCCTAGCAGAAGTGGCGCGTTATCCTCTCGGTGTTTTGCTCGCTGAATTACGAATCACGATGATAGTAGTTGATACGAAAGCATTGTTGATAGTATATATCGGCCTCCCAGAAGTATGCAGTCTCATCACTACAAAATAAACGGCAAATCATGTCCTGCAGTCGCAATTCTCTAAGCTCCGGTTGGTAGCTATTGAAAGATCTTGCACATTCATATGCCCCAAACATGGTGGTAATCAATTCCGACTGCTTGTTAGTTTAAAAGAATTCTTATTAACTAGCGAGAAAGATATGACAATCAATCACCTGAACGTTGGAATGTGAATTACCATCAGACTTATTTTATTGGTGTGTCATTATCTGCAGAATATGCGAGAAATCATTAATAAATATTATACTTATAATAGAACTTCTGTGATTGTAGACATCGAAAATCGAAAAGGCCTAAATAATTAAATTGGTTACTGAAATAATAAATAATGAAACAGCTTCACCTGCGAATTCACAAAGTAATAATCAATTGTTCCATTTTTAAGGAATGAATATCTGATTTAGAAATACAACGTTCAAAAGTGAGATTGATGGGAATCTTACAGTATTGTTGGTGCATCTTGTATAATAATAAACTATAAGAGATTCAAGCTTACCCTAATATTCTTCGTACTTACATACATCTATTACCTGAAATCAATTTGACTGTTTCCATTCACTGAATTAAAATTATTTTATTGAAGAAAATGGTCTTATAGAGGTTAACCAATACCTTCAAACGGCGGAATGCAATTCAATACACTAAGGGTGCAACTCAGATCAATCAGAGCGTTAACTCTAGGTTCACACAGCATTGATTGTACACTTGATTGTATCGTATTGTTCGCGGAATAATAGTTACCTATACTATATGCAGATCGAAACTAGGAAATCAAATGGTACAATAAATTATAATACACACATATATCATGCTGTCGTATCAATCATAGTTAACATACACTCCCAAACAAAAAGATAGCACACGTGTACTATCCTTTAATTTGTCGCGTTATAATTATGGTACAGGGAAGGTGAAAATGATGCATAAACTTCTTAACCAAAACAAGAGATTTTAGAACTAAATTCCACAGTGAACGGATTAAATCCAATGTCAAAGTGTAGGGGATTCGATCTAATTATAGATCATCCGAACGAAATAACGATCAGTGGATCACCAATTCATATACCAGAGTGCTGTTTTCAAAGAGTATATTCGATAATTTTGTTAATTGATTTCTGTAGAAATGATGTTAATATCGACGCGCGGTGTAAAATGTAAATTTTATGAGATTTGTGTGGCCGTTCCGATAATCAAACGCGCGTCAAATCATTGGTCCATACTCGACGAATCGACTGGCACACGCGCGTGATCCCTATGGCTATAAATGGCGGCTCGAGCCGACAATCCATGATCAGCGCGGCCCTTGGTATTTACATTCCAGTGGACGACAGGTGTCGAGCCTGTGTCGTTTGCATTGAGAATGGCTCCGGGCGATCTTGGTTAACACTGTAGGATTCGTCTGCGTCACTCAACCGTCGTCTCGACTATTTCTACATTGCGGTCCAAGTCGACGGCACTCGCGCAGTATAACACATTGGAAAGATGGTCGCCGAACGGGGAAGGGTTTAGCCATAAATCGATGAAGACTGATTCAGTGTGCGTAGGGAGTGTGTACCGGGTGTCTTGTATATAACTGAGAGGATAACCAAGAAAATTATTTTAAATCAGTTTTGGATTTTTTATAGGAAATATTGTTTTCTTTTTTGTGACATTTCAGTCTTACGTAACTTTTGTCTACTGTGGATTGTTACTTTTAGATTTTATAAACATTGACGCTAATCCATTATTTATATAAATTATTTATAACGCGTTATTTGTCTACTGGCTTGAAGAGACTTGAACTATATTGATGAATATCACTTGTTTAACGTAAAGAATCAAATTTTTATTCATTTTTGAAAATTATTAATGTATGTAATTTAATGGAAATGGATTTCACACTGTACATTGCACTGGTGAGAAGTATATTGGGAAAATAGAGGGTGTGCTCCTAAGTATACACGCCTTAGTTGCGTTTAATCAATTTATTAGGCATAGCGTCTTTACTGAAACGTACAAACCATTGACGTCTGTAGACGTCTCGTCAGTCTGCGCATAGGAACAAGCAACTTAACAGTTTCAACGCTTGTAAACATCGGTAGATTAAATAATCACTTTACAGTGAACTAACTCGAGATGAATACGTCACTTCGTATTTAATAAACGTAAACATGTTTACGAATCTGACATTTAAGAAATTTTAAATCCACAGGGAAACAATCATTTCTTGCATATATATACAAAGTACGCACATACTCCATCAACTATAGAAAAATTCAAATACGTTGAGTGGCTCGCAAATTTGTTCACGAAAGCGTGTCACATAAATTTCTACCTGTTTCATGTAAAACTTCAAGCTATATTAAAATGAAGAAAGATATATCACAGAAGAATGTGAAAATAGAAGACAACGAAAACGATTATGAATCGCATAATCAATTATTGGATACATTCATTACACTGAAACTATGTGAAATATATGAGTCACCGTATAAAGAAACTCTAAGCGCTCTAAAAACGTTTCGAGATATTCTAAAACGGATACGATCGAAGTTCGAGTAATGGATCTTTTCCAGATCCGGTGTCCATTTCCCGGATCTATGGATCGGTTTGTCGCGATCTAAAATCCGTGAAGCCGTTCTCAGTGGCCAGCGTGCGCGCGCCCGCGTGTACGTAAGCGAGCATGTACACGCCCACACAGTGGCGCGACGAGGGGCGCGGGTGCGTAGCCTCGGTGGAGAACACGCGCGTCCGAAGAACCGAAGCCAGAACGGTCCGCGCGAGTTCGCCGGCCCGAGAGAAAGTGAACCAGTTGGCGACGTTGCCGAATTTCTCGCCTCGGTCTGCCCGGTAACCGCGCGGTCGCCTTGGCTACCTGTTGCGAGCCGGCAACAGCGCGTCTCACCGATCAATTAACCCTTGAAAGTCAAAAAGGGGTTCATTGAACGCATTTTGACAGTTACATCTGTTCCAAAGTTGTTCGAATGTCATCAAAATTGTTGTTTACCACTTTACACACAGCATTAACTAGTTAACTGCATTTGGCGAGTATACACGTCATGTTAAAGATTGAAATGGTGCTAATTCTTTCAATAATGAATTCTTTATTTTTCCAGATAAACACGTAATTCTTCTCTGCTTTGGTTTTCTATTAAAATATGCCTTAGGTGCATTCGCTCTGCGTTTGACGAGTACACACTTCATTTTTTCATTTTATCGTGCGAAACGAGAGATTTTTCAAACTAAATTCTGTAGTCAACAAGTTGGCCTATTTAAACCTGAAACTATTTTATTAATAGTGCTATTTAGTGTAGTTTAGTGTAGCTTCGTCAAGTAGTGTGGGCAGTATGAACAAAAATTTTCATGTGTATTTCCATGCACATTTAGAAGTCAGAAACCTGAAAATTTTGCAATAGTTAACATTTTGTTCTTCATCGTCGATCGTCGAGATGATCTCTCGAACCCTTTCATTCGGGTCAAATTTCGAGCGTGGCAAGGGTGACTCGGTTGGAGATGAATGTTCGATCGGGGAAGGAAGTTTGTAGGAAATTTGATGGATGGATCCGTCTGCGGCACGTGCCCTAACTGATTTCCGTCGAATAGAGCTCACGCTCGGGGTTACGAGGGACTGCGTGAAACTGATATCGAAGAAACTGATTTTTCCTTGGTTTTGTAGTCGTTTGATGTACGAGGCTTAAACGTAGAGTGTAGATCTTATTGTATGAATTTCTATTAGTCATATGTTGTGCTGATCGAATGCTTCTGTCTTTTGCAGTAATTTATTTAACGTCCAAAATAATGGAGATTTTGTATGAAAAAATAAGTTTAAGATACAGAATTGAACTCTTTATTTAGAATGAAAAAAGCAACAGAAATAATAAGAACATACAAAGAAGACAATTAATATTGAATTTTTCGTGATTTAAGGATTTTTCATCCCCAGTCTGAAAATAATTTATATCTAACATATTCTTTATTTCTTTGATTAACTCTTCCTCTGAAGAATTACACAAACCTTATTACTAATCGTTAACATTAAAATTACCGAGCAATACATTGCCTTTTTGAAACTTTTCTATAGAAACTCGAAGAGTGCATTTATTGAGACTTGAATTTCTTTCTCACAATATGCAGTTTGCATATTGTTAAATCAATTTCTTTAATAATTTCTCAGAGAAACATCTGTTATCTTTTTAATCATTTCAAAACGGAGAAATCAAGAATGGGCCATTTTGACTAGTCCGGTAGTTTTAGTGTTGAATATTAAGAATGAAATTTACCAGCAGACACTAAACGAGACATTACGTTCATCCAAGATAATCCGCTCAGCAATCCCCACACCCCTACCCTTTTTAATCGTTAACGTTTCATCAGTACATGTCTGCACGCTCTTATCCATTGTCGAGCCGTGCCACCGCGGTCTCTGTCCTGGCCGTGTGTTTAATTACTCAATTATCGCGTTGCTTTCTTGTCCGGTCGTCGCACGGCGACATTATAAATTCCGCGTTCCTTTTCTGAGAATTAGACGCCGCGTTGAAAATGGTAAATCCGTTACGTGCCCGTGCAAACAGAGTTAACGAGTCCAAGTGGTTCCGCGCTTTTTATTTTTATTTTCGATTCTTCATTTCTCTTTTTTTCTCCGCGACCTCCGTTTACAAATTAACCCAGCCAATCAACTAAAGACTCGCTTCAGTTTTCCGCGTAGCATTTGAACAACGTTGCGAAATGCTGTTTGTTTCGCGCGTTTTTAGCCGCAGCTCGAAACGGGGACCCCGCCGATTAGAATTTTGTGGACGGCGGGACGTGTTGCGAGCTGGGCTGGGATACGATGCAAAATGCATGAATATAACCACTGCCGCCGCCACAGCTAGCTTATGTAACCGAACACATCAATGCGGCGAGCATCGAGCCAGGTTTTCTTTTGCTATTTCGCGTTCACGCGAATACCCGATCCATAAATTACTTTGCTTTCCCCTTCGTGGGACCGTTCCCTGCGGTTTTGCTCCGCGGATGACCCTGTCTGTCCCGGAAGATTTTGGGATCCTTCGGGTCAACCCCCTAAGTCTGCTGAAAGGAACAACCCGGGAAGTTGCTCGTAAGGCCTGTCCTTGTTTAGACAGTTAAGAACTGTTGGGACTTGTGCTGTGCAGCGTTTTAAATACAAGGAATTAGCGCTGGGTTTTTCCGTTGCATCGAGGAATGTGCTAGGAAAACGCGCTTAGCGGTCATTAGGCTGTTTTTAGACCTCTTCAGTTTGGACAATGAATGTTCTTTCGTTTTCCGTGCGAACTGTTTCGTTTTATTTCTGCTTCATGAAAAACACTCATCACGCAAACAGAATTTGATTGCATTCACTCTCTTTCTGTTTTATAAACATGTGAAGTTTTATAAAACCACCACTAATTACGAAGTAAGAAATGTAAAACCGCTTCGACTGTTATAGTTATAGCGTTATACTTTTTTAACCTATTAACTGCGTTTGACGAGTATACACGTCATCTTAAAGTTTGAAATGGGATTAATTCTTTCAACGATGAAATCTTTGTTTTTCGGATAAACGTGTAATTTTTCTTTGTTTTGCTTTGATTTTTCATTAAAACATGCCCTAGATGCATTCGTCCTGCGTTTGACAAGTACAAGCTTCATTTTTTCATCTTATTACGCGCAAAACGAGAGATTTTGCAAACTAAATTCCACAATTAACAGGTTAAAAGATGCATCAAAACTTTCAGCCAATGGCAGTTAGCAATATTTCAACATTAAAATGTTATTCACCAATTGAAACGATTACCTGCAACTGATCTGTGTTAGAAAGATGTGGCGGGGCATGTCTTATCCAGTCAATGGCGATCCACGGTTAAATTATGCACACGTCCCACGCCTCCGCGCCAGCGTCGAATAATTTATCAATCGAGCGTGGAATCGAGTGGCTCTAAAAACGAAATTCAACAGGTGTAACTGCCCCCGCACGTCGATCTCCGCCGTTGGAAAACGAATTATTCGTTCGGGCGGTGCTCGGTCGACGTGTCGTTTCCGGTCCGCTCGATTTCCCTCCGTTTGCTGCTTCCCGTGCGATCCCGTTCCAGGGGACAGGATCAACGACGATCCTGAATAATTTATTGGAATGGCGGATTAGGATCAATTAACCGACGTGCACCGGCTAGAACGTGATCTCCGTGGGGTGGCTGCAGCTCGACCCGGTCGATAAGTTAGGTGGACGTCTCGAGGAGACACGATAATTTATTGCTAATACCGTGCCGCGGTGCCGGAGATTCAATTTCGACGGGGAAAAGAGGGTAACCAGAGAAATCCATGATGTAGGAGGTGATAAAGCTTTGATCGAACAAACCGGGGGAGACTGTATAGGGTGTTCTAATGATAATGGTCCAGTTTCATTCGTTCGACGCGTCTATATTGCCGTGTCACCTTAATAGAAATTGCACACTAGCCGGTAAGTTTTTACGTCATCACAAAATTTGTATGAACTACTTTTATTTTCTATTGTGAGTGTCATTATCTCGGTACTATTATAGGAATTCTCAATATTACTGAAATTTTTTATTCTACAGTATATTATTTATCTTATTCTAGTACACTTAATTCCGTTGTTTCACCATTTGTTTATAGATACAACATATATTTCACGTGTAAAATACAATTACAGCAAACGCATTTATTTTAAGCATTTTCAAACACGGATACGACTCAAGAAAATCGATTGGCAAGTGAAAAATGGTTGGCAACCACTCCAAAGAATCTGAAATCTAAAGAAAAGGAACTCCCTCGCAGGACAAGCTAAAAGAACGAAACAATCTTTATTGACGCTAGTCCGAAGTCAAATAAAGACGTTACCTGTGAAACAAATCTGACCGTGACTAAATAGCTGCCTAAAAGATTAAAAGAAAAACGGTTGTTGCAATAAAATGTTCATTCACCCATCTTTCACGAGCAATCACACTTTGGACCGCGATGGCTGCAGCGGCCTGTACACGAAGGGTAGGCAGCAAAAGAAAAAGAGGCGCCATAAGGGTGCAGAGTTATTGACCTGGCGATGAGGTCCTCGGTCGGGAAAGGGTAGTCGAAGGCTGGGCGAGGACCTCTTTGACGACGGTCACCACGCGGCC
Organism: Nomia melanderi; assembly: GCF_051020985.1. NCBI lineage: Eukaryota > Metazoa > Arthropoda > Insecta > Hymenoptera > Halictidae > Nomia > Nomia melanderi. Next base: position 14,017,716 of record NC_135008.1, read on the forward strand.
GGGACTTCCTCATCCCCGGAACTGGGCGCGCGCGCCATTGTTGCATCTCTTTATACGTGGAGCACGGCTGACCGAAATGAATTTAGTCTGCGGATGGTAAACCTTCCGCCCTCGTCCCCTCGCCGACTGTCGAATGAAAGCAACGAGCCGAATCGCTGCCCGTCGCCCGGCGGAAAGAAGCTTTGCCCGGGTCCTCGCGCTAATGGAACTCTTGTTTCATGTCCGAATGAAAAGAAATCGTCGCAAAGGCGCGGCGCTCGACCGTAGCAACCGTTTTTGTTACCGTCCAAGCATTTTTAGGGGATGAACAGATATAGAGAAATCGAGAAAACGGAGTATTACGATCGAAAAGGACATTTCTGTTTGATTCTTCTCGAGAAGAGCGACACGTTTCCAGCGAGTTGTAATTTACGAGTGTTTTCGGCGTTGCGTGGTCGCCCGTAATCCTTTCGCAACGACCGTTTCGCAAGAATTCCAATGGGTAAGAAAAATGTCAGTTTTTGTGCGCGCGCCGCGCGCGAGTAGCTGAATCATAATTTCACCTTAAAGCTCCTTCCTGAATAGCGTAATTAACCGTCCCGGACAACCGAGGAATCGTAACTGCGTGTTCCTATCCGTGCGGGTTGAGGCGAATGATTGAATAGCGTATTATTAAATCGATAACCCGGTGAAAACGTTAATAGAGCCGTCGTTACTTTACCTCGGCTGTGCTACATTGCGAGAATAATTGTTCTTAATTGGCGCCCCCGGTGGAATTATTAACAATCGAACGCCGTATCGATAGCGCCGATTGAACCTAACGAGGAAACTGGCCACAAGAAATCTCATCCCGGACGCGTTATCTTTCCGGCACTTCGTTTCGTCTTCGAACCACTTCCTCCTTGTGATTTGTGTTACTGGATCATAATCATTCTTTTCTCGATAAGACGGCGTCAGTGAAAGTACCCTGGCGCGTTCTGATCGGATCTTACGGTCTTTCTCTCCGGCGAAGTGTGTATCTTGTAATCATCATTTAATGTAACGGTAAAGTTTTCCAATTAAGTGCTAATACCCTAGTCCCATTCATCGGCCAGCAGAAAAAGGAATTTTATTTTCGTTGCAAGCGCGCGTCTACCCTGTAGATTAAATATTAATGGAAGAAAAAGTATTCAATCCCGGACTTAACAAGATAAACGATATTCGATATTGGTAATTGATATCGATCGTTTGCCACCAGTAAAAGTACTGCCGCTGTAATTCAGGGAGTTAGAGGAGGTTATTATTAGAAGATTATTAACTTTCAGTTCTCAGCAATATTAATGCACCAATTAAAAATAATACAACACTCGTAAATCCGAACTTCAGCGATAATCCGGAATTTCCATGAATACAGAATATTTCCGTGTCGACTGGGAAACATGTAAAATTCGAAATCCGCCGTCGTAAAACCGAGAGTAATCCCCCGATGATCATCAAGGCGTGAAGGCGTCAAGTTTAATCACGTGATGGATTGAATCAGCCGTCGTCATTGCGCCGGTAATTTATTCATTTATTCGTCCCACCCCCCACCATGGTGTCTTTTGTATCCCTATTTTTTGGCAAATTGCGTTTTTATTCTTCGGTCATTAAAGATTTCAGACGCAAGGAGCCCGCTCGATCGGGAGCACAATTCAAGGCAGCCTGCGAAGCGTTAATGTTCCACGTTGGAAGCGTTTAATGGTCCGGACCATGGGTCGCCTTTTGCGTCATTAATTTATTTAGTCATTCTGTGTCCCTCCCCCCTGTATCGTGATCTTCTGCGTCTCCTTCCCGCTGCGCCGGCTGTTGCTCGCGTTTCTGTCTTGGGAGAGGGCTCTCTAGCTCCCGGGCGCTTTTAAATCCTGTTAACACGTTCATTGCCAATGTGACCGATCGGTCGTATGGGCGGCGATAAGAAGATACCGTGTAAACCGCCTGGTCACAAGCACTTTTTGTTTCGAACGTTTATTGCCAACGTGACCGATGAGTCCCGAGTGATAAGGAAGCACAATGCCTAGTGCTAATGGAATTGACCAATTTCATGGTTTTTCTGGTTTGCGATTGTAAACGGAGAAATGTAACTTAAACTTAAGAATATATTAAAAAGCAGAAAGGATTCCATGCTTACTTTATTTCTTACATTTACCGTGAAGCATACTAGTTAGTAAGAGAAAAATGATATTTAAGACATTTATATTCGCTGAATTTTGTTTGAAATCTTCGTTAAAAATTCAAGTATTCTAAGGAAAAGGGTTAAATTGCAACAACCCATTCGTAACACGAAGTATCCAAGCCCGTCAATGTAGGCGCATGTATTTATTTCGACGACCGGTCGCCGCGGAGAATCGTTCGACTGGAGGAGATTTAATAGCGGTGTGTCGGCATTAGTTTTGAAGGACACAGATCGTAGACTGCAAGAAGCTCGATCGTACAAGCTGCAACGCCTGATGCAACGCTCGTCGCATGCGACGCGCGTGTTCGTTTCCATGCGCACGTTGCAATTCATGAATTGCTTTTTGCGGGACACTGAAATAAATTATTGGCGATATCATAGTCATCGCGCGAATACCTTTATGTCCTTTCAATCTTGGGTATTCGATGATTTATTGAATAGTTCTCTGAATAGTGTTGCATTTTTTCATAGATGAAATGTTACGCTTGAACAGTTAAAGTATTTTCTGTGGTTATTTTGTAGGATAAACTAGAAGTTAATCGTTGTTAGTTGAATAGTATTCCAGTTATTATAATAATATAAAAGTTATTGGAGTATATCAATTTAAGATTTATTTAGAAAGACTTAACTTAAACGTATTCTTTAAGTTTTCGCTACACTTTACCAAGAACGAGTTGCTGAAAGATGCGGTGCTTCTTTACGTGTTCATCTTAGGTCCCAAATCACGAGTACCTAGAGAGACAAATCACTCAAATTCTCATTGCAATCTAAATGATGGAAATATTATTTAAAATAGAGTTTCGAATGATTAAATATTTTAGATCTGTACATATATAGTTTCCAACATACTGTCTCATTTTGATACTTCGTACCGTAACACATCCAGCACTTTACTCTTCTGTTAGAGAAAGAAAATCTCATGTACCCTTCACCGTTACTAATTTCGACATGTTGCATCTCGGTTAAAACTCACCTATAATTGGTATTACTGAAATAGTACTTAAAAAGTTCTTGGAACAAGTTACTCATGACCTACTGTTAGATTGCGAACTATCGACGGTAGTGAAAGGGTCAATTTTCTCTGTGTTCGCAATGATCGCCTGAAGCGCAATCGATCATCAGTGATATCATCGATCGCGGCACATCTCGTTTTTACAAACCTCGTTCGTCGTCCTCCCTGATCAAAGGCACACGAAGCTTTTACCGGTGACTTTCCCTTTTCAAACGATCGCGTCCGCGTACTGCGCGTGTGCACACATGCACAACGTAACGCGGAAAATATATTATGTTACGAGATCTGGTATTGTGTAGAAATTTATCGTATCTTTTCGTGTTGTATTTTCGATCGACTTGCACAGCAAAAAATTGATTTATCGCGTCGACTATGCAAACAGAATAAATTGTGATTAATAACTCATTCAATTAAATAAGCGGGATTTCTAAAAGACTATTTCGATCAGCGCTCCTTTTTCTGTATCGATACCATTCACTTATTTGATGTTAATTCTACTTTCGTTTTAAATGTAGAATATTCAAAGATTTTTATATTTGCTACTGACGTTGTTACTTATGATGGCCAACCACCTTTTAACCGAGTATTCATTAATGACATTGAAAATGATATTAAAAATTAATTGTACCATATTCGTGATTATTCAACCATTGCAAACGCATAATGATGTACATATTTTCTAGTTTTCACTGAAGTATAACAATCAGCATTGCAAATTTGATGGGTCGACATATGATGAAATAGAAATTTGAATTGAGGATCTTATTACCAAGCATTTTCATTCACTTTTACCTTTGAAATTTTCATTTTCATAAAGATTTCCTATCCAGTCGTTTATGTATTATTTTATCCACTAAACGTTTTGTAGTTGATATAAAACCTAGTAACCTTCCGTTATCTCGAGCCTTATTACTGAATTGTATGCACGTGTTGATACGCAAGTTGATAGAGCAGACAACGGGGATACCGACCCCGAGCACGCACGTGGAAAGCGCAAGAGCGTTTTCTTTTCCCCAGCTGAATGAGACCTGAATTTTCTGTTGCTTAGAGAGTGCCAACGCATGTTATGCAAATACACGGTCACTCGGCGATTTCTTCTCGTTAACTTGGTATCATTAACGAGCTTTTTCTCTGGGCCCATTGGAAAAATCGAAAAAAGTAGAATTATATCGTCGGTGCTGAAATAAAACTAAGCACAGTGGTACGTACTATTTTGTTAGCGAATCGTGTACCTTGGACGTTGAAACGATATTCGATCAGACTTCTTAATTTATACTTATTAAATAATTACTGCAGTAGATAGCAAGCTGGTAATGAACTTCGATAGTTGAGCTAGTAGGAAAGTATTTTTGAAAGGAATTAAAGTATCAGTGAAGTCATTACAATATTCTATTAACCTTTTAACTGTGGAATTTATTTTGAAAAATCTTTCGTTTTGCACGCAATAAAATGAAAAAATGAAGTGTGTACTCGTTAAACGCAGGAGAAATGCATCTAGGGTATATTTTAATGAAAAATCGAAGCAAGACAAAGAAGAATTACACGTTTATCCGAAAAACAAAGCTTTCACCGTTGAAAGAATTAATCCCATTTCAAACTTTAAGATGACGCGAATACTCATGAAGCACATGTAACTGATTAATTTGCTAACTTGATGAATTCTTTAGTAACAAAGATGTAATTCCAGACGAATAAAATGAATATGTAATGCTTAATGAATGCGGAATATATAGCATTGATGAAACATAAGGACATACATAAATGGTGAACCTACTTATCTTTTTCGGTTAATTATTACTTTTATTCTGTAATATTAATTGTATTTCACTATTTGATGAATTTAATAGATCCTACGAAATAGGATTTGAAAATGTGAAGTACGCTACAATTTTTTTGGTAGTATTAAATCGTTTTTAATGAATACTTGTAGATGAATGTGGAATGTAAAATTTCTTCTTTTTGTTGCAGAACAAGACCAACCAGACCCCTACTATACAGTTCCTAGGAAACGAAGGGGTAAGTGGAAATCACTTTCTATCGTTTATTCATTCAAGTTGAGGACACCTGCGCGACATGCACAGGATTCCGTGCGTTTAATTATTAATAGCGTAAGCAAGATCTGCCAAAGATTAGAAGAGTCGCACGATAACCGGCTCACGCGCGATGATTAGTAACGCAAATTAGGGTACGGGTGCACATTATTCTACGATAACGTAATACATTCGTGATTCTGGTTCCCACGCAGGAAAACGTACGTTTCTGGGAACAGTATGATGCTTAATATATTTAGAAACGTCAACTGCAGCTGTTTGGACGTTTAATTATCATACTTAGTATTGTAAATGAAGGTGACGCCACTGAGTGAACATTTAATTTTGTTTTGCAGGAATTTCAGTGAACCTGTTATAAATTTAAAATGGGCAAATTTAAATACTTGCTTTCGAATCGGATTATTGTTACATCGATATTGTCACCTCAGTTTACAATGTTGACATACAAGTTTGTCAGGAGTTTATCGCCACTGTTGCGTACTTGTCTGAGAAGTAAACAATTGCAGCTGCATACATTCATTCAGGTTACTTGAATTCGTTAAGTAAGATTTCTGATAATCTAATTACCAGTCTAAAATACTACTATTAGTCTTCTCATAATCAAAGAAATCGAAAATGATTCAAATTCGCAAAAAACTGTCCTAGTATCCACTAAAAATTCACACGTTCTATTTTCTTCATGTTTGAATTTATATGTTTCCCAATGTCTCGATTACTTCAGAATTCCGAAATTCATCTAAATTTCAAAATGTTAAGAACTATTACTTTAATATTATACTTTTCTAAATGAATACTTCGCTATTCTAAACCACTCGAACCGAGAATGCTTCGTTTTAAGCGTACTCTACAGAACTTCATCCTAATTAGAAATAAAGTAACTTACGGAAAATCTCGACCTACGGTTCATCGTAATTGTTTCGGGAAATTCGCGGATTCCAAAAACGACGAGTTCTCGCGATCACTCACGCACGCGTGATGATAAAAAAGCGGCGTCGTCCTCGGAATCGCCAGCTGCATGTCACGTGGGTTTTAGTGACTCGCGTTTCCCGTGAACTACCGTTTAGCGCTTGTGACGTTGCCGACGGATAGACGGAGACGCGGGCCGTGTCACGTTTCTTGGAAGTTTTCTGCCGCGATTTGTTGCGGGATGCCTTCACGATTTGTTATGGAAACCTCGTTACTCGTCCCGCGTGGAACTCGAAAGTGTAAACTGCTATGCTTCCGTGTGTGATGCAACGCGTAGCCTCGTGCGTTCCTTCGACTGGACGATTCTATCGTGGCGGAAAACGAATAACGGTCATTTCAAACATTGAAGTTACTATACTTGGACTCACCTATTTTACTCTGATTCGAGCAGAGATTACTTTGAATTTAAATTCGGATTTCATATTTGGCAATTAAAAATCGTATTGATCATGGAATTAATATTTTTGTGTCTGTACCTCTTCGTGGTTCTCTGATCTTACGATGAATTTGTTACTAAAAAGTCATTATATTTTAATATCGTTCAATATTTATCGTAATATTCTGATATTTCAATGAATAAGGGTAACATTTATATTCTGAAAGACGTCAGTCAGTTATGATTATGAGATTTCATAATGTAATATTGTGAGTAGAAAATCATTCAAATATTTCACATTTGTTGTCCCTGCAATTGATATAATAAATCAGAATATTTTCCAATTCCTATCAGTAACAAAACTCTTAAGAATCTAATCACAAAACAACTCCGAAGGCAAGAAACGAACAACGTTCAATTGAAAAAAAAGAAGAAGAAATTTTCATGCTAAAAATTCTACGCCGCAAGAAGTTAATCAACCTCCCCACTCGCTGGTCATACCGGAAAAATTAAGTTCCATTAAACCCAAGAAAGGAAGGTTAAAAGAAGCAGTAACCTTGATCAACCCCTACTTATAAACTTTCTCTTTCCATCAACGAAAAAGAGAAGAAGAAAAGGAAAAGAAAGCGATCATCATTCCGTGGCTCGAGAAATCCTTACCAATCAGCGAGAACCCATCGGTATCATGGACGCGAGAAATAAGTCAAAGGTTGCCGTCAAAGACGCGAGAGGGGGGACAAGGCGTCCTGAAGACGCCTCGGGAAAAAGAGGCGCGATGATAGTGAGAGGTGTTCGATCGCGCGCGACGGGTATGTCTTGCGTTACACGCGCCAGAGATCTTTTTACGTCGGGAGATCGAGAGATCGACGGCAATGTGTACTGCGCTTGTCCGTAGACGTGGCGATCGCGAGCGCGTGGACCGAAGGTTTCTACTACGGTGAAGGCGATCGAGGTCGTTCGAGCAAGGTTATACACCATTTTCTCTCCCGTTCGTTGGTCGCGAACATTCGTTTGTTCGTTCGTTCGTTCGTCCATCCATTCGTTTGCTCGAGATCTCGAATCGTCGCGAAACGCGAACGTTGGTCCTTGGCGAGCGGCATCGCGCACGCGGTTGATTTTTCGAAGGTTGAACCGCGGAGATCGGATGTCGAGGCTGTTGTACCTCACTGTCGGTTTTCGGTTTAAGCCTGCAATCGCGGAACACCTTGACGAGCTTTGATACGAGGGTTACATATCGGGAGATCCTTTGCGTCTTTTCGTTTTGTGCCTCTTTGAAGTTTTTGTTGGTTCCCGACAGTCGGTGCATCGTAATTTTAATGGAATCTGGAGATCGATGGATGTATTGGCAGGTTTCCTTTTGATGTTAACTCTAGCGGTGAGATCGAATGGATGGTCTGCTTTTTACTGTTTCTTATTGATTTGTGATGCTCTTCGGTTGTGCTCTTCTTGGATTTTGGTATTGTGTTTTAGAGATTATAGGATGGTTCGCTAATGACTCTAATGATACTGATACTTTGGAGATTCTGGTACGAAGTAATTCTTTCCGTCCTTATCTTCCATTATTTATAATTATTCTTCGAATAAAGCCTACCTGTAATATTCTTTTCTAATGAACCTTGTATTGGTATTAACGATTAAGAAAGTTGCACCGAATGTCTTGTTAAGTACATGAAACATCAGAAAAATATTCTATACAATTCTCTTTTTGCATCAGAAACCTTTCTCTTCGATTGTTCGTACTTCTTCTTTCTCTATCCTGAAAACCGCAATGCTTTCCATTAGCGGGGCCTCCATTGGCGCCAACAGTTCGGTAATTCCGCTCGAAGTTGCACTCGTCACGTTCAGAAAGCATCCCGCAAGCGTAACCCCCACAGCGCTGCCACGTAATCGCCCTTTGATCTCGACTTTCATCATCCACAGACTCCTTTTCGCGGCGGACTGGCGGCGTATTTTCGATCCGGCCAGCTGTTTCAAAAAGTCGTGGACATGGTTACAGCGTTAGACCCAGGAATTATTTATGCAGAGCCGAAAAAGTGGCCTTGCCTCGGCGTCGCCATATAACTATACAGTAAAATTTGTACGCTTCGCCCGGCTTGTCACTTCCCGAGGCGAACGTCGCCGCGTCGCCTTAAATTACGGTCTCGAAATCTTTTTTTGATCATGGAGGGAAAAAGGTGATTGACCTCACCCGTTTTTCGGGCGTGGTCGATCGAACCGTTTAGGCAAAGTTGCTGTGACATGTTTAAGACACCGATATAGTCTCCGCGACCTTATGCGCCCGGCTTGAATTTTGAAAGCGATCCGGTTTTATTTTGCTTTCGAATACATTAGCTTTTAAATTGAAAAGTATTTGAATAGAAAATTAGAAAACAATGAGTTAACCAACTTTGGAATTTTGGTGATATAACCGTTTCTCAATCGTCTTGTATAAAAAGCTTTCGATCATCAGAAGTAGTTATCACAATCTTATTTGTCACACGGTTTTCTAAAGTTTCCCAATCATTAGATCCCGAATATTTATAACCCCTCTTTCCCTACACAGAAACACCACAACGCAGAAAACAAATTTCTATTTTACCTTAATTTCCTATCTGTCAACCGCAGAACCGTAAAATCGAGGCTGAATCTTTTAAAATGACTTTTGCCGGTTCTCACGTGAGTTACCGCGCCCGCATGGGTGTCCAAGATAATAAAATCACGCGATTAATCAGGGCAGAGAAGTTCGCGGTCCTCGAGCATGACCTAAATACATTAATCCGAGGAATTCGTCGAGCAACGAGTTCCTGGAACGTAGAAAAAAAATTACGAGTATCCGCAATCGAACGCAATTATACGGTTCAGCGGGGCTCGTTTCGATTCCAGCGGGTATCACCTGTTGCGGCGGAGTGAAAGGAGAGCGTCCTCCCTTGGTACAGGGTGAAAAGAAGTAGCTTGCCCGGTAGGGCCACGGTTTATTAAGGCTTCGTTCGCATAACCGATTCTGTTTAGTCGCGTTTACCGCGACCGCGTTCCAACCTGACCATTGACTGGCTTCCGCGCTCTTCCACGTCGCCGGATCGAGGTGCGCGGATCGATGTTCAGCCGCGTTGACCTTTTCCCGCTGATCGAAGGATGTAGCAGCCTTAGGGCCGATTCTTCTCGCGTCCAGCGGCTGGAAAATTGTTTTCTAAGGACGCCTTCCCAGAAGCCGGTGGCTGACTCGATTAATCCTTGGAAAAGAGTCCTCGGCCGTTCTAGAAAGTGGTTGCGTTCTTCCCCAGCGCTGAATATAGCTGGATCAAACAGGCAATTCACCGGAAGGACTTTGCGCGTCGCGTGGCCACTCAGCTGTTCACCATTTATCTTTCTTTTCTCGAAGGGGAGAAATCGGTCGGGTTTGGTCGAGTGTTATCGGGGGAGGTTTGATTTACTGTCTTGGTGACTTTTTAATATTTGAAGGTTGGTACCGCTCGGATATTGCACTGTCGTTCCTTTTGTCTTACAGTGCGAGAGAAATTGGAGACTCGTCGAGCGTTCCAAGTTGGACAAAGAACGTTGTGCGTGCACATTGTGGTTGAACGTTTCCTGGTGGTCTTTGCGCTTCGTTTCGATCGTTAGCATTTCACTTTGTCGTATACCCGTTCTTCCTGTTTTTTCTTTTGTCCACTTAGCTTTAATTGTCTTGCTTCTTCGATCGGTTTTATCGAAGTGCTTATTAATTTAATAATACATTCGAGTCTGTTATTCTACATGGTTCTCTAAGGGCGCCCTAAAGCGAAGACTTCCATTGTACGTGAATGTAATAATCCAATTTCATTGCATCCCAAAATTGTAAGAATGAAAGTAAATGGGTAAATGAAGATACTGTGCAGAAAACGGTAGAAACATTCACTGAAAAATGATGACAGCATATTAGAGTGGTCACCGAATCCAGACAAAAGCAGTTACTCGTTGAAACTATTTCGTTGAAGTCTACCTGAAAGTCACCTGCGAAGAATCCGATTTAAGGACCAATAAGCTGGCGCAAAGAGGGGTGGTTACACGCCCGAAGAAGTTTCTGTTCGGCCGGATTCGGGGCGCTCTCGCGGCTTTTCAGGAAGCTGAACACTCGCCACTTTTGTATCCGAGTGTGTTTTCTGTGACGGTCGAAGAAAAGAGAGGAGATTCCGGCTAAAGCTGGTTGCTGGCGGCGGCCGCGCGCATGTACACACCCGCTGAGCTTAATCCGTTGTCACCGCGGGCCAACAGGAGCCTCCGCAGATTAACGGCTTCTATATTTTCTCGATCCGCGATAAACGACACCCGAGCCGACTCTTTTCCACCTCCGGCCACCTTCTCTCGATTCCTCCCTCTGCCTTCTCCCTCCGCCCCTTTTCATGCAGGGCCATTCCCTCTTTCTACACGGTGGTTTATCGCGTCGCTATTCTCGGCGAACGGTCCTCGTCTTTGGAAATCCCGTCGCCTCCGTTTTTTTTTACTATTTCCACTCGACCCTGCCGAGATCTCCTCGACCGTCTTAGATTCGCCTGAACACGCGTGGATCATCGATCTCAACAGTGTTACGGCGTAATCTTTGCACCAGCTTTCTCTTGTTTGGAAAGAAGCTGTTCTTTTTTTACCGTAGTTTAATTTCTATCGGTGTTTAGTTGAGCTCGACCGACATATTTCGTTGTGTTCCCTTGTTAAAAGTCGTGCAGAACTCGTTGGCATCTTTGTACTTGATCACTGTTGTTAGAATGAATATTCTTCCTTTGTTTCGGGAAGCAGTTTCATTTTGACTGGCGTTTTGTTAAATGTGATAGATTATATTTATCTCGTTTCCGTCTTCATAAAAGTGTATTAATTAATATAACGGGGTCTCCAACATTCAAATTCCTTTTCCTACGCCATAAACATTCAAATATAGTTTACCGTTTAGAGAAAGAATTTAGAAGTCCCGATTCACTTCACTCGCATAAATCTTTGCCTTGCAGTTTCATGATTCCGATACGTGGTTCAAGCCACATGCGTCGATTCTGTTTCGTGAAATCGTTCACGGACCCGAAATTTACGTAAGCTCGAGAAATTCGTAGGAACTTGGCGACATAGAAAGTATCCGGACTGAACCGAAAACGTGGAAAGTGGAAACCAGGGATCTTAACACCGATATTTTATCCATGTTTCGGAATTGCACGAGTGAGCGGTCGCGTAAACTTTCACGCGCACGTGCGACCGATGCTCGCACGTGCAGGAAAAAGCCAAATTACCGCCTCAAAGAATCTACTTATCGCCGGTTTCCACCGGTGGCTCGTAAAAAGCGGCGTCGCGGACGTGTTCAGTGAACCAGTCGAAATTGGATATTACTTTGCGATCACGAGAGGAGACACGGCATTTTTCTTCGATCTAGAATATCCCAACCGCATTGGGTACACGTTGAGGAGTCGTTAAATAAACCCATTTCTTTACGCCAACGCAGTAATAAAAGTCGAGTTTTGAGAAATGAGCTTTCGAAATTCGTACAGAAAATAGGAAATTAGTCTCTTCAACACTAAAACTATCGAGTAGTTAAATTGATTTTCTGATATTCCTCTATAGAAACTTCAAGAGGGTATCTATTGGGTCTTTAATCGATTTATAATTCAGTTCACGTGTTGCTAAATCGATTTCTTTAGTAATTTCTCAGAGAAACATCTGTTGCTTTTTAATAATTGCAAAATGAAGAAATCAGGAATATTGAGGTCATTTTGATCCGTTTGGTAGTTTCAGCGTTAAGTGTTCGGTAGCGCTAGTATTAACAAAGCAGCTTGCCAGGGAACAAAGGAAAATGGCGTTCCGCGTGCCGCGTCCGCGCCGAACCACACGCTTTTTCGTTTTTCTCCTGTCCCTCTCCCATGAGCCGAGAACTCTCTCTTCTTTTTATTTTTATTAAACGTTCTCTGACTCGGCAGCGTGGCAATTATACCGATATAATTCGCTGATTTAGTAGACGTCCTTGTCGCCGCTGACGTATCCATGGAGAACCGACCCGTCTCGCCTGATATCTATGCTGCCAGTCTTCCACCTGACGCGTTTGGAACGCATGCGCGCTCGCTAACCAGCGATTTCATGTGTAACAATAACTTTCAATATGCGATCGCCGTTTGCGTATCGCCATTTTTTTATATTTGTTCCCGTTTTCTTCTTCCGTTTTCTTCGGTGAGCGCCATCTTTGCGCTCCTCTCACTCTCTCTCTTTCTCTGTCTCTCTCTCTCTCCTTCTTTTGTCTTTGTTTTGCCGGATCGCGCTCTCCACTAACTCACTGTTCACTTTTCGATAGTATTTTCGAATTTGCTAATATTCTTTGACATTGGTTAACGTAGTCCATTGATTAATAGTCTTTAACAAATCTTACTAGATTGAACACTTAGTTTCCTTTCTTTTATCTTTTATTTCTTCCTTACTTTTGTTTCATCTTATTTGATAGTTCGTATACTTCTTTATATTGTTGCTATAAAAACGATAATTAAATTAAAACAATGTGTATAGTATATATAGATATTAGAAATTAACAGATCGAAATAGAGGAATAAATTACAACATCGATATCGATAGATTAGTCAGAGTCATCAATAAATGACTAAAAATTAGTATTTGGGGTATCTAAAATTTATCGAATTGGTCGGCAAGCTCCTTAAGTGAGTTTGGTTTGAAAGAAATGTATGTTTATTAGAAAGAATATAATAATGTAGAATTGTAACTATTACGACCATTAATTGTTTTGAAAAGTGGATTCTCCAGCCATTTTTAAAAGGAAGTGCTCGAATCTAGTGTTATTGTGTCATTGGATTCTCTTTTTCACGCGGGCGGCCCTTCCCGAAGTTATAATTACTGCTCGCGTAAAGTAAGTACGTGTATATAACCGGTACCGACGGCCTTTTACATGTTCACAATTTAGCATACGCAGAAACCGCGCGCACGCTCGCCTTCACATTGTTGCCTTTCACTCGGTCTCCGGCTGTCCGCTAGTTATGTATATTTTATCCGGGAACGCCGCGTTATCGGCAACTTGAGGACATACGACAAGTTTTGGGCTGTTCGAGATCCCATTATTTATCAGGAAAATAAAGTATCGGGAAATCGTAATTGGGACATTCGAGATTGACCCTTACTGCGACGATTTTCCGAGAACATTCGATATAACTATTAGGATAATGAATAACATTTAAGTATAATGGAAAAGAAAATATCATTATTGAATATTGCATTCTTATTGACATTTATAATTTGAGTGATTGGTTGTTACATGATGTAACAGAAGACAGATTTTTAGATAGATTAGTTGAACATATGAGTTAATCACTTGTAAAAGTAATTAACTGCATGAAATGAACAATTGAAGAATTAAGAAACTTTCAAAAAGTGGAGTTGGTCATTTTGTAGATTTAATAAAATCTGTAATTTTTCAGAAGTGATATTTGTTTCGTTAAACAGACACATTGAGCTCCCATCCGGTCGCATTGGAACCTTATCTTATTCTATAATTAAAATTCTTATCACTGTTCGATGAAGAGAGTATCTTTTTACAGTTTATTTCTTCTTCCAAACATTTTATTCACACTTTCCTCAGTTTAATGAATTGCACTGTTGACAATCTACTTCGCGAAGTTTTTAGCGTTAAGTGATTGAATGTATATTAAGTTATTTGAATAATTGTATTGTTGATAATTCATAATTATGTACAAGTAATATGTAGCGAAGTATGTATACGAATTAGCAGAATGTTAATTATCGTTCGAGATCCGGTGGACCTATTAACTGAGTCTGCTTGGAGTAAATAGAAAGTGTAGAAGAACTTAGTGGCTTTTAAACGAGTTATCAAACCTCAAGGCCTAAAGCCACTTAAATTCCAGCTGTCGGAAATTTATCGCATACGCGACGCTTGCTGATAACGTTCAACAGAATACTTCGATGTGCTAGCTTGCTTTGTCAGTAAAATCCATATTCTCTCATGACTTTATCGACAAATATTCTAAATTTTTCTATGTATCTTCTAGTTCGAAAGAATCAATACTTTTTTATGGAAATGTACGTCGAAATCTAAACCTTTATGCAATTCTTTGTTATATTAAAAATTATTCAGAAATCATGGGCGTTGCTCAGAAGTGGTTGCCCAGAAGAATTTACTACCACGTGCAGTTAAAGAATTTTATTTCTGAACAAAGTTATATTTTATCATGGATAGTTAAAAATGCAATTACACAATTGGTGTTATCACTAATGCACTCACTATATAGACGTTTGCGACGTTTTTAAAGCCGTTCATCGATAACGAATAATGAAAGATAGATAATTTTTTATACGTGTATTAAATTCTACAAAAATAACTTTGAAGAAAATGTGATAAACTTGTATTTCCGTTTGTGCACTGTTCAAAAAAGGTTTAAATACTTGTGTGTATTTCAATTCAACTGTAGACATACGAGAAAAATCTTGTAAAACTCGTTTCCTCTTATTTCTCTTCCATATAATACTTAATCCAGGTTTTGTGGCTACATTGTCCTTCCAAATATTTTTAATTTATTAATATATATTAATATAACATATTAATATTTTGTATCAGTGACTTTAAATGTATTTTTCCTTTTCAATATATGAATACATAATTCCTTCGACAAGCACATTCACGATCAATCATTTTTTCCAAGGGCAGCATTATTCAAACACTGTTCGACTCTTCATCTCAGAGATCCTCGAGACGATCGCTCACTCTTTGTTAGTTCTCGAGGACCAATCAGTTCCATCGATCCGATCACACAGATTCGATTAATGGTCAGTCCAAGAAATTCATCGAATTCATTACGTCACTATGCATCGTGGACACTGGAACTCACGTGGGAAAAGTTTGCGTTAAAGTCACGGTATTAAAAGGAGTTAAAACAACACTACATATTCATCACACTCGGAAATGAATTTTCACGATTTAGTGAGTAAATCCAACTTCATCAAAATCTATAAGATTCGACGAGGTTCAGAAAGCAATAGCAATAACGAAGTGTAACGTGTTATCTTCAGCTTTATCAAACACATTACGTTCGTTATCCCAGATTTCCGTTTCAACTTGACAGATAAGGTGTTAAAAGGAGGTAAAATTGGGATCGTCGAGTCAATCAAAGGGTGATACGCCATTCTCACCAGGCTCAGAATTGAATTTCCACGATAGTTTACTAAATGAACAAAATTTTATTGGACGAAGTTAAAAAAGTCTATAATAAAGTGTAACGTTTCATTTTCTGCTCCATCAAATACAAGATCATTTCGATTTCGTGAATGCCGTTAGTTCCAATTCGACAGTAGAGCTGTTGAAAACAGCTAAACCGGAGATCGCAGGTGTATCGTTCGCTGAGGCAGTCGGAAGACCCGCGTTTCATTGCTTTCCGCGAGGATCGCTTCCTCGCGTGCACGCGAGCGAGCACCAAGACAGGAGCGTTTCTTTCGCTCGAGGCGAGTTATATTCCATCAGACGGCCTGGCCGCCATCAGCATGAAACATCGCTGCCGTAACAGTTACTTTTACGCGTGACCCACTTACCATTCTAGCAGTCGAATCTAAGCACCACAATGAGAAGTGGGTCGACCTGAAATAATTGACGGATCAGCACCGCGAGAACCCGTCCCGAGGGAAGCCCTCCCTTCGCCGGCCATCTTGGATGGAACCGACGCGCTCTTGGTGCCACGTTACGCGAATTGGACTCTGACCTCTTGTTCCGAATCCTTCGCCGGCCCTCTGTGGTTTAGACCATTTTTTCTCTTTGTTTCTGTGGGTACCTTTCTCTTCACGAATTTCATTCACCTTCACTGCTGTTGAATTGAAATTGACACGTTGCCTTATCGTAGACTGATCCAAATATAAATATCCCTCAGTTCTTTTCACTCCAAGCGAATTCATGTTTTATTCATTATTTGTATTATAACACATTGACCAAACTAGCACCTATAAAGATTTGAAGTCACCGATACAATGTATCCAGGGAAACGGGATTCGAAAAATAGGGAAGTATTGTATTGTTGTATACCGGCTGAAAATATCGACGAGTTGAAATATACTAATGTATAAATGTATTTCGATGCTGAAGTCGCACGGGTAAATACAATATATTATTATTAACGAAGACGGCGCAGGTATATAAAAGGTTTGCTGAGTAGCGAGTTTAGAATTCGAATGCTCTTCCTGCTTGCAATTTGGTTACTTATATACTAAAATATGGAAGGGAAAGAGCGAGAATGATCAAGCCTTAGGGATAACCCGTCGTGACTCGGTTCGGAGGTGGCTCTGCTGAAGATGTTCGAAAACATTGAACTATTAACCAGTTAACTGCGTTTGATAAGTATACATGTCATCTTAAAACTCTAAATGAGTGCTAACTTTTTCAGCGATGAACTATTTACTTTTCCAGACAAACATGTAATTCTTCTTCGTTTCGCTTTAGTTTATCGTTAGAATATATTATAAGTGCATTTGGCTTGCATTTTACGAGTATACACTCCATTATTTGATTTTATTGCGCACACAAGAGATTTTTCAAACTAAATTCCACGCTTAAAGGATTAAGGCATTCGCAATAATTAATTCCGAATAGATTGAAACAAGCTTTATAATTCCCACCAATCGCTGCTTCATTATTATTCCTCGTCGCGTATGCGGAGAACCACAATATTTGCATGCGCGTTTCAAATAATAAAGGTACACGCGAGAACGCGTTTCCTCTTCATTAATATCGCCCATCTATTAAACGTGAGGGCTGAGAGAGGGGAGATTTCCGGTGAAAAAGCGTTCGATTCCCCTTTCATCGGCGCCCTTTCACCCTGCTCGAGGGTTGCAGGACATCGTATAACAGGATTCGGGTCGAAAACTGCCCTATCCCAGGACCGTTCCGGTTGGTTTTATGGACCCGCGTGGAAACGCGCCGTAACGAACTGTGCCCCGCCACTGACAGGATCCACAACCGGCGAATGCGGGACGCGTCCGTACTATAGGTATATCTTTTATCGTCGCGGCCTTGCGCACATGTAGGCGATATGCGGGTGTTGCGCTCCTCGCCATTAATTTTCCCTGCGGTTTTCGTTCGACGTTCATTCACGCGGCGTTACGGCCACGACGTGCCCGATAATACGCATGCGTCCTGTACGTGTTACTCCGGCACACCGGTTTTGAAAAATTGCCGTCGCTAGTTCCTCGTTATTTTACCCTCCGTTTTCACCCGGGAGAACAAGGACAACTCGGTAGCCACTTTTAACAGCTTGCTGACCGGTAATTTTAGCCGAAAATTATTCCCTTAACACTAGATTTGCAGACATTTATTGTACAATTAGAAATTTACAAGTAGACAATTAGGATATATATTTATGTTGAAATGATCGACACAATGTAATCTAATAGGTATGATCTAAAATGCTTTTGTAAAGATTTATATTACCTTCAGATAAAAATCAGTAAAATGAAATCTAACTTAATTCGTGAACTGTTGGGGTCGTAGAAATACGAGTTAATTCGTGACCGGTCAGCAATACATGTATATATATATATATCGATTGTTTTAGGATCATCGTTTTATGAGGTTTTTTGTGGTACTTATTGAGTTATTGTTGTTTTATTATTGGTGTACTGTTTCGTGAACATTTTTCTTTGTTATATTGTCATTCATATTTTAAATAACACATTAACTGCCATGATGATCACCGATGACACATCGAATAAAAATATTTAGTAAGGATTGTGATGTCAAATGATCAGCAACTTTCTCTGTTTATGTTTGCTACGAAAGAATAAATAGCATATGAAACTCTCAAAGTTTTCGTGGCAGTCAACGTGTTAATCTGTTATGCACTGAATATAGATATTGCAAATAGAATTTAGTATAGTTTGAAGAAATTAAAGTTACAAAATATATTTGTTCTTTTTTACATTTATTACATCTGACATGAACGCACGAATATTCTCAATGTTGTGATACAATTTCAAGCAAGTACAACATCCACGTAACGTTGTTATAAATTTTATTATATACTATAGTTTCATCTAAATTTCAATTCTCCCGTTGAAAAGTTATAGATTTCTTTAAGTATAAAATAAAAAAAACGTAATCACGGGTTCGCTGCATTTTGATCCCTGTTCGGTTAACGCCATTCAGTTCGAGAGCCGATCTATTTGTGGCAAGCAATGACTTACATCTGCTCCAACGTGTATACACTAAGATTACTGTCACAAATAACACCGCGACGATACGGATAGACCATTTGCTTTCTCCGCGTGTTCCAAATTCTTGCTTTCGCCTCTGATTTAGACTCGAAAAGGAACAGGTTGCCACCGGTGGAAAGGAAGCAAGCTGTGATACCTGTTTTGCAACGGGTTATAAGCTCCTCGGAAGATACTGAAATATGCATAGATCGCGAATCTCAGTTGCATAATCGACGAGTTTTTGTTGGGACATAGTTGAGCGTATCAGCTGGAATAATGTTGAAAGAAAATCCTACGTTTCATCGTATAATTGCGAACACGAAAATTCCATGCAACAATAAGTTTTATAACCCCAATAGTTTTATCTCCACTTTCAAATTCCTGTGTCACATAAATTCAAATTAAAAAGTCTAATCAACGCGATTCATATTAAGTTAAATATTCTGGTTTCCGGTGGTGCTTGAAGAATAAAAAATTCAGTATGCACTCGGCCTGATACGTTTCCTTATAGGATCATTACGTGATGGATATGTAAATTCATTTTTACACATTCAAAAAGAAGTATTGTTTTATTTTTTAATTGGAATCATTATGCACAGCTTGCGTAACCTGCAACTGTTTGTCTAAATGATAAATCTTCTCTGTAAAATGATTGGAACGATCTTGTTGGTTTCAAAGAAAACCGCAAATAAATGCAATAATGTGTGTCTATTTAATGTCCCATTTGACACTGATGCATTTCAACGATTGCACCGTTTTTTATTATCCGTTTTCCACTGGCTGCGATCCATTTCAGGCGAACTGTCTACAGACGTTGCCCCATTGACGCGACGACCAGGTAACCTTCCGTCCTCGACCGTTTTCGATCGTCCCATTCGCCCATCTTTCCTCGGCAGATAACCTGCGCCGTAAATTACCATTGGCGAGCGGCTCATCGGGTTTTATTGTTATGTTAAATTAATATAGAGGAGAGAAAAAAAGGTGGGCACCGGTCTCAATTGGTCAACGAGCGAATAAGATCCTGCTGGCGTATCGTGAGATGTCTGGCAGAACTGGTTCCGAAGACGTTCGTGTCCTCTCGTGCCGGTTCGTCCGGCTACATTGTTCGACAGTGATTCTTGTTGCAGGAACTAATTTTGAATTCCCCAACTAAAAATGTAACTAGGATCGTTCGGAGTTTGTCTGGTGATGCATTTTCGATTACGAAAGGATATATTTTGTAAATCAGATTCTGGGTTGATGTATGATTTTCCTGAATTTTGTATATTTGTAAGATGTATGAAGGGATATGTACAATTACGTAGAAATTTTGATCGTATGGTGATCATTTCATGATATTAATTATGTAGATTAGCAACTTGTTATAAAATAAATTCTTACATTATTTTAATCACATTTCGTACTCTTTTTGCACGTGTTCGAAAATATACACGATATAAAACGTATTTGTATTATTACTGTTTTGGCCCCTAAAAAATGTGGAATTATAGTTTGCCATAAACTTCGGGCTGATCTTCTATGCTTAACGTTAAGTCCATGATATTTCTTGCTACATTCTATTCTAAGAACCAGGCCATCAATTCTAACAGACACTTTGAGACAGAGAAAAGCATAAATTAAACTCCCTCCTCCAATGGAAATCACTGTCGACCAGTGTATACAAAAAAGAAGTAGCTTCTATCTGTCGATGAACCCCGTATCTCGGAAACATGTTGATTTCCATAAAAATCGGAGAAGTAATACGACGAAAGCAATGACTCGGGAATTTACACAAATGACGTCGTTTATTTTACTCGCAAAGGAACGTATCGAAATAATGTTCATCGATTTTGATGACACTTCAGCAGAAAGTAGTTCTTACAAATATATTTCACGCGTATTCTTTTTTCATTGGTCATTACTCTTATTGAAGGGGCGAAAATTGGCGAGAAACATGTTTTTAGTCAAATGAATCAGAAACCGTTAGAGCTGGAAAAAATTAAAATCCAACCAATGAAATATATTTGCTACGTAAATCTTTCAAACACAACTCAAGTGCAATTATTTTTTGAAATTAAAAAGTTGGAATTTCTGTTTCTTCTTTTTTCTTAACATCCCACCAAGAAAATTACCAAAAAGCGTCACTTAAATAATAGAATTTCCTCCAGACATAGTTTCAAGAATTTCTTCTCGAGTACGTAATTAAATATGAAAGTGAGACAATCTAAATAAACTTTCATATACTTTATTTATGCATAATGAATTGAAATAAACCTTTGGACATATCTTTTATATAACTTTATACTTTTTCAATATTCTGTATTGCCCTACGTTTCAAAAATTAATACGGTTAATGAAATTGCTAGCACGAGTTAACTCGTTGCCGGTCAACAGTGTGTTAATCATCTAATTAAATCACGTGTTAGATGAGACGTACTCACACTTCTATTACAAATACATCGATTTAAAATCACATACCTTTGTGGACGAGCGTAAGTACATAGCTCCACGGGAACGATTACCGCGGTACCGTTGGGAATAAATAAAAGAGCGGAACCGTTGTTCGCAAGAGTCGGATGCTACGGTGTAAGCAAGTACATTTCGCGCGGATTCGGTAGACAGGGAAGATCACGGTAATCGCGCGTGTGTGGTCGTTAATAGCGAACCGAGAATGATACACTGCCCCGAATAATTAGAGGATTAGAAGCTCTTGAAGGAAGAAAGCAGAGTTTCGAAAGCCGTTCTGTGGCAACATTATACCGGGCTGCGGGGAACAATTAGGGGATCAGGTTTCTAGGTAATTATGGAGAGCGAACCACGTATCAGGGATGAAAAAATGGATGTACTGTAACAGTGCACCGAGACATTGATACAATAATATCTCTGGCTGGATAGCATGAATAATGGAGTGTGCTATGGCCCGACTCTACTGAATTATTGTGTGACAACATTACGCTAGCTGGTGATCTTCTAATTAACATGAACAAGTTGATAGTGGACTATGGAATGTCATTTGCGCATTCGAAAAAATAATTTTGTTCAATAGTGATTACTGGATTATAGATGTGTAATATATTCGTGACACATGGGATTCTTTGAAGGTTGATATAATGATATATGTAATATCGATTAGTTGGGGTTTTATTTGAATGATTGAAAGCTTGATGGAGTAGGAAAACCATTACGTAATTTCAGTTTTTTTTCGATTATTCTTTGAGAATTATAATTAGAGACAGTGTGATTTTATCATAACTACTAGTCAGCTTTTGTAGCTTAAATGTATAGTGTAATAACGACGTCTTCTACTTGAATAACGATTGTACATAAAATGTATAACAGTTTTCAGAGATACATAATGAAATGAGAAAATATAGTAGAACTAATTGTTATAACCAATTATAATAAAACTACATTCGTGAAATGTTTCTTTTATTGAGCTATATAATATGTGTGATGATTGTAACATCTTTAGGTTACAAAACACTGTTCCCTGTTAGTTTTATTGCTAATTGAATCTTTCTTATTGGGTAACGTGGTATTTTATAGCTCCATAAATTGTTGTTATAAAATGAACGATTTCGAAAATATTTACCTCTCAATCTAACCTCATTGGTGTCTATCTACTCTTTAAAAAATTCTCGTTTACGATCAGTTACTTTACCAATTAATGGACACGTAAAAATGCTTTAGTGAATAATTTATTAAATAAATTTATTCGAATTTACATACATCTCAGTGAAAGTCAAGATACAAGGAAAGAAAAACAGTGTTAATTGAAAATATTGTTTTGTTATCTAAATAACAAAAAAATAATAGAAAAAGTCGGATATCCAGTTCATTAACAATTCCAAGTAACATCGCCGAGATCGAAAACTGGGCGGAACTTTTTGAAAAATACGTCTCGATAAAAGTTCCACCATGTCACACACTATCAGCCTGTTATCGACTTCCGCTTGTCGTATTTTATAAGCTCCCCGTTCCAATCGATGTCCAGCACACATACAAAATATAATCCGATCATATAGATACTAAGATTGACGATCAAAACGCAATTGCTGATTCAATCGTAAATTATTTTCCACAATTAATGATTCAGCTCGCAACAATTACCACAATTACAAATTAATAACAATTAACGATCACGAAGAATAATGTGTAATCAAGCTAAAGATTAGGTTTTTATCACTAGTCATAATATCAGTAATGAATAATTAGTAGTAGTAGATTTCGAACCTTTATATAAATTCGAATTTTTAAGAATACACCTGTACAAATAGTCTGTTGTAATAAAATTCAATATTTTTTCAATGTGTAGCAGTAAAAGAATTTACGTAAGTAGGTATTTATATAATAACAAGATTTCTCGTTCTTGGTTCGTAATGCGCCAGCTCTTTACTGACACTTCGCCGTGACTGTGACATAAATATTGTAGGGCAAATTGCGTAGAAACAATTACAAGAAGAAAAATGATGTGGGATCAAAATGTTTAGTAGCATAAGTAACTAAATAATAGTGCACCTTAAGAGCTACAATATTTATCGATTAATAACTAATTCTAACACCATTTGCTTTTATTATGAAATAATAAGTGATATTATACAAAACGCTCACAATTCGTGTTAACCCTTTGCGGACGCATATCAGCGTATAGCTATTCATAGTTATCTATCGTTTACGGTAAGCTTCTATCAGAATTATTTATTTTTTCAGATAAGTATGGGATTCTTCTTCGCTTTCTTTTAATTTGTTGTTAGAATATGTTATAGGTGCATTGGACGTGCTTCTGACGAGTATACACTTTATTGTTTGATTTTATCGCGTGCATAATGAGAGATTTCTGAAAGTAAATTCCACAATTAACAGGATAAATAATTATTCGCAGCTTTCCAATTTAGATGTCGAAGCTCGAAGTCTCCATTATGGCGACATTCGACCACCAAAGGGTTAATATAAATTAACACGTTAAGCGTTATGTCAGTCACCAATAACCGATGCTTCTGAATTACTTGAAAACAATCGTAACAAGCAAGATAACTGATGTTGAATGAAAATTTTTAATAACATAACTAAGCTGATAATAATGTAATGTAAGGATAGCAACACTAAATAATTAATCATTGTTCTTGCTTGTCTTTGTTATAACAGAAGAACTACGGTAAAACGGTCAAGATTTTGGTAACACGTAACGTATTAATAATAACATAAAAATCGGAGTCTCGTCCGCAAAGGGTTATTACAAATAAAACGTGTAATGAGAGAGCGCTGTTGAATTTGCGTCGTCTATTTAACTACTCGAGTCGTGGACAGCAGAAGGAAGACCGGTCGACGCGCGCGGCGCCGATGAATCGATTTTGTTTTCTGTTTCGCGATTCGGTACGCGCGCGAGTCCTATCTTTAGTCCTGGCCGCGACTATCCCGAAGTGGTGGTCGTGACGGGGGAACGGTTCCGGCGGGCGATCTTAAACCTGTAAAACTGGATTCCCTTCGTCCGCGCGATATACATACACATCGAAATTGCCCGGTTCGACTGGCCGATGTCATCTGCGTCGGCCGAGTGGGACTCGTGACGCGCGCTCGTTTGATTTCATTCTCGTCCGCGGCTTTGACGCGTCCCCGATCGTTCTCGGTATCGTCAGTATACAATGAAAAAACCGCGGAATTCCCCGAGAGGAACGATTACGTGGCTGTTATCTGCAAGACATTGACGGTACACCGAATGCAACGATCTGCCTTATTCCCGCGTGCGGAGTGGAGACAGAAAATATGGCGTTCGAGTGCGCAGATTTGTATATAGTGGGGTATAAACAGATCGAATTGAATCAAATTTAATTAATTGACCGTAGGATCGAGGGGATTTGATACGTTTCTGGGGAACGAGTGAATTAAATAAGAAGTAGAGGCATGTATAAGTTTCATTTGTGTGTTACATTGACTGTTATTCCGTCCTCGACTTACCGAAGGTTTTAAGGGGAATTCATTTGTGCTTAACCTTTGCTTCTTGTTGTCTTGGAGAATGTTGAATTTGAAGACGTCTGCATGCAATTAAAATTCTAGAACGAATTCAATTCGTTGTTCATTCTGTTACTCGAACCTTTATGTTGCAAAGAAAATTGATGTTCAATCGACAGTTCGTTTTAACAGTTCAATAATATACCTTAACGTTTCCTGTTCTTCGTATTATTCCCTGTGGAAACGAAACGTTCTCAAGAATGCAAGAATAGAAGAACGCGAAATTGATCCTCAGTATTCATTTGAAACAATTCAACCGAAGATTCCTTATTGTACAAGAAATAAATTCATATAAATTGTAAAACACGCGGACGAGTCGAGTCTGGGTTATAGTAAGAGTAACCGTATTGTCTGTCACACTCGAATATCAAATGACCGAACGGTAACCGGTCGGTCGAATATTCGGTGATCCGGTAAAACCAGTTGAACCCGCAATCAATTGGTCCCAGAGTCTTCAATAGGCGTCTAGAATTTAGACGATCTAATCGAGGAACGCTGCAGTTCAATGTATGTAAAAGAGTGTCTCGATCGAACGGTACGTCTACAGTCCTTACCAAAAAGTTCGGCCGTCGGTTTCTCCGAGCTTTCGCTCGATTATTCGCCGACTGGCGCTCTTTACGATCGTGGAAAAAGGCTGCTATTGTTCGTCCGCGCGTTCAACCTGCCGCCAATTTTCCAGGAGGCAGAACGGCCGCTCGTAATCCGATTTATCGTCGCGCGTGTCCCTCGGAATACTTTCAACGTTACCAATTAGTAGCACTAAATCTCATCACTCGAACGGTTAATATTCATGAGCGGCGCAGGCGGCTTTAAATCGAACACTTAGGAGCTGTTCCCAAGCAACAAGCGTAAACCGTTACTCAGCCACCGGCTATTTATTCTTTCCAAAAAGGAAGATCTGTTTCCCGCCCATAAACTTACCGCCCCAATGGATTACTCTCCCGCAATTACTCTATCTCCCGATCGTTGTTTTACGGGAATTCAGGAAACGCCCGGTAACCGTGGGTTAGATTTCGATATGTGAACGCGGTGATTATCTGCGTGCAGAGATCGACACGCCTTTTTTCGAGGCACCGCGATGGTTTGTTCCGAAATGTTTTGGGATTCGAATTGAAACTTGTGGCGTGTTGATCATACACACTTTCACATAAGTAGTAAGACAGTAAAAGGATCCTACTTCCCACGTTTTTAAATATTTTTAACACTAGAACTACTGAGCAGTCAAGTTGATTTCTCAAAATTTGTCTATAGAAACCCCAAGAGTGCATATATCGAGACTTCGATCAGTCATAACTTCGTTTGGGTATTACTAAAACAATTTTTTTAGAAATTTCTTAGAAAAAGATCGATTATTTTGTCAATAATTGTAAAAGAAGAATTTCGGAATGGGTTATTTTGACCTATCTGGTAGTTGTAGTGTTATTATCTGAGTATCTAAGTTGAAAACTTAATTTCATATAAAAGAACAAATTTATAGTATTGATTGCTTTTTAACAGAAATTCTTTAGGATAAAATTCATTCACAGCTGTACTTGACAGACATATTTAACGCTAAAAATTCCTTGAGACAAGCAACTCCATTCCCCACGAATCTACACAAAAGTAATTTACATTTACTACATTCAATAGAAAATTTCCACCATAAATCTCTCCACTTTATATTAGAATACATAGATCCAATTAATAAACATTCCTTACGTGTGAAGAATCTCGCCACTAATACGCTGAAAATAATCACCCGATGAATCTCGTCTTATCAATTCCACTCCCCCAGCGAACCGCCTCGATTCCATAAAACTCGCGCAAGCGACGGTCAGTCACCGAGCGCAACACCATCAATCATTGAAGCACTCTATGCTGAAGCGTGCCCGTAGAAGTGGGAGCGCGGCGGTCGTAGAAGTTTGCGCTTTAAAACCAATTTTTCCGGTCGCTCCTTCTCGGCCCTCGTTGCTGGCAACACGGGTCAGGAGTGAGCGCTCGGCAACTGACTGGGCCCGCGACGGAAGAAATGGCTCGTGGAGGGTTTCGTAAAGTTCGCATCTTCTCTGATGCACCGCGTACCGCGCGGCCTCTCCTGCTTGCACAGTAGACTCTCGAGGCCGTTGGAGTCCCGCTGAAGGCGTACACAAGTGCTTACTACGGTACGACGCCGACGGCAGCTATCGGCGAGGAGAGCACGTGCTGCACGCGAGCTCCCGACCGAACGTGAGGACGATTTTCCATGAAATATGCACGGACGTTTCCCTCGCGCGTCTCTTTTCTCCCCCTTTATCTTTTTTCCCCGAACCGGCAGCCACGTCGCTGTATATATTCAGTTTTCCATTCCCCCTTCTTCTGGACAGAGGTTTCCTCTGTGCTCCCCCGCACTTCACACGAGCCCACTCAGCTTCATTTACACCCAGCCATCTGTCTTTATCTCCAGGCCCTCTTCCTTTTTCCTCGGTTTTCCTGTTTCCTGGCCAAAGCCAGCCTTTGCTCCCTCTTTTTATTTTAATCCCTAACTCCTCACCTTGCAGTCGCCTCGTGCATTCGTCTCTTCCTCTGAACCTTTCCCGTGCTCCTTCCTTAACCGAAGCTTTTCACGTTTTTGCCACGGTTCTACTAGATTCCTCTCGGCCACCCCACGATACTGACATCGAGAACCCCTCCTGAACGAACGCATGAATATTTCAGCCCTGCGCCACCGGGAGCGATTCACCGCCGAACAGCCAGCACGTCGGTCTCCGGTATACCCTTTGCTCGAAGCTTCCGTGTTACTCGGATTCGCGATTCTAGGACGATCGGGTGTTTCATTGAAATTGTTGCACCGTTTTGGAGACTAATGTGACTGGGGACATAGCAAGGTGTTTTCCGTGGAAGTGTAATTGATCGATTTCATGATCTTTTTTGTTTTTGTTAGGAGGAAGTAAGTATAGGATACATATTTGTATTTATTTTGTCTCATTCCGAAGATTAACAGGGTTTTGTATAATCTTTATAGGTAAAAGTGGGATTATAAAACAGTTTAATTCTTTGTTAATGTACAACTCATTAATTATGCTTAAGAGCAAACATAGACACAGAATACGCCTACAATTTTTCTTTTCTTCCAATAAATTATTAATGACAAAGTAATCAAAGTTTACATGTTTATTCGAAATGAATTGTAATTCGTTGATACGTGAAAAAAGTATCGACCGTTTTTATGTGAAGTACGGAAATGCCCCTAACTGAAGTACCATGGTTAGCGGTAGGTCGCCGATAATGCGGACCTAGGATAACTCGAAATTTCGATTGTATATCGCGTGCAAACTTCATGCGACGGAAATAAATTCGCGACAGTAATGTGTTCGACAAAGCCGCACGATTGGAGATGAAGGACAGGTGTGTTCGATCGCGCCCCACGCCTCGATAGAAGACACTCAAAAAGGAGGTTTACGTCAGCCAGTACCGTTAAACAGATTTTCGGATAATCATTAGTCGTCGGTGTGCCGTTAGAATCGTCAAATACCCCGCGTCAAAGTAGCGGGATCTATTATTGGAATCGAGCCACGGGGCTAAAGGAATTGTCTTTTCTCCGACGATAGCCGATTATTAATCACCCCACCCTTATAAAATTCCTAAAGTAATTAAATGCACGCGGCGTACCTGCGGAACTTCAATTAACACATTTTACAACAAATTAGAACTTCCTTTAAGTTCATTATGCAACTTCACTGTATGCCTGTGAATCAAACACGAACTCGAAGAAAATTCTTTCTCGTCGAAAAGCTTCTTGAAAAACTTTACCTTGTTAGCACATTTAATTTATTGAAAAAATTGGAATACTTACGGTAGCAAGCATTTTTCCGTGTATTTTTTAAACTTAAAATTATCAAATTTAAAGAGTAGTATTTTTCCGAGAACCGATGGCGATATGATAGAACGAGCTTCAAGATGATAATTTATCGCATAAGAATCTATAATAATCATTTATCGGTCACTGGTGGTACAAGATATGTATTGCACAGTATAATCGATCGAGGACAAGCCTGTTTTCTGAACGGATTGTCAAATGAAATATTTTTATTTATATTTCGTCGCTGAGATTATCGGGTTTCTTCGGACGGTCCAGCATGCGGGTTCTTCGACTAGCAGGCTCATGAATGTTTCATAAGTCAGGAACGCAACTTCGATTAATCTTGCTCGTCAATGGTGAAATTATACCAGGTGCCCAGAAAAAAAACTACCGTAGTCTGACATACGGGTGGAAACACTTTTCTTGCGAATCACTCAGGTACTGTCACGTCGAAGTAAACTGTTATCGCGCAATTCGTATTAGCAACAAGTAGTCGCATTGCATATTTCCTTTATAATTGACCGTAATAAACTAAGAAATAATCAATGATTCCAACCAACTTCCATTTATTTCTACAAATAATTATTCAAATTACTTCGCGTTACAGTTACACGTAAAATGAAATCCACACTTGGTTGATATTTCGAAACAGATGCTAGTAATTACAGTAGCAGCATCAGCGTACTCATTAACACACGGTAATGATAGTCAATAATATATCAACACGAATAAAATATATTCTCTCAGAAATCGAGCAGAAAAGCAGCTTTCCTGCTTCCTGCGCTAGCTTCACTTCTTTTCAGTATAATATCTAACATTAGCAAGCAAATAAAAAAGTTCTTGGAAAATATAACCAATTTCGTGCAACACACATGCTACACTGTTATCAATTACCAAAGAAAAAGGAAAATACAGTTTCATTATAAGTGCAAATCGCCTGGAAATCTTTAAACATCAATGATAAAGATGATGCAAACTTATTTCTATATGAAACAAAATTAATAAAATTCTACTGAAAGACAAAATTGAAGGTCTGTTCACTCCTAGAGCCAGCTATATGGTTTCAACGCACAACATTCTCATTAATTTAAATTACTTCACGTATAGTTAAGCTTATTGAATAACAATTCAATGTTTAAAAAGAACGTCTATCGAACATCGATGAAAAATTAATATTTATCGCTTTCTATTCGAAATACGCGGCAACAAGTCCAATTCGACGTTACGAGGCAGGTGTTCAACGCGATCAATATTTAACACTAAAACTACCAGACGGGTTAAAATGACCCATTCCTGACTTTTTCTTTTTACAATTATTAGAAAGATGACAAATGTGTCTCTAGGAAATTATTGAAGAATTTGATTTAGCGATATGCAAACTGCATTGTAAATCAACTAAAGTCTCAGTAAATATGTTCTTGAAGTTTCTGTAGTGGAATTTCAAAAAGTCAATTTCATTGTTCAGTAGTTTTGGTGTTAAACACAAACATGTTTTCCTAATTTCACAAGCCGGGAGGGGTGGACACTGATCAGCGGCGACAAGTCAGCTTCAGTGACCCGTGCATGGCATTGATTAGAGTATAATTAATGGAGGACGAATTCCTTTCCACGGATAGACAGCCGTTGGGCAACGCTCGCGGAGGAGAGCGCGCCAGCATCCGGCGTCGACGGGCCGCTCGAAGTCGACGTCGTCGGTCCGGCGTGTCGTCATTAATTATGGGGGACGCCGCTGCTCCAGCCGAGGAAATAAAATACGCGCTTATCGATCGTGCTCGCCCCTCGTCGTTCCCCGATCATCTTTTTCCACTGTCCCGTGTCTTCTTATCCGTGGAATCGCGTTCGCCTAATCGGCCGCGACGCTTCGATCATCTCGCCGGTTTCCGGCGCCCTCGAACACGTAGAACGATTAGTTCCTCTCGCGACAGCTACCTCGACGACATCGCAGGATTTGATCCCATGAAGGTATCGCTGCTCGTTACCTCAGCCTGTGTCGTTTTTGCTTTTATCCGGTGTAGTGAGAAGTTCTTTCCGACAAACTTCGTTTGGCTAGATAAATTCGTTTCATCGAAGACACCGAATTCCGGTACTTGTATTATCGGATCATCTTGCTTTCTAAGTGAAGGTCGTGTTCGTGTGGATTAGGTTTGGATTAGTATTTATTTAATACTATAATATTTTATTTTACTATATTTAATATTATAATATGTGTTTCCGTAATATTTAATATTATAACATATTATTAATGTTTTAATATTATTAGCATTATTAGCAATATTTCTTAAAAACAAAGGTGGTCCGTAATAATACGTAAGTAAACACCTGAATTTCTATCGCGATAACATTGGTAAGCTTTCAGAATACTGACATAACGTCATTTCTTTTCTAGGTGATTAGGTGTTTGTACGTTGTTTGAAATACAATATTGATTTTACGGAAAAATTAGAAAGAACTGTTTGCTACACCTAATGTGTTGGGTTGAATAGAATGTTTTATTGGTAACTTTGGGAAAAACGTAATGAAAATAATTTATTCCTCAATCTAAAATACAGTGAGAAACGTGTCCGTGAAAAACTTTCGCGAATTCATTAAAATTTTGCCAAAACTTTCTATTCCATTCAATGGAGATTTGACTGTTTAATATAGTGTGTTTAATTTTGATTCTGAGGAACCGTAGAAATTTCTTTGGTTACCTAATATTTGATTACTTTGCGCTGTTCGAGATATCGTTAACTGATTGCTAAGTTGCGTTGGGTTAGGTAAAATGTAAATTGAGAAATTACTTTCGGGCGAGATCGTAATGTGTATTGTTTATGAATGTTATATTGGAAATTTTGGAAGCATCATGTTGAACGATGTACGAGGTTTGAAGTTAAGAATCAAGTGTATTGAAGACAAGGGCTACTTTAATCGTAATTTGTAGTAACAACAGGTGTAGATTAAAAGTGAGAATAATTTTTTTAAACTTTTACTGAAAAATTTGAGAATAATAATAGTCCCCAAAAAATTAGAAAAAAAGTAAGACTAATCCAGGATATTCGTAGTTAATTATATAAAGGATAAAATATCACAACACTAATCAAAGTCTGAAACTGTTAGTCGAGAAGAGAGAGCGATATTTTTAGAAATACTTTCCTAGCACGCATGATTAATTAAGTCCGTGCTGTTCACGGATGGGACGCATCATTAATAAAAGACAGAAAGCTCAGATCCTTGCGTTTGACGCAGACGGCGATAATTGGCGTGATGTTTAGCTTTTAGATTCTCTTGGCAACGGAGATAGAGTAGGACAAGCCTAATTCATTCGTTCGCGAAGCTTGTAAAACACGGAACCAAATGAATACTGAACATTAATATCATTACTATATCCTTTGTCCAATATTGCAACAACTTTTCTTGCCTTCACGTCCATCAAAAACGTAAGAAATTCAAAAAGAGAAGACAATTTGATACACTTTCTACCATTCCGCAATTGAATTTTGAAACATTCGTTATAACATTAAACGAATATGACTTTTACACAATCCACAATGTTTAAAGTTCAGTAAACAATATAACATTTGCATTTCAATTTTCTACAAATACTAAGCGTCTTTGCTCTGTTTACGTTTAATATTTACCTTCATCTGTATTTAATTCAGGAAACGCATCCTCGATAGCTCGAGCGTAAAACAACCTACATAGTATTTGTATCCGTGAATCCGGATGAAACGATCGATGCGGGGCGTATGCATCGCATCCGAGCGTCGAATGAAAGAAATATAAGTGTAAAACCGGAAGTCGGCAGTCGGAGGCAGGCGACGCGCGGCGGCTCCCTTCTTCCCAACGAAAGTTTGACGACCGCGTTACATTCCCCGGAATGCGAGGCTCGAGACGCCAGCCGCCGGCATTCGTATCCTGCGAATACAGTTATTGAAAAGTCTGGTATGCCCGTCAAATCACGCATTACCATAGAAATGGCTGCCTTTCTAATTCATAATCACCGATCGTTCGGCAGGGATTCGTTGATCGATCGCGCGTTTCATCTAGAATCGATCTGTTCTCGCTGTTCTTGGCCACTTACCCTTTAATTTACTGTCGCTTCGGTTGTTAAACCGTCAGTTACGCCATTAAACGAGATTTCTCTGAATTCATACGATCGTTCGCGTAGAAAAATCGATTAACATCCGTGGAATATTTTATGATCGATGTAAGTACTTACGCATACTCTGCCTTGAAAGGAATCAATTTTCGAAAGGTTTCAAATAGTTACATGGAATTCAGTGCAGATTAAAATTCTTCACGCCCCCTTTCTAATAATAATAAATAATAAGAACTCGCGGATAAATTACGATCTTTATTGGAGATTTCATATCCGATCGCAGGTAGGATAAACGATTTATTGTAACTTTCATTCGGGTTCGCATTTGGTGAGTATTTCGTGGTCCGCTGGGACCGCGTCTCATCGAATTAAGTTTGTTAATTTATATGCCATCACGTTACGTGTTCGTATTTTTGCAGCGACAGTAGGTACAGTTAATTTGTAGTTCGGTCTAACGTTCGTAACTGGTCTCCGACACGATTCGCCAGCGTGAAAACAGGATTTGTTCGGGCCGCGGGTTCTATCCGCATCTCGCTTTCTGAGTCCTCGAGTGAAATCCTTGCAAGGTCGAACGAGCGCACCGCGAGAACGATTTAGGCCGGAAATTCCGCGAGCGATCGTGCGAACACGGTAGAAACGATCGTTCGCACGCGCGCGCGCCTCTCTATCTCCGCACGTAATGTCTTCCTTTCTTTCTTCGTTGGACGGAACGCCCCTCTCTTTCTCCTTTTCTCTTCCTTTTCCTGCTGCTGCCTTTCCTTTTCCTTTGGCCCTCCCCCGCGAAGCGAACGTGCACTCCGAAAACGCCACGGCTTCGTCTTTGGTTAGTTTTGAACTCATTCGAAATCTTGAATACGAATAAAACATTCGGAAATGTGATATAGAAAATAATTTCTCATTACATCACGATTTCGATGAAATTATAATCTGATTAACGAATCTTTCGTTTCATTTTTCATTTAATACATTTCCGAATCGACGAAATAAATTTGTCTTTTGTTTTATGAGCATTCGAGGGAAATCGAAGTTTCATTTTCATCGCTGCTGGTTTCGGTTAATAGAAGGTAATGTGAGATTGAAGTTCACTGTACCTATGCATTTTTCGGGGCGCTTCAGAAAATATTTATATGCTACAAGTCCATAGTAGAACCATGAGCGAATTCCTCCAGGTATGTTGCTACACATTCTTACAGAGAAAGATAAAATCACAGATTTTCTTATTATTCTTAATTACTGCAAAAAGTTGCTAATAAATACACGTCAGTGCTTAAAATGGGTTTAGGTTCCTCGTAATTAACTTTAGAAAAGTATC
Source organism: Nomia melanderi (assembly GCF_051020985.1). NCBI lineage: Eukaryota > Metazoa > Arthropoda > Insecta > Hymenoptera > Halictidae > Nomia > Nomia melanderi. The sequence continues at coordinate 14,051,657 of NC_135008.1, forward strand.
TGCTTACTAGTGGAAGTTCTAGGAATAATATTCAGAATTTCTACTCTTGCACTGAAATTTCACTGTATTCGTTAATCAGTATTTTGATGTTATTATTCCTACTCAGTCTTAATTTGTGCATAGCATCAGAGTTGTCTTATACTTACGTCGATTCGTGTCCATAATTCATTTTCATAAAGCACAGAAGAACAATTTAACACTATTTCTACCGAAGGTGTCAAAAGACAGCTTTTCAAATTTTAACTTAAAATTATTTTCCAAGTTTAGTCGAATATTCTGAATTGATTTCTCGATTTTTCCAATAACGATTACAAAATTAACTATAGGAAATATCCAAAATTCAATTGGGGAAAACTAATTAAACTGAGAAAACAATTTTAAGCTTAAAAATAATATTAACCAATTAACCATGTTTGACGAGAAAATATACACGTCATCTTAAAGCTTGCAATGATACTAATTTTTTCAACGATGAATTCTTTATTTTTATTAAAATATATCGTAGGTGCAATCGCCTTGTGTTTGACGAGTACACGCTTCATTTTTTTCATTTTATTGTACGCAAAACGAAAGATTTTTCAAACTAAATTCCACAGTTAACAGTTTAATTAGCAGGGCCCGTACATTTGAAACAGCTTGTGCACGACGCAAATTTCGCTGGCTTGCGCTCTCGTAGCACAGGAACGATTAAAATCGGCACCGCGTCGTATTAATCTTTTTGCATCTCCGTCGAAACTCCGGCTTTCGAACCTGTTACTCGCCTCCAGCGAGCTCGAAACCCTGCACAGTTACTGAAATTCCGAATTCATTACCGGCGAATAACTTTCACTCGTCGCCACCGCCGCCGCAGTAATGGCGACCCGTTGCTTCGCACGTATTGTGCGCGGCCGCTCGATCGCACTCGAGTTTCCCGCGATCACTCCCGCCGCATCGAATTAGCCCAATTTTCACCCTTACTTCAGATAATCCGAGTATCCCTTCAATCAATGTCACATTTATTCACGTTGCTTTCGTAACAACGAATGTTTCGTCGTTGGAAAAGCTAATTGAAAGCTTCAGAATACGGTGCAATAGAATTGCAACCATTTTACACTTTTGCATTTGCGTGAAATGAACTTAAATAAAAATTCTTAACAATTCAAACAGGTTTGTTGTTGAAACGGTTATCCGACACACAGAATAATACAGACCTATTTTTCCAAACAAACTACTTCGAATTCTCTCGAAAACAAGGCTTCAAACGAAGAGATCGTATCCTCCATTCCGCTTATCTGTTTATCTAAGATCACGCTCTTCTATAGCGAAAATCACGTAACCGCAATCGAAACCAAGAAAACAAGTATCAAAACGTAAATCGTTACGATTGTTGCGCATAAAATCAACTTTCTCCTGGCTAAAACATCCCGGCAACAAAGTTTTCATCGGCGAGCTTTGAAGCTACTCCTTCGACTTCATTCTATAGAGCGTTGTTCACTAGAAGAGCCCCGGGACGGCAGAAGGGTAAAGGGTCCCTCTAAGGCTTTCGTTTATGGTTTTGATTGGTTAAATATAACATATTGGCCAATAGTAAATTAGTCTCGAAAATGAGACGAGGAAAGATGGAAGTTGACCTGTGAGACTCGCATTTCCTTCAGGGTTTTTCTCGTGAACAACGCGGAGCAAACAAGGCTGAAACAAAATGTCTACCCAGTGAACCGAACGGAATTCCCCCGAAAGTCCGACAAAGGAAGCATCAATGCCGCGATAAGAGCGCGTGTGATGCCCCGACATCGATCGGTCGCACGTCGAACCGCGTCCGCTCGGCCGGCTCCCGCTGACATAGACACATTTTCCGTGAAAAACACGTCCGAACGGTGTTTAACCCACTGACACACTATTTAGTTTCCCGGTAACACCCGATCAAACGTATCGGATGTCGCTGGACGTCCAGAGGTTGTCGACTGCTCGTCAATTCCCTGCCGGCAGCCGTGCGTCCGTGTACCGCGTTTTTTCGCTGCAAAAGGCGGTCAGGAGGAAAGTTATCGTCCACTATTTTCGTTTATGACGGCAAATTCTAGACCGCAGCTCGTGGATCGGTCGAGATAAGCTGCGCCGCGCCTCCTTTTGTATCAATTTGCGAGGTAACTTACATGCAAACACGTCGCCCGATAAGATAGCTGGGAGGACCAGAGGATCAACCGGCGTTTTTCGGATGACGTAGGCGTTTCACGCCGACGGAATTCGTAACGCGAGGCTTTCCCTACGAGTGAAACGCGATTTGATTACGCCCTCCACCGAGAATCGATGCGAGCTTCTAGATTAGTCAAGTTTTCCAGCAATTTCGCGAGTTTATGGTGAATTCATCGGGAATTTATCGTGAATCTTAGCCATGTCCTCGGTAACTGTTCGACGCCACGCCTATTCGAACTGCCGAGGAATTAGTCGGAGAAACGGCACACCGTTCGACGTTATTAACCGTTTCCTTACTGTGGTCGTACGTGTAGGTTTTGTGTGAAACGTTTTTTTGTTGAATGTGAGTTTAATGGTGTTTCATTGTTTTCGTGTTATAGTGTTTGTTGCTTTAGGTGGTTTCAGGGATGATTTTGCTGGGAAATTTGAGGAGGAAAAGGTGACGAAGTAGAATTACCCTTGATTTTTATCTTGTGTTAGCTTGGGCGACTAGTTCTTTAAATATTTACTACATTTTGTATGTTATACTACATTAAGATTAAAAATTGTGTACTGTATAAATACATATAAATCCTCGTATAAATCCATTACATAACAGCAATTTCCACAGCAATTTCCACAGCATGCAAAACCACCGTACTTTCCATCAATATCTTACATCCATCTGCTCAAAGGAAATTTCGAAGTCGTCGGTAGGTCAAAGCAAATTGCGGCAAATAACCAGTATTTTTCAGAAAATTGATTTCCGCATGTCAACAGCACAACCCATGTCAAAAATATCGCGTTCGACACAGGCTCTATTATTCAGTCAACTCTGCTACGTTCTTCAAATTGTTTCCGATCCATTCAAATTTTCATTTTTGTAGCACCGTTCTTTTACTTAATCGATTTACTCTCATTTTCATTTTACCAAAGATACTTCTACACTTGAAATTAACACTAGAATTATCGGATGGGTCAAAGTGAGCCATTCCTGACTTTGTTTCTTCCAGTTATTGAACAAATGACAGATGCTTCTATAAAAAAGTACCAAAGAAATATATTTGCAAACAAATTGAAGTCTCAGTGGTTACAGTGTTGGGGTTTTTACAGAATAATCTCCAAAAGACAATGTAACTGCTCGGTAGTTCTAGTGTTAAGTGTAAAAAGAATATTACCAAACCGTATATTCTTAGTGTTCCAATAATAATAATTTCAATATTTAAATAAATTCAGCACAGCAGCAGAGCTAATCGAAAGGTCGAGTCGTCGACCGGTCGATTTCCAGACGAATGACGTAACGCGTGGACTCTCGGACGCCATTTTTCGCGTCCGAGGAAAATTCCCGGGGCGGGCCCCGCGCACAGGCCTGATTTGACTTTCATAACGCTCGCGAGGGACAAGTAAGAATACGCGTTCACATTCCCCTGGAACACGTAGACCGGCCTTTAAGCCAGCGTTTGCGCCGCGCCGCGTCGGGAAGAAATCGAGCATAATTAAGGTCATCGGGCCGATAGGCGGTCCGTAAAAACGGCAACTGAAAAGGCAATCAGCGGTTCCCCTGAGATGGATCCGGCGAACCACGCTGTTCCTGCTTCATTTAACTACCGTGGCCGCTTAATTGCGCGGCACTGAATCGTCACGAGTAGCAATCCGCGGATACTGTTCCTTGGTAGCGAGGAATTCGTCTATCGACTTCTTTCACCGAGTTCAAAGAGTTATACCGATGATAAAATGCAAAGATTCAGGCTTCGGTGAGAGAGCTGATGGTTTTTTAAACGTTGCCAATCGAATTCATCTTCTGTTTTTTGCGATAGGTCACCTAGATATTAACTTCTTGCCTCACAATGTGGAGTGAAATCTCGCGGATCAAATTTAATACCAAAACTACCAGGCGGGTCAAAACGACGCATTCCACATTTCTTTTGTTTGCAATTATTAAAAAGATAATAGATGTTTCTCTGAGGAATTATTAAGGAAATTAATTTATCAATACGCAAACTGAATGGTAAATCAATTGAAATTTTGGTAGACGCACCCTGAGAATTTCTATAAAAAAATTTCAAAAAGTCCATTTATCTGCTCGGTAGTTTTAGCGTGAACAAATACGACTGGTGCTTCTCTTAAAACGGGATGTTGTTCTCGTGTTATCAGCGTTTAATCTGCGTTTAAACTCGGTGCAAACGTGGAAGACAGTCGAAACCTCGGCAAAGCCGAAAAGTTCGAATGTTCTTCCTCGCGCGTTGACTCTGTCTGTACTCATTTGTTCTGTCGCGTTGTCCATGTTTGAGCAACGAAAAGAAGGCGTGGAGAAAATATCTATGCGAAGGAATTTTTCGATTTCAACGTTCAATATTGGGACACAGATTCAACGGGAAACTTTCCACGTCCAATTATAGCGCACCGGCAACGTACGACGTTCCGCGAAATCTAACCACCCATAAATTACGCGTGCCTCTATTTTATCATCGCGGAATTAGCAGGAGAATGTCGTTCGCTTCGTCGCTCGGGCGTGTTGTTGATCGATCAAGGAATTACAAAAGAGATCCAAGTGAATCCACTTGTTTGCACTGCCGATCTACCGTTCGCTGGAACTGTTATCGGCCTGTTTGCGAATTAAGAAATCTTATCTGTGTCTCCTGACCACCGAAAACATTCCTTTTCGGATCTGAAAGGTGTCTGCTGAAGTCGGCGACCCGCCAATCGATAATTCCTTTAAAAAATAGAGGGAGGGAGAGGCGGGGCAGAATAGCCTCGATAAAACTCGATCATTCCGCGCGACGTCCTCGAGATGCATTAATCGCAATCGTTTCTTCTTCGCGCATTAATAACCCAGACGGATACGTGAAAAAGCCGTAGGAGAAAAAAAGTAGAATGGAGTCGCTCCCGGTAACCTCCGCCGAGGCAGCATAGATAATTCACTGCCAGTGTCAATGTCGGAACGAACATGAAAAACTTCTTAATAACGACGCTCTCGCGCTGCAGATCCTGAATAAACGGGCTATCCGGCGAGCTTGAATTATTAGCGGAACTTAACGATGACTGGTCGTAATTAATTAAAAGTTCCACGGCGAATCGTATGCCACCGCGGGAAAACGAATTCCCGAGGAATTCGATTCAGCGGCGACGCTAGAAGCAAGACTCGTCGTGGATTTCCTTCTTGATCTCGTCAAATTTGACGGGACCCGATAAATTTGCGTCGCCAGATAATGCGGTTCGGGAATTAACTCCGTGGAGCTTAGCAAATAATTTCGTCGCTAAATGGAACCGAAATTCATCGGAATTCTTTTGAAGAATGTTTCTTCATATGCAATTAACACATTGTTGATAGAAATTTTCCGAGTTTCAAACGTCTTTGATGCAGACGCTAATTAACGTTTTTCACTTGGAAATCATTGGTAAAGAAATATTAGTGATAATTAATAAAATTATTTGAAAGTACATTTTATTCGGTGTTACTACATTCAGATCGCACATAAAAGCTACCACGTAAATAGTGATCTAATTTACCGCGTAGAAAACGTCCGCGTAAATCGAAGTCAGGTGTAGACTAAATATCTTGAGTCACAATTATATCGATTCTCCGTTCGCTATAGACTGCAAGACGATTGGACGCTCGAGGGTTAAAATCGGTGCCACTTTCGGAGCACATACCAACTGGCGTTTACATACCCCGCATACACCGACCGTAGAGAAAGTAATCTGTATATGCGTATATACATAAATAAATACATATTTGCGTACGTGTACGTGTGCGCCGCATACATGTGTGTTCACCAGCTGGCACGCCATTGTGTCGCAATGGTACGCCGACTCTCGAGCAGCTCGTTTTCATTCGTTCGGTTAACGGTCCGTGTCTGGTTGCTCCTTTCGTATACCTAGCTCGTTGTGACACACCCGATAGAGAGACAGACGATCAATGATACATATTGGCGAGTCGTAAAACGGTGTCTTCATGGCGATCGGCAGAACCGTCGGATCAGATAAAATTTGCGTTACGTCACCGTCTGCAGCGATTTACGAATTTTATTTCTTACGTTGATCTTCAGACTTACCTTCCTTTGTCTCTGTCTTTTTGTTTCTGTAATATCCTTTTGGCATTCATTGTAGGATACCGAATTGTTTCGGTTCGGATATATTCGGAAGATACAGATTATTAAGGTATGAGAGCAGTATTTTGATTGATTACTTTCTATCAGTAATATAAGCTGTACATTCTATCCATCAAAATCATATATTTCAATAATAGTGTTGCGGAATGTTAATAACTTTCTCTGCACGAAATACAAAATCAGTCGTCACAAATATGTGATATTAACAGGAAACATGTTAATAGACGTGTGTTGTACTTTTATATCGTTTTCCGCACTATAGTATGAACAAGTCCGTCAGTTTCTAAAACTAATTCTTCATTGCTTTGCTCAAGAAGAGCTATTGTAACCATTGCAATAAAAAAATTAAAATTCCTTTAATCATTAATCCCAATCTACAAAAAACCACGTTGACCAAACCAATAAACAAAAACCGTAAAATCTAACTCCCCCGAAGCAACAATCGCGTCTCAAAATTAACTGGAAGTGATGAGTTAACTCATTATTCAATTTGTATCAACATTAAATATTTTATTATATAAAATAATCGAGCATTGGTAAGTATGTTACTAACACTTAACGTACATTCTGCATAAAAGCTATTAATACCCGCCATTCGACGCCAGTCTGCAGAAAAAGTATTAATACTTTTCCCGCACATAGTGTGGAGAAACTGTTTCAACTGCATAGGAGTTATGACGACTTTACTCGACAGTCAAAGTGTCAACACTAAACCGACACTTTTTGTATAAGGAAGAGTGGGGTAAAACGGAACACCAATATTTTTCGAGCTATTATTGCACAAGGTAGACCTAATAAGTCCTTAATATAGTTTGCGATCTTCCGCAGATCAGTCTACCTCTTGTAGTCAACCTACACCAATCAAATGACTGGCAACAAAACAAAGGCTAAATCGAGCAATAGAGGAATCAATATAAAATTAAATGAACGAAAGAAAGCGCAGAACCTTAAATCGAATTTGAGAACCGATCACATGATCGGTTCGCGGTACGATTAACGAAAAGAACGCTGGATTAAACCTGAATCCTTAAAGTGAAATAATAGAGTCAGGATTACCGTCGGCGATGACGGCAGCGCCACTCCATCGCGGCGCATAGTTCCGCGGCGGGGAAACCCCGGCGGATCGTTAGCAGGTCTTCAAACGAAATATAATAGAAAATCTTCGGAGGAGAACGAAGCTAATCATAGCGCGCGCCGAGAAAGACGGGGGCTTCTCGTCCAAGCTCCTTTATGTAAACCTTGAGACTAGATCCGGATTCTTGAGTGGCGACGAGGGAGGGGGAACCGGCCCGCGATAGACGAACACGGCGAGAACCGTCTGTCGGTGGACGCTGGAAGGAGAGAGGTGGATACGGCGTGAGTGAAACGCCGTGTGACGACGAGAGGGACGACAAACGAAACGACGGAGAGACACTGAGAGACAGACAGAGGGAAACCTAGACAGCGAAAAGGAGGGGGTGGCGGCCCGCCGTTGGGAAGGGGCACACTCCTATTCGGTTAAAGAGCCTGTGTGACTCGGCGGCGCGGGATGGAAAGAGGGAAAAGCAACCACGTCGGCGAAAGTGTTCTTGTGTACTGCACCCGTCGGCCCTCACCTCCAACGAACAAATTTAATGGCGACCGCGAAATAAAAAAAAGCCGGAGCGGCTTGATCGCAACCGTTGCCGTTGTTCGGACAAAAATCGCGAGGCTCCATGGCTTGCATTTCGATAATTGAGCGCTCGATTTTTGTCCATGCAAATTTGATGCAGGGATTAGAGAAATGTTGAAGGATGTCTTTGAAGTTTTTTGAGTCAGATGGATGTGTGATTTTGGGGATTTTTGAGAATGGTACTGATACTTACGCAATGGATTGTTTCCTGTATCCTGGATGAAGCGATCAGTATTGTTTATTTGAAGTATTACGAGTTTGTTCAATTAAACAGGTTTCGTCAGTTTGGAGTGTTTTATTGGGGCAGTTGGAAATTAGGATCGTACGTATTCATTTGCGACAGGAGGAATTTGAAAGCGCCGAATTGCGTAGAATGCACGCTGTATGAAAATATATATGAAACATCTATGGTGCTTTCTATAAGATGAAGAAGGATTTCCTATCGTAATTCTGTTTTTCTATTTATATAAGAATATAATTCTATATTATAATCTATTGTGTATTTATATAAAAATATAATATTGTAATTGTAAAAAGTAGAATTTGCATTTGAATTTGAAGAAAGTATAATAGGATCAAATCGGGAACGTGCCTTTCGCGTTATAGCGCGTTAAATTTCACCTACATCGCTTTTTGGATACAGATCAACTTCTTCCTCTGCTTGTATTATTTTCTTACGAGGGATCTTACGTTTATAGTTATTTTTCCGCAAGGTTTTCATCGCGTTATACGATGTCCTAGTGTATAACCATAAAATCCGCTGGATTTGCGACAAAGAGATGGAAAGGAGCGATCGGAATCGTTTTACGGGAACGCGCCACAACGGCGGCAGGCGGCGGCAGGCGGCGGCAGACTCTCTCGCATCGGTTCCGCGAGGGCCTCGATAAAAATGACCTCGTTTCTGTCAAACGGAGATTAAGTAACTATGTACCAGCCGCGTTATACTTCCTTTCACTGCGGAGCTCCGCGCGCGCATAAGAAAGATGTCCGTCGGTGGCTCGTTTTCTTCTTCCGTCTCTCCAGCGGCCACCGTCGCTCTTTTTCCTACGTGTTTCTTGCTTGACCACACTCCGGCTGGCCGAGGATGAAATTCGTGCGTGACCAACCGGCCGGCTTCAATTCTCCTGCGTGCCTCATTACCGGGGCCCGCTAATCTCTCTGAAAACTCCCATTCCGGTGGATTAGCTCGTCGAAACTGGCGTTGAACGCTTATTTTCTTTATCCTGCCCGCTCTAGCAAGTTCCAGCCAGTTGGAAGTTTCGTAATTTTTTGTCTTGCATTTCGATTGCTTTTTGGATTCTAGGTTTTCTTTTCGAGTCGACAATTTTTTACTGTGATTTTCTAGTTACTATTTTGTCGGTGGAAATTGAGACAATGCTTTGTAAAATGGGATTCGTGGATATCTACTATATTAATTGCTTTATTTTAATCATCTGCTTTATACGATTAACTACTTTATTGTGATTAATAGATAGCTGTAACTATTATTTTATTATAACTATCTACTTTGTTTTGCATTCCGAACAATCGTCTCTGTAATAAAATTCATTGTAAAATGCGGAATCTAATATTTTATAGGCATACGAAACAATCCTAAATTTTGCCTAATCACATGTGCTTCTAATTATCGAATCCAATTAATGCCGTAAATGTAAAAATTATTGCGAAGCGCGAAAAGTCAATAAATTCCAACGGCATATGAAATAACGGACTGGTTTTTCGTTGACTACAGCGTGGGAACACGTTGCAGATGCTTTGGTGCCATTTCAAAATTATTGTTCTGCAAGAGTACGGGATTGACATCTATGGAAAATTGAATTTATTACATGGGTTTCTTGTTGATTTTCATAGTCCGTATAAACAGACTGCACGAATATGACGGGACTGTTCCCACGCTGCACTGAGACAAAAACTAGTTCGTCGTTATTTCATATTTTTCTTACAACTTTTTAATGATTCATTTATGTGCATACGCCTGTATATCACGGTTTTTCTTGCTTCTCATTGAAAATGCTGACACCGTTCGGCAGCGAGTGCTCCTAACACCCTGTATATTATCAATATTTTTATCTGTGACATTTATTCGAAATTTCACATAGAGAAGAAGTTTCCAATCAGGTGTCCTCAATACGTCTCCATCCGTGTGGTGGTTCTATCAATGTCTCATCATAATGATTTATATGCGATTAGGAAGAAATATTAATATAAAATTATTCAAATGTCAAACAGGTGTAAATGAAATCCAAAATTTCTCCACTTCGTTTATCTTTTCACCACTTTCTTCCTATGTGTGTTTACTAATTTACCAACTCCCCCTCACTCCCTTTCTCCCTCTTTTTCTCTCTCGTGAATTCACTTCTCCTTCCATGCTTTCTTATTTCCTCATGTTCCTCCACGATTACGCAAATTTTCCTTGTACTTCATACTACATCTTCATTTTCAAACATTTTAGCATTACTACCATCCTCTATCCTTTTAATGAATATTTCTATGTGCTAAACAACTACTATCAAACAAAATACTGTTACAAACATTCTCTCGTGTAAGTACTTATCTAAAAAAAAATCAAATTAACCTCCAACAAATCATTTCCTACAGTATTCCTACAGATAAAAACGATCGCAACTTCTCGCAAACGAGTGGCTACGATACACGGCTCGCGGATTCACGTTTATTCAACCTAGTTTCACCAACACGAAAAAGAGTACACCGACGTTCGATTCTACATTATAGAAACGCCAGAAATATTTCGGGGAATTCGAGGTGGCCCCATCTGCCAAAGATACACACAAACATCGGAGGATCTTCTCGCCTGGTAGCCAGTAGCCGGCCATCTTTCTTGTTGTCTCTATTCCTTTCTTTCTTTCCTTCCTCTGCGCCTTGTATCTTTTTCCGCTGGCTATTGCTGCTGTTGCTGCTGCTGGTGTCGCCTCTTTCCTTTTCTTTTCCTCTGTCTCGCGTTCTCCGTTCCTCCTCCTTCCTCTGCCTCCTTCTCCTACATCGGGCCGAAGGTATGTAGGCTGTGCCACATCCTTGCCCGGAAACCGTTACCTTGCTGGCTTTACACTCAATGGAGCTCGCCTTACCGTTGTTCCCCATACACGAATTTCCTTTGGCTTCGTTGCTATCGTGACTGCGTTTCTCAACTAAAATGGAACAACGAAATAGAAATGACTTGCGGCCGAACGATTTCCTTTCGAAATGTTCACCTGTTCGTTGAACGACTTCGACGCGAAGTCGTGGGGAGCTAGTCGATGATGATTGATGACTTGCGTGTCTATGGGATCACATAGTTTTCGTTGAAAATCGGTGAGACAATAGGTGACGAACAGAAATTTGTTTCGTTATTAAATTGTGTTGTAAACGTATTTTTTTTATTTGTTTTTATGTGTATTACATATTAACACTTTGTGCGTAGTTGACGTGAATCTGTATGGAAATTTAACGAAAGGTTATCAATAGATAATTAAAGTTGCATTTATGCGTATTGGATATTTTGGTAGAATAATCTATGTAAGCGTTCGTTTACAGAAACTATTGTACAATCGAATGAAAATTTAATTTTTGTGCTAAAGGTCAAGATTTGAGTAGAATAAAATCTTATACTGCAATTAAGCTGTTTATTGTACTGAATTTTAAATAGTTTTACGTGTAGTGGCGATGAAACTGAATAAATGAACAGTGATTTTTTCATCATGAATGATTTCAGAAAAGAATGATATCTTGACAAATTCTGGTACGATATAATTCAAGGTACTACAAATACTATAGTATAATTAAATTGAACGATCCTTCAAGAATTAAAGAATAAATGACAGCTTTTAATTCAATTAAACGATTAACTCATCTCCCCCGGTTAGTAAATTAATATTACTATTTTCATTATTTCGAGATACATAGTTTAGTACCTCCATTTTCTCACGTAGAAATTGTAGAAGCTTTCTTCAGAATTTCCGATGCGAGAATTTCGCTGTACCACGCGTAGGTTAGAGCTTCTGTTAGCAGTGTTTACATCTCATAAGCTTGCTACTTCGGCCGAGAACCATTTTTATCTCGGATAACTTTCTCGTGAATCCTACGTATGAAAGGTACGGGAATTATGATGCCAGGGATTGTATGGCTACATAACTTACACGTTCATTCTCGAACAGTCGGGGTTTTAGCTTCGAAGTAGGTAATCTTCTTGCATTCAAGCGTGAATCCAAATAATTAAAAGAAAAAAAGTTTAATAATTAATAATATTAATTTATTTAAGTTAACGTCCAAAGAAACTAACAATACTTGAAAAGTCTCAGAAAATTTGAAGCCCGAGAAAATGAAATGGCAAACACCAAATCACGCATCATTGTTTTCCTACATCGTTATCGAGCGGTGGATTTAATGCAATTAAACCGCAAATGTCCATCTTACTTTTGGCTCGATAAATTCCTTAAGAAATGGAATAAATTTGTCTCAACGACTAGTTATCGCGAAACAGTCCGCGTAAACGTTCTCGGTTGAGTTATCACGCTACAAACCCCGATCTTGAAAAACACTTGGTATTCATACCGGTCTCGGTTATGATATACAGTGCCGCTCATGATTATTCGAACGACAGAGATTTTACGCTTTGCCTCGCCTATGAAGTACAAGCATAAATGTCCCGTGTTATTGGTAGCTTAAACATCGCTAGTTTTATTATACAAATCTCATCTGCCTGGTTTTAATCCTCTTAAACTTTTATGGAACGACTCAGAGAACAAGATAAAAAGTGTTTCCTGCGCGGAAGAGAGCACACCAAAAAAATTACATAACGCGGACAATGAAACAAGCCCGCGAGAGCGTTGATAAAATCAGTTCGACGAATGCTAAAAATATATTAAAGTAATAATTAAAGTAAACGGTGGATAAGATACTGAACGCATTATAAAACGGAGTCAATAACATATCTATATCTTCAAAAGTATTAATGAAAGCTTGAGAAGTGCCGAAACTATTTTAAACCAGCAATCGAGTCGAAGTGTGGATTGTAAATAATGGCAGTCGATAAATTATTACACAGCAACAATTCGAAATGATTTATCAATTTACTCATTAGGTACCGATTTCCGAGCAACAAAAATTCAAATGGCAATTAACAAACGGCTCTCTTCCGTTTCATTGTAATCGAATCCACAAGCTTGCCGCTTCAAACAGTCCCATCCTCCAAGGAATGAACATTCTATTTTCCCGAACGCTTAAGATCGTTCGAATAATCGTGTTTACGTTTCCATACATTTCCGTTCGAGTTTATTTTAAATCACGAATGAATAAGCGATGGCTGACGTAACATTTGTAAACACTTCGCGTTAACGCCGGTTTTTTCCCCGACGACGGTGTTGCGGCGTTCATTTCATTCGCGGCTGGACAGCGACGGGATACTTGCAAAGGACGCTCGAATGCAAATCGGTGACGTCGAAAGTAAAGCGGTTGGCGGAGCGGCAACGTGAAAATCGCGGTCGTAATCGACGGCTGGGTTGTGGAAGCTTCCCGACGCGAACGGTTTTCTAATTTCTCGCCGCACCGGCACGCACGCACGCGGCTGTTTACAAAAGCGACCGGCGGACGGCATTCCGCGAGCACCGATTTCCGAATTCTCGATCGCAGCCACGGCTCTCGCCTTATTTAGCAATGAGAAATCTCATTGCCAATTGGCTTTCTTCTCGCCACCTAGCTACTGGTTTTGCGGCGCAGCCAACGCCGCTCCCGCCGATTAATAAATCATTGCTCCGCAGATGTTCGCGAAATCCATCGCTTTAAAATAAATTCGCGCGCGGATCGGTCGTGTGCCCGAATTAGCAACATTCCAATAAAAAGTACTGAGCAAGAACGTTGCGGGGAACCGATATATTAAGCGATGATCGAAGGTTTAATCTATGGAATTGTTTGCCGAAATTTTCATCCGAATTTTCATGAGTGAAGTACACTGGTAATAGATTCTAAGAATATGTAACAAGGATTCGTTAACCAGTTAATTACGTTTGACGAGTATACACGTCATCTTACAGCTTGAAATGATATGAATATTTATTCTTTCAACGATGAATTATTTATATTTTCAGATAAACATGCAATTCTTTTTTATTTTGCTTCGGTTTTTCATTAAAATATAAGAAATTCCACAGTTAAGAGGTTTAATGGATAATATCGTAAAGAACCACAATGTTCACCAGTTGGAGCCTCTAGACAGTATTACCTAAACCTTCGCTTTAAATTACTTTAAATTACTTTAAATTACTTATAAATAACATATAAATACATCTTCCTTATTTTCTTAAGTAAACAGTCTATCTTCAAACCGAACCATCCCGCATCAAGTTAACCGCGAACGTTAATCAGGAATCATCACTCTCCGCATCCCCAGAAACTCCACAGGAAACGGAGTACGAAAGAATGAATCATCGAAAGCCAGCCTTGCCTTCGAGGCGCGGCCACGTAATTAACGCTCGATTATTATTTCATCAGAGATCGGATCGGCTGTCCTCGGAATGTCGGCGGTCGTTGTGCACGCCCATAGCGATCTTTTCTCGGCAGCCGCGCGTAATCGTTCCCGATGCGTGTGTCCGTTAGCTCCGCGGGACGGGAATTAGGGATAAAAGGAGTAAAACGAAAAAGATGAAGAAGGTTCACGCGGATGGAGCGCTGAAATATGGGAGCTCTGCGGTTTGACAGGGCATTGGATAACGCGAGCACCACACCGGTGTTCCCCGTGATCCGGCGATCGCTCGCTCGCGCTTTCCGTTGCACCCGGTGGAAGTGGGCCGAGAATTATTTATACGTCGGTCGACACAGCTGATCTCCGGCGTGTCCTCTCCTACCTTTTCTCTTTGCCCGTATTTTTGCGCGGCGAGCCGACAAGATCGTTCCCTCGCATAGAGAGCGTCGCAAGCTGGATCGAGACCGAGCGATTCACCGGCGCGAGGGAGCGAGAGAGAGGAGAAGGGAGTCGTCTCTCGTCGGGTACCAGAACGAAAAAGCATATTCGATCTGGTGCCGCTAGAAATAGCGACGCCCGACTGAAATAAACGCAGCGTCGCAACGCGTCGACAAAGGATCCTCTCTTGGTTTTCGTGACGCTCCTCCGCCTCTTCCTCCGCCACCCCCGCGCCGAAGCGACGCCGACGCCGCCCTCTACTCGCGCCCTCCCACCTTCACACCGTCGCCTCTGTACTCTGTCTTCTCTCTCTGTCTCGCACGCTCGGTCCCTGTCGGCGTCTCCGTGAAATTACCGGCAAATTGTTTGACAGGACAGTTACTCTTCTGGCTGAACGACTTCCTTTGTCATCGGAGATTTTAATTAATGAAAGTCAACCCGTGAGCGTCCTTCCGCCGTGTATACGCTCTGTTTATGGCAGGACCCCTTGAACACGTCCACGTCGAGCAGGATCCTCGATTTCGGTGTGTTCCTCGATGATTACTTCGAAAGTTGTTCTGTTGGATAGGCTCGTGAAATTTATGCGGCAGGTTCTTTATTTGATTAATTGCTATTCGTTTGGAGAGGACTGATGGGGAATTTGTGAATAGGAGGGACGTTGGGTTCGGAGGTAGAGGATGATGGCATGTTTCTTGGAAAATTTGCTGTGCGTTAAATGGTTTCGAATATTCTATTTATATTGGTGTGTTTTGTCGGACAAGCCTAATTTAAGCTAGACAATACTCGCTTGATAGGGCTATCGAATAACTTGGCAATTGTTGGCACCAGCTAGACGAGATACAGTAACTTGTACTTTAAGTTGAGTCGCAGCCAGTTGCTTATCGCTTGTATCCAGTTGTACGAGTGCGGAGTGCATAGGTAACCTGAATTTGGATAATCCTTGCACGGTTCGGGCAAGATGTAGGCTTCTTGCTTGTACAGCTTCCAGCTTGCTCTGAATCGTTCAAGCTCCATTTTTGTCCTCTGTGAAATATGTCGACAATGATACTGATTACCCAATGCTGTATCGTTGACTCTGACATTATCGACTACCGAAAAACTAAAGATACGCAAATATATACTCAAATTAAAACAGAAACCATTAACCCCTTGCTCTACGATCTATTTTTCAACTATGTTTGATACAACAACTTTGCCAGTAATAATTTATTGAAAAAAGAGAAATATTCTATATCTACGTTTACCATACAATATAATTATAAATAACAGAAAAATAATATTTTATTCGAATTCAAAGGAATTGAGTAATATTTATGTTTATTATATCCTATTTAAAATGTCCACTACGAGTCTCCCACGTCATTGTAAGGCAAGGAGTTAACGCATAATCAGTCTATAAGTACCACTCTCTATATTCCACAAACATAATTCATATTTCACTGCAACACGCGTTTAACATCAGGTAACCACATATCTGCACCATCGACAAGCTATTAAATAAACGAGTATTGTCTAATCGCCGATACATACATTAAAATAATCTTCTCCAATAATCCTTAAAAATAAGAAATACAGAAGATGAAACGAGTAACACCAAATGTCGCCAACGCAAATCGTCCGTCCAACCTCACAGTTTAAGAGATTATTTCGCCGGCTGTGTAACTCAATTACGATTCCCGCTCGAAAATAAACTTTAATCATCCCGTTGGAGGGGTGAGTGCAATATTTAGCGCGGCACGGATGGCATTAAAACGCGCGTGGGTGGCTGCGCTTACGTGCCAGGAGCCTGGGGGAGGGGAAAGGGATGCTGGCGTGTGTAGAATCCGACAACGGGGCGCCGCGTGACGTCACCGGCCGTCAATATTACACCCTTTCAGGAGAGAGAGAAACCGGTCGATCGGGTCCAACCGCGAGCGCAGACCACCCCTATCAGCATGCGCCGCGCGCGTCGTCGTTCTCCGTCGCTCCCGTGACGTCAGGATAATCGTTACAGGTCGGGCCGGCTCCCCCTCGTTCGCCGACGAGGTGCAGCAGCCTATCGAGCCAACAGTGACGTCACCGCGCCGCGCACATTTTCAACTTTCTCCGCTTTTTCGGAAAGGCGTGAAGGTACGCGTCCCGTTCGAGAGTAAAACTGTCGCCAGTTGTGTTGTACAGTAGGACCTCGAACAACCAAGTCATTGCTTTCAGAGTATATATCGTTTGGTCTTGGTTATTCACGAACTTGATCATTCAGATTGTTGAAAGGTATCTTGGGATATTTTATGTATTGGAAGAATTTCTATTTGAGTCTTTAGTTCACTGGATTGATTAACGTTAATTGAATGCAGTCAGTTCTATCGGATTATCAAGGTTTTACTGGAAGTTGATGAAAAGCAAAACTGCAAATGGTACGCTAATCTACTGTAAAAAAAACCTTAATACATGATTATTACAAATTCTATCAACATACGACAATGTAATGTTCTATCATTATATCCCCTTTTGTCCCGTTTTGTTTCTGTTTTCTTTGTTAAACGATTGGTATAATAACGAAAATGTGTCGAACCGGTGGCGTCACTGTTGCTATAGTTACACAATAGAGCATTGCGATTGGACGATTCCCCTTATCCTTGTGCTATTTTAGCTTGTATATACTCATACAATCGAAACCATTTTCTCAACACAACAGAAACTGGAAAGTTTAAAATTTTACACAGTGACTATTGTCTTAACGTTCTTGCATTTCATAGATCCTAACAAATTTCAGTAGACAATTCTTTTTAAAATGCAAAATTATGTCACCTAACAGTTAATGTGGCAGTCTACGTATTCATGCGAACTGTAATCATAAAAGAAAATTAACTTCGTTTCTGATAAAAATACATTCCTGTAGAGGTGAATTGTTGACAAGTGACTAATCGACCGAATTATCCTTGAGCGTATTGTTACGCAACATTGAACTTACATTTCGTTCGCATTCCTCTTTTCCTTTCGGCGTGTGTAGGCCTATTGCAAAATCGCCGAGGTCCTGGATTACCGTACGCATCGAAAACCGCGCTTCGTTTCCCACGAACGCTTCACTCACGCGCCCCGGACCCACCTGCGCGTTAATAAAAAGGGAAACGGGATCGTCGGGTGCAACGGCCGAGTCTGATTTTTAATGGAGGGGGTGAATCAAGCTCGTGCTCACTTGGGGAATTGATTCGGTTTACGTCGAGCTGTTCCGATTTCGGCGTTTACGACTTTTGAGCTTGAAAGTTTGTTTTTCGGGGTATGTAGCAGTTTTGTTGAAGTTTTGTGTGACGTTTTTCTTGTTTGCGTTCCGAAAAGTTTCTTGGATAAGGTAATTTCTAACTAGTAAAATAATAATGTCTAAATTTGAAGCAATGTTACTGCCAATTACTGAAACTGTAATCATTCTTAATCAGTGTTTTCCTATGGAACTTCTATATATTTTTTAACCGATTTTTCCGAAAATTCGCTTACAAACAATAATTTAAAAGCACGCGAACATTTTAAATTTGTTATCTATACTTAACATGATGACGTGCATAAGGTAGGCCACAAAATGGATTTTTCAACCCCTACTTTCAGAGCTATTTTCACCCGTTCACGAACGAATATCGATACAAGAACAAGTGCGAAATGCTTCCTCAAGCTCTACTTTACCCTGCAAGCGCATAAAAATGCATCAAACTCGCTGTACGTTAATTGAACAATGCCCTTAATCAGCGACATTAGTGTACATAACACTGTAAAATGTTCCGTGTGCGTTTAACGGGAGTTCAAGAAATCTAGAACAAAAGGTAAAAACTAGATTCCTCGTGTATTAGTATGAAGTGGTCGAAGCAATCATCCCCGAAGAAGTTTACGATCGCCGCTTTATCGTTCGCTGGAAGCGTTCCACTCGAAACGGCAGATAAGTTTTGTTGTTTATCGGCTTGCGGCGATTAAATACAGCCGTGAGATTAAAGGCAAAAGAAAGAGAGGATGCAGTAAGGCGCAGCCGTTCGCACGCGAACAAGCGAGCAAGCTGACCGATCAGGGAAATCGCGTGACCATGTGCAAAGTACAACACGTTTTTGTTTATCGGAAGCTCTCTCGGCGCGACGTTTCTCGTCTGTCGATAATGCAGGCTGCTGTCGATTAACGGCCTCCAGATTTTCAAGGAAATTTAGTATGCGCGTCTTATCACTATTTACCAGGCTGGTCGTCATCTTCGACGCAGCCGACCATTGAATCGCAATGAGTCAGTGGACGTTGACTGGATTAGCGAATGTCTCGTTAGAGCTAATGAACCTCAGCCACCGGGAGCATCGCTCGAGTGACAAATATCAATTTTCATTCAATTTTAGTTAACGTAGTTGCAGATAATATCGAAGATGCCCGTTTAATAAAACTAGTCTGGAACCTGTTTAAGAAATATTATCCGATTTTCTAATTTCAATTTTAGCTTAGTAGTCTGCAATAACGGAAATAAGCTATCATATAATTTCCATTTTTATCGGTTAATTAGTATAAAAGTTTAGAATTATTTAAAAATTCGCTGTCAATTTTTGTTCAGCTAATTATCCTCAAAGTAATATTCATCATCCTTCAGGAATATTGACATAAATTATATCATAGAATTCATTTATAAATTTCTTCGTGTGAAATTGGATATGTTAAATCTGTTGTAACTGTTCTTTTTTTAAATCGTGTGTGAATTTTTGATTTTGTTTCCTTCCGTAATCCACGAATATTTCAAGGTGGTTCCTGCACGGAACAACGATATTAAATGTTTTCTGTCAGCTTGTTGCTACCCGAATATTCCCATCTCCCGTTTCTGTATAAGGAGCTTTCGAGTGCGAAGCCCCAATATTATCGTCGCAAATATGTTAAGTTTCCTGTTCTGCTAAGAACGACGAAAGGAAAACGCGGCATCCTGAGGATTTCCGGCTTCCCGTTCATAGAAATCCGCCGAGGCTTGGTCGCGTTCCTTACGTCGGTGTCGTGTGATATCGGATCAAGTACGAAAGCAATTGTCCTACCTATGCATATATGCAGCGAGAGGAATGCACGTGCAGCATGCATTCGACGCACAAAAATGTCTAGCTGTGATTTGTGGATTTTTATATTTAATATTTTCATATATAATAATATGCATAGAAATGAAATGAATAACAACTGGTTAGTGATCCTAAATCGTAGTTGGAATTCTCTTTGGGAGAGTAATAAATATTTCTACGATTCAAATGTTTCGAAACTAAGATGGTGAATCGTCTCTCGAGAAGAGGAGAAGAAAGTCGCAGACTTTTTATCGAGTTTGTAATACATTTCTGAAGAAGTCAAAGAACCACGGCTATCCTAAAAATACTCTTTCTTGGCCGTAGATTCATTTCGCCACTTTTACCAAGCAAAGAATTTTGAAAGTATTCCTACCTTCCAAGACATTACCATTTTGTTTACAAGATAGTGAATTATTCATTAGTATACGTAATAATGTCCGCATTCCGGGAAAATGACAAAAAGTTGCCCTGATAGTGATCATGCATAGTTAAATACAGTCAAGCCAACTCTTCCGAAAAGCTTACCAAACAAAGAGAAATTGCAAACAATTTTGAAATTATTCTACACATTCACACGGATAACACGTTTTCGGTCTAAAATCAAGAGTTGATATCTACAATAATTCAGTAAAATGGATTTAAATAAATGTTACGAGAAAATTAACAAAAATGTAAGCAATCTTGCAGAGGCTTTATTTTTATTAAAAATAATATTCTACTTTTGCCAAAGCTTTATATAATTAATAAAACAATCGAAGTGCTAATTTCTATTCTAAAACGTTGCCTCTCTTTAGAAAATCGTGCTGTACTCAACGGAAAATCTGAATTAATGTGGCGCGTCATCGTCGTAAGCGCGCAACGAATTCGCGATCATCAATGACAATGGTACCAACTGTCTGAGCAGACGCAGCACCGGTGACGCGTGGACGTGAGAATCAGAGCTCGGTGGATTCATAACCGTAACTCGACTCGTCGTCTTCAACGCTATCCTCTCTTGTTTTTAACCAGCCTAAGCAGTCCAGTGTGCCTGCCGGCGCTATGTAGGTTACTATCGCAACGGTCTGCGCCTCCTCGACCCGTCTTTAAGGTCGTTTACAGCGTAACCCGAACCCACTTCTTCCTCGCCATCATCTTCCTCCTTCTTCGCGAAACTTTTTTACTTCACTCTTTTACCGTTTCTTGTGATCCTTTCGAAATGACTGGGCCGGTGCTCGCGATAGAGGCTCAGCCCGGCCGGGCTAAACGCGGCGATACCCTCTCGGGCGAATAGCAACCGCCTCGTTCCCCCAT
This sequence comes from Nomia melanderi, assembly GCF_051020985.1. Classification (NCBI taxonomy): domain Eukaryota; kingdom Metazoa; phylum Arthropoda; class Insecta; order Hymenoptera; family Halictidae; genus Nomia; species Nomia melanderi. Next base: position 14,072,780 of record NC_135008.1, read on the forward strand.
TGTTCCTCGCTCGCGGGAGAAAGTTCGAATTGCCAGCAAGAAGCTAAATAAATGAAAATCGAGGAACATGGTTTCGTAATTCAGACTCGGATTTCTTCACATTTCTGCTGGATCCTTCTAATCCTTCGCGGTCTTACGCCGAAGCGGACATAAACCAGACAAACAATTTTCGATTACTGATTTATCGTTACAAAATTTCCTTATATTTCATTCGTAATATTAGAATCAACTTATGTACAAGTACAATTTTAAAGTTTCTCGAATGTCTTGAAATGAATTTAAAAAATATGTCTACGCGATATGCAGATCTTATTAAATCTAATACAAACGATAAGTTAGCTCTGAGAAAGTGAAAAATTCAACGAACACTCAAAAAGTGTTAAAGTAAATCTAGACATCGTTGTAGGATTAATACATTAAGATCTGCATATCTCGTAGACATAAGTAAAATTTTGAAATAAAGACAAGCAAAAACTGGAATAGTGTCAGACATCGCTATTTAAGAAGTCATCAAAAACGTCTACGCTTAGAGGGTCAAACTGTAGTTGAACTAAGGAACGTCGGTGCAGTTTCCGCAGAGAAAACTCAGGAAACTATTTCACCTATCAACAATTTGATTCTCGGCATCGTTGCAGGAAGCATGCATTCAAAAGCAACGATGCTACCACACGAGTCGCATGTTCGATTATCTCAAAGGCATCGTTACCCTGGTTTTCTTCTCGTGCTCAGCAAAACTTATAATTTCCCGAATGGTTAATGTTTCTGATTTTAACACCTCAAACATTGAAGTCTGTTCAGCAGGTTCCCTTAATACCAGAACTTAGCAACTACGAATTAGAGGATTCGAAATCCAGCAGGAAATTGCAAACATGTAACCACATGAACTAGATAGCGTAATGATAAGATAGGCATCTTCGTGCGACTTTTTCTGTACAGAAACGGTGTACAGAATTAGCTGTATAACGTAATAGAATTTTTTGTTTACATTAAAACTCGGTTGAATCGGTACCTCGGGTTCTACTGAAGCTTGTTTTGTTAAAACGTCTATGAACGTATAACGCGAACCTTGTTCGATGGTTTTTTTTCTATTAAAGTGTGACGCTTGCAGGAGAAAGCGGACAGGTTTGGTCTTTAATTTTCATGTTGGACGCTTCATCAGCGTGAAAACACAACGATCCGCGTGACTACTTTACAATCCGGTTCGCGTTCGATGACTTCCGGAAGGTTCGGGTCCGCGACCGTGTTTAGATGCTGACTGGCGAGCCCTCGCAAACGTGTCCCTGGTTTGCCGAAGACATTATCGTGTTTAGTCAGAAAGAAAACCAGGGTATAGGACTACGGGTCCGCGTCAATTCCCGGAACGTATGCAAATATTGACGCAAAAGTAAACCGTGAATCGGCCGTTTAACAATTCCCGTGTCACGCAATGCGCGTTTTAATGTGCAATCACGTTCATAAAATTAGACCGTCAGTGGGCAGCTCGCTCACGGAATCCGCTCGAAAATCTCCGCGGGATTAGTTTCAGATTATGGGATGGCGTTCGTCGCGTGAAACTGTAAACTGTGCTTGATGACAACGAGTTACGCGGGTACTTTCGGTGACATTGTAATGAGCTTCATGCCTCGATCGTTTCGATCGTTCGTTTATTATTTTCGATCGAGTTTCGTCACTAATAAAGGAACTATTAAGAAACGAAGTTATTTCCTGCCGACTTCTATCTTAGAAAAGATCGAATTTCATGATTAAATGTATCATACTAAGTTATTCAGCAAGTTTATAATAACAGTACTTTATTAAATGCAATGTATCCTATATGAAATATCCACTAAACACAGCAAGAAACATGTATTATTTTTCTAGACATTAAATCCTTTACTATATCTCGAACGTCAATACATAAAAAGAATTTTACTTCACAAAAAATATAAAAACAAAGTTGTCACGGCGACCTTAACGGCAAAAATAACGATCATTAACTATTTTTATTACCAATATCAACATTTCTCGTCGGTATCATCCTTTTCCTACAAAACAATCCAAACCTCAAAGCCACATAACGAGCTACCACCAATATCCCTGGCAAGTGAAACCAGCGATCAATAATCAGACAACTCAGTAATTCTCGCCCAACGCCATCGCGTCGTACACAATGCCGTATGCGCATCAAAAATCAAATAACAGCTCCATAAGAAACTAAACCATACCGCAACACAAAAAAACAAGCGAAAGTTACGGAAAACTTGGGCAAAGCCCAAAAAAGGAATACTAAACACACAAAGCAAAGCTCGATTCGTTTCAAGGCACGATCACGAGAGATCCACCTGTCTTTTTACGGCTGGGCTTTGAACAATCGCGCGGAGAGGTCCGCGGTGCAGAACAGATTTCCTCGATCCCCCGTTGTAGTCGCATTGTGACCGCATAACACGTTGCTCCCCGGCTCGGTTCCCCTTTCTGTCCGCGCGCGGCGCACGCGCCCGCGAAACCTCGTGGCTGCTCCCGATGCGCTTAGGCGTCGACGTCGTTAGCTGCGCCGTTAGCTGCGTTCAGTCGCTTCTGCTCGGTGGTTGTGGTGAGCTTCGACACGCGCGCACCAAATAGCGTACATTCGTGTACGTATATACATAGTACACGTACACAGAGACGTACGCGCGAGCGTGCAGCACCATTGCAGCTCGGCATCGAGCAAGCGTGGCCCGTGAGGAGCCAACTGGGTGGTGGAGGGTGGTCACGTGGCACGGTCTCGCGGGTATATAAAGAGGCCGAGAGCAACTGGAAGCAGCCACTCGTGGACTGGCTCCGAGGTGCGCGTCGCGGGCGCACCTTCGATACCGATCGAGAACGACGGTGTAACGATTGGCTGAGGCTAAATAGGAGGACCGTCTTAAGAAAAATGGCTCGAGGAAACAAGCTCTCTTCGTTCGCAGAAGGGAGACAGAATTGATCAAAGTGAACGAGAGATTAGAGCCGTGTGCACGTGATAAACTCGGATGGAAATGAGAGAGGCTCTCGAGAACGGTTGTACGGTAGGTCATCGAAATCGATGACCGGTAAGGGAGGAGAAGAGAAGAGAAAAAGAGAGAGAGGAGCGAAGAGAGATGACGTACGAGTCGATTCACTAAAACCGTTTCGTATGATCGTCATAGAGAAATGGTAGTAGAACGCAAGCGCGGAACGTTGCCCACGCAACGCAAGAATGGCGACGCCGGGGGGTGCCGCGGGTACCGCCGGTCACGGATGCGCATGCTTCCTCCGCATGTGGTATAGATCATTCAGGCGTAATTCAGGATAACCGGCGACGCGGATGTACACGCAGCCAGCCTAGCCGAATATGTCTGTACTAGCGGGAGCCGCGCGCGCGCTCGCTCGCACACACACACAGGAGCAGAGCCGCGTGTGCACACCTACGAGAACGGTTTTAATGGGTCCGCAGGTCTCGTAATTAGATCGAGACCCAGGCGGACACGCGACGCGACGCGACGCTTACAGCTGCCACGCTAGAAACAGCTCTGGACGCATACCTTCGAAGCGGAAAGATCTGCCACGATCAGGATTCTCGGGTTTATGCGCATATATTTGTCGCGTCTCGACGACGCGCGCGATATGCCGTGTGTCAGCGTGCATCAGCTCCCCAAGGCCTTCGGGACGCGCGCTGGCTCTACCGAGGATTTCAACTTCTTTTTGCCGGCGTTCAAGGTGAACCCGTACCGAGAAAAATCCCCGCGTCCTCCAAAGCTAGAACACCAACGCCCGGACGGGAAATATACTGACCCACTGACTCATAGGGGATTTCCGGCATTAGCGTGCAATCGACGCGTGACACTGTCGGCCGATGCGAGTCATCGATCTACTTATATGCCTTTGGAAGCTTCGATGCGCACAGTGATCCAATTACTTCGCGGAGGAATGTCGAATGATCCAACTTTCGATCTTCGTACATCAGAAATATACCGTTGGGTAAGAATACACTGTTGGACTGTTTGGTCGAGGGACACCAATCTAGTTACACCTCTGCGGAAGTTTTGATCTATCCGGTGATCCGGTTACTTTGCGCAGAACGGACTGCTTAACTTCCGATTAACGAATATGGCATTGATGGAGACCGGTTTGACTGTTTTCTGACAACTACCGCCGATCTACTTGTATTTCCCCGGAAGCTTGCATCCGGTGATCTAGTTACCTTGCCGAGAGCCTTGATACGCTCAACAATCCAATTATTGATCGTGTACCATGGAGACACTATTGGTTAAACGAATTTAAGCTGTGGAATCTATAGAGACTCAACGATTTTCGTCAGTGTACTTATTGTCTCCTTGGAAATTTTCGTCTGGTGATCCAGTTACTTTACTAAGAACCGTCGAACGTTCAGCAGACTAACCCGCAACTCACCATGTGCCACGAAGACAACAGTGACCAATCGAATTCGAAAAATCAGATTCGTCAACAATTTTCTGGCTACGATCGGGAAACGTAACACCATTATGGTTGCCCTCGAGGAGATCTCCCGAAGGCGACCGACACGAAAGTTAATCGCGACCTAGACACCGCCGCCGGCCGGCCGAGTGGCGGCTAAATTTGTAACGGGCGCATTGTATCCGCGTTTCTGCGGAGCCCGAATAGCTCGCGCGAGAACGGCGTGGAACGTGCGAACGAAGGAACGATCGGACGATTTCGCGACCGCCCTGGCGCGAGTCGGCTAATAAAAGACGATTGCGCAATCGTGGACGTTGGTGTTGCGCCGCGGATAATAATAAGAACGCAGAGGCACCGGTCGCGAGGCTGCCTGCTGGGTCAGGTGGCGCAAGGGAGAGAGGAGAACGAACGAGCAACGGGGATATCTCTCGATATCGTTGAGAATCGACCCAAGCCTAACCATATAAGCCTTTGCGTGAATACAAAAAGAGAAACTTTTCTTCTACTAGTCTCTCGCTAAGTTCAGTCTAAAATTGATAATATTACAATACTATCACGCCACATAGCTACTTGATGAATTGGAGCAATTAGTAGAAACAAATTACGTTAACGGAACATAAAAAAGAGAGTTAAACTGAAGATAGCTCAGAAACAGTGTCACCTAGAGATATCTAAAGGAATACAATTCGTGGAAAATCGTTGCTAGGATACAAAACGAAACACGAGATCTTATTTTTGATATTTGATTTCAAATCACTGGCTTGTGATCAATTGGCCCGGTGATTTGAAATTTATACTAGCCGTTTTCATAACGGTTCGAAATAGAAGCTCATGTTTCGAGATTGGGGTGGTCTTTGCGGTAGCAATTTTCGGGAATCGCTCAAACCTGGCATACACTTGTTTCAGGCTCTGCACACGATGGTGGAAGCTTAATAACCTACGCATGCATAAGTTGTCGAGGCTTTGATTTGCCTCGCACCGGTGCATCGGCGATCGGAATCGAGGAGAAACTCCCTCGGCTCGGCTGAGCGCTATTTACGGGGTTCTCCTCGGAACGAGTTGCCAGGCTCCGGGGACTCTAGAAACCTGCAACTAAATTATTCTTGCCGCTCGAGCTGTATACCGCGGTGCCGGTAGCGGCAATAATCAATCCAGCAGAGTTGTACATGGCGTTACAATGATTCTTGCCGGTTGGCCCGTATACGGTGCAGCCAATCCCGGTACGAATTTATGGAACCAGTGCGGTCTACTCTGCGTGTTCCCGCTTCGGCGTCTTTCTCTTTCGCTCGGCAAAAAGTATTTTTCTTTCCAGCCCTACCTCGCTCTCGTTTTCGCTTTATCATCGATTTCTCAGGCGATTTCGTCACTCGCGTTCACTTTCAACCCAGAAACATCGTCCGCAAAGACGATCCCGCTTATCGCAAGCGTGGTCACGGTAATTAAAACGTGAAACTTCTATCGCGATCAACGTGTCTCCGCGGTGACGGACAGAGCATTACGTTTCGAGCGACTTTCCACGAATATTCGTGCCTCTTTCGTTGATCGCATCGCGTAATCACATAATTTCTCTCTTGAGGCTCCAAAATCAATAACATGAGCGGGTGTAACACTCTGTTCAATCAGTATCGTTGTCCACGAATTTCAATTATTTATCGAATCCAGATAATCGTCGGAATTATCGTACAACATTCGATGTTCAGTACCATCGAATTCTGATTAAGAGAACTTTGCTAAGATAATATCGATTATCAGATATCGAAAATAAACTGTTAATCGACTCGAGTTAAGCAATGATCATCGTTTTTCGTTCGAATCGAATCTCGCTCATGTTCCGACGAATGTACAGTATACTTCACATTGCTGTCCACGTGTCTGATATTCGAGGTTTGATTTTACTCGTAGAAAGGAAAGATCATTTTGGGCTGGAGACAGATGAGACAAATATACCAAAGTATATCGGACTTCCCGTGAGTCGTTAGTCGTGATAGATGGTAGCTGACCCGTGCATATGCGCTTGATGGTGGAGAGTTCTCGTTCGTCTGGCTGAAGCGGGGAGTCTTCGCCACGAGAAATCCGATCGTAATTACTTCCGGCTCGCCGAGGCCTTCTAGGGAACGCCGAGAAAACGGAAATTCACTTTCTTTACCTTGGCACCGTACCTCCATCCGTGCGCTTCTATCTCACGCGTTTTCTTTCTCTTTCTCCTCCCCTCCCTTCCCCTCCCCGATCCGTGTCCCAGCATACCCTTCCGTCTCTTCTTTTGTGCGACCTGTGCGCACACGCGCGCAGCTCACAGCAGCACACACATACAGATGGTTCGTTTCACGAACTGTTCAGGGTCGAGAAACGAGAGACACCTGCACCGAGCATTGTCTGGCGTCGGCTTTCCTAACCGCAGCTCCGCGTGCAATCGTGCAAATAATCGTTATCGCTGATCGATGATCAATTATTGCATCTTCTATTTTATCTTCTCGGATCGTAAAGATTCATGTTTATCGATACGCGGAATAACGTATCGAAGAATGAAGGATGCAATGCGTTTATATCGTGAAAAAGCAAGCGGAAAGATGGCGGATCGGCTGGACTCGCGCAATCTCGTAAACAATAATTATCACCGATTCTCGATTGATTATTTTATTTCATATTTTAGCATCTAGGATCGTGAAGGCTAGTGTGTAACGATATATAGAATAATCAATTGAAAAATCTCAGATACCTAAACACTGCCGACTTCAAAGAAGCGAAAGGAAAAAAAGATGGACGATCAGGCGGACCGCAGCGCCATCTGCTTCTTCTTATTCCGATTCGCTTGAAATCGTGCAAATAATCGTTGGTCTTCAATCGAGAATTCATTATTTCATCTTGCTCAAAGCTTCTTGGATAGTGAACGTCGATACCCGTCAATACAAAGAACCATAAACAGAGAAATTCAAGGTAAAATTCGTAAACATCGCGAATCCCAAAGAAGCGAGGGGGGAAAAAAGATGGCGGATCGGTAGACTACCGCATTGCTTATTCTCGCATTCGGCAGCGATTAATTTAACGCGCCGGTGGAGGTAGAGGAGCCCGCTAAGCGTATTTTTGCCGTGGATACACACACTTTATAGTCGGATTAACGTCGGAACGGTTTCGCGCCCGGCCGCGAATACATTAAAAGAAAAATTAACGCTGTTTATTCCAGACGTTGCGCGGCCGCGGAATTATTGCCGACCGAGCGATCAATTAGCCTGTGACGCGAACGATCGCGGTAAAAGTGAACAGATAAACTCCCCGCTCGCGCGGTTACGCCGGTTGTCAAGTATTTTTAATGCCGCGCGTGTGCGTGTGTTCGCCTTCCACGCAAATTTCACAGTACACCCGTGCCCAATGTAATTTTTACGCACCGTTCCCACCGTCTTTCCGAACTTTCGACTCGCATGCCGGGCCCCAGAGTTAATATCGTTCATTCCAAGCGGCGCGGTGTGGCGCGGCGTGGCGCGGCGGCGGGGCCGTTAAACGTGAAAGTGCACACGCCAGCGATCGCCCCTTGTCCGCCTCGATTGCGTATCCGCAGTCGGTTTCGAATTGTGGCGGGACGAAGGGCGGGGAGGAAAAGGAAAAAAGAGCATAAGGAAGGAGAGCCAACCGCGTACTTCATATTAAATATCTTTAACGTCGCGTATCCCGCGGCCGAGCGACAGAAAACGATCTTTTGTAACTGAGCGGAGCACCCACCGGGGTACAGTAAAACTCGCGCCCTGTCCTTTTCCCTGTCCTTTTCCCTGCCTCTCTCCTTGTCGTTGTCTTTCTCCTGCATCTCTTTCTCGACTGTTGCTAGCTCGATCGCTCGTTCTTCGTCAGCCTCTCTCTGTCTCTGTCTATCGTCCTCTCCTCCATCTCTCTCCCCTTCTTCCTCGTCAACATTACGCTCGGCTTGGCAAACAGCGACAGGCACGGGTACACGAAGGACGTATACTCACATCGATTCGACTTGCACGCGCGTGAACCTCTCTCGCCGCACCACACATTTTCATCTACTTCAAAAGCCGTTGAACGAACGTCAACTCTCTCTCTCTTTCTCTCTCTCCTTCTCTGCGTTTCACTGTCCCTGTTCTTCTCGTCCGATGTTCGTTTCTCCGTCTCTTTGCATCTTTTACTCGCGTACCGGGCTACCCCAATAAGACGGAAAAAGACGACGATAGGCTGGCTGCCTTCGCTCGACCGATGACGACGACGACAACGACAACAACGACGACGACAACAGCTTGTGGCGATCGTTTTCGAATCGAACGTTTCTGGGATCATCGGCTGTATTATTTAGCCGTTCGAGTTGTTCACTATTTTTACTTGACCGGCTGGCATCGGCGAGCGCGCTGAAAGAGAAAATGGAGTGGGTTCCTCGGTTCGATTCGAGCGGGCATTGCCGCCATTTTGTGAAAAGTGCCGGATACTGTTGCACTCCTCGACACGGTGGCATTGAAAGCGGGTCCGGTGGCTCGCCCGGCGCGACTCCCTCGCCCGGCGCGGCTCCCTCGCCTCTGGTTAGCTTAAGGTCGTCGATGGATTGTTCGAGGTTGAAATTAGCCTCAGCCCGGTGAAATTTCAATGACTTTTTTCTCGGTTAGAACAGGTCCGCCGACGAAATCGCAGCCTTGAGTTCTAAATTCGGCCATGATTTCTCAAGTTCGGTCGTTAGTATCTTGTTTTCGTCGTGACCGGATCCCCCGTCTCCGGCCCCGTCCCAGTACCAGCCGCCCCTCTCCCCGCGGCGAATAATTTCGTTGACGTTCCTGCGGTTTTTCGCGATACCAAGAATGATTCCTGGATTTCGCGAATGGCGAAGCGTGTCTCACGACAGGCGTTAAAATTTTCGAGCGGCGATACGAAAATCACGAAAAACAGATAAACGAAGCGACGCAATTGCAGTTCATTACGTATCTTTTTCTTTCGTTTTTTTTTTTTTTTTTTTTTTTTTGAAGGCGAAGTATGAGAGAAGAGATCAGTTATAATTTTCTGAAGACAATGAAATTCATATTGTATTGTCTGTCGTAGATGTGTATTCTTTGATGTTAAGTTTGACGGGAAACAATTCAATATTTCTTTGAATGTAATAATTTAATTTGAAGCACTATTGATGATAACAACGAAATTCTTTTTTGTAAATATTTTTTAGCGTTTTGGAGGCTCTTTAGTATTCTATTCTTTTTTAATGGAGCTGCGTACTTATTTTTATATTTTTAAGTAGTTTATTAAGAAGTAATATTTTTAAATCATTTGTATATTTGTTAGAAAATAGTTCTAAATATTTATTGGATTCTTTTATTTATACGGTTTCGGGCAACTGATAAAATACTTGGCGTTATTGACGCACAAACCACACAGATCCTTCTTTTACCGTCTCCATTGCGCAAAATGGACACTATCAAACGCACACTTGAACTTCACATCGATTTCTCTAGAATTCTCGTAGAATTAATAACGTATCTACACGTCCGTCAAACTTTATCATTTTACACGTTCACTCGAGTTACTAGGAACTCGATAAGTGTAGTCATAACTCAGTGTAAAAACGTCACGGAAGTCAACCAGCTGACAAAATCTTCTTGATAAACAGTTCCAAGACATTTTGTTTATACACTGTACGTTTATCGCCAACAGTACACCTATTCGCATACATATCAAATACATACATGCATATCAAAAACAATTTCCGTAAATCATCTATACATAGTAACTGCATTCAAATACCAGTAAAAATTTTGCCTCATATTTTATGTATTACCTGCATCACGAAGAAACATTTCAAATGTAAATAACAAAATCCAGAAATGCTTAAAATTAGAAGAATACTAATTTAAAATAAATTTCAGCATTTCTTCAAGCAGGAAAGATTTCGAAGAAATATCTTTCACTTCCTCCAGAAATATAATTAAAATGAATGGGGAAAAGAGGCTCTTATCCCATGTAAAAAGGCAAAGGTGACCTACGCCTCCGCAACATGGCGAACGACACATCTTGCATCGGAAGAACAGAGGTCCTCCCGAGCACAAATAAGTAAAAAAAAATGTTCTCGCCATGGCCAACGATTCTTAAGCATATATTTTTATCAATACAACATTCCGTATAAATCCCCTTGTATTTTCTTTCTGCTGTGAGGTCATAATTAAGTCCACTCCAATTCTTCATTGGTCATTATCGGAGTCGAAGAGCGAGGTCGCGAGAAGACAAAGAAACGAGAGACAAACGATGCTATCGTTTACACGTCCTCAGTGAAAAACAAGTATATTTGGCCAGGCGGCGATAACGCGAGTACCTTCTTTCGATTTCACGTATCGCGTAACGGGCCGCTGTCTCCTCGCCAGGAGAAAGTTTATAAACGCAGCTTGCAATTCGGCGTGAAGTTCGGGCCCACAAAAATTTCAATTTTGATTGAACAATCAAGAAATTAACCAAGACTACAGATCTTTAAAGAAATTTAATTTAAGGCCGTAATTAGAAAAACGGAGTTATGAAACAGTTCTTCCTAACAAAGCTTCCTTTCCTAACAAGGAAAGAATTTTGAGCGGACCGATAGTGTATATCGGATCTTAGCACTAGAATTAACGAGCATCGAATAGCATTAAAATTTGATCTTTATAAAAATTATAAGGATAGATTGTTTTCGATTTCTTCATACGTTCACTATAATATTCAAGTGAAACTATTTATTTTTCAAATCATTTAAGATATTCAACACTTTTAATATAGCAATAATTGCGAAATAAGAAAACTGAAACCCGTCGTCTTGACTGGAATGGTGGTTCCAGTGTTTCCTCTTTGTCTTACAATAATTTAACAAACATACATATTATTCAGTTTCTATGAATTCAAACTAAATATTACTTTCCTCTCAGTAATTACACTTTAGAGCAAACGTGGACACGAATATATAATATATAATATATAATATATAATATATAATAACAAAGTAGCTGTACCGATCATGGTTAAGAAATAAATCATAGGGCAAAGGATTAATGCGTGAACATTTACTCGCAATCACCGCGAACAGGGCACAAATTTGTCGGAGTGGGGGATAAGCGAGTGTTCGTTTAGTTAGTGGAAACTCACCATAACGCGACACGTTCGCACGCATCCAGACAAAGCGTTGCCGGACCGCGAATTGTTCACCGCGTGCGCGATCCTTGAAACAATTGCAGCAGGTGCACGAGGGGGAGAGAAAACGTCACTGCCTTTGTCTTTTTGCCCTGGTCTCCGCGTGTTTTTGTTATCGCTCCTTGGCGCGCGGTGACGTCAAAGCGATTGCGAATGCCAGCTCCGCTGGAAAACTTGACTTCTCCCGCGGAACGCGCCGGGTGAACGGAAGATTTCGGTTCGACGAACGTCGACTCCCGCGTCACCCATTAACATTGGAACTGTCAAACGGGTCGAAATCATCCATTTCGGAATTTTTCGTTTATGAAGATTGAAAAAGCAGATAGTTTTAGGAGTATTACTAAAGAAGTTGAATTTAGAAATACACAAACTGAATTGTAATTTACTGGAAATCTCTGCGAGTGCGCTCTTAGGGTCTCTACGGAAAGATTGAAGTCACCATGGCTGCTCGTAGTTTTAGTTTTGACTCTTTGATTAACCTGAATTCGGCTAACATCGTTGTTTACATCAAGTTAAACATTAATTTTCTTGAAGACATATCGAACGAACCGAATTTTGTTGGATGTATAAGATATAAGAAAGATAGTAGAAAATCGTGACTTTCTCATTTCTACTTTATTAAAACAACTGTTTCAACTGCATAGAAGTTCTGACGAGTGTTTACACAACAGTCAAAATGTTAAACGCGGTGATCTATCGTCTAAAAGATTTTAAACATTTTTCGTCGCACTGTACACCTACATTGTTGTATTGAACGGAGAGTTTTGTCGACGAATTTAAGGAAACAGAATTTATTTAAGAGAAAATTATGAACTTGTCAGGCTAAAATGTTTTCACAGGTTCATATGAATTTTGGCGATAGACCTTTTTGCTTAACCCAATATTTAAGAAAATATTGCGGTATTATTGTTTAGCAAAATGATACACTTAAATATATCTTTTCCTATTCCAATAACAAAAGAAAGGTGAATGATGTTAACACCTCGAATTATAGAGTAAGGACTGCTTGATTTCTATTTTTTAGTAGAAACTATAGGTACAAGTGACGCTATTAGACTCCAGAATTATCGAGTCATCCGGTATTGCTACAGAGATTTTATACTGTTTGTTTACATTGGTTTAAGGAATTATGTTAGGCAACGCGTTAACGAACTCGGTAGCGTCTGGTTATGAAATGGTTTGTTAGGAACCAGGTTAAATTATTAATACTCCGTTGAATAGAATATTTGTTTTTAATTAGATGTTAATAGATGCCTGAAAGAGGCTCGTTAGGCTCATTGTACGTTACGTTGCTCAGTATGCTATTTAATAAGCTACATTTTGTTTGCTTATAAATGTTAACGAGAGAGTTTGTAACCGTCGCATGTATATAATGTTGACAGCGGATGTGTTAATCGGTTGGCTTTAATATTCTCCAAAATAATGTGTGTTGATAGATTAGTATTGTTAAATAGAGTGTACGTGACATGTAACTGTAGTGACATCGCAGTCAAATATCAAATGTGAAACAAACTTTTTTTGTATACATTATAATTTTCAAAACAATGAAGTACGTAGAACAATGTACATAGTTTAAAACAGCCTGATTGCTGTATCTGTCCATTACTGGTTTTTTTCCACTTACTGCGAGTACTAATTATGGGCACACGACGTTGAATAAATTTACAAAGTCGTTCTGCTAGAAAATAAAGCCTTGACTAAAGCAATTTTGTAAAACAGGTTGTACACCATACTTGCGATATATACAGAAGATGGATCTGTATTGTTTGAACACACCTCACCATCGTATTCTACTGATTAGATTGTTACCATGAGTTGACAAATTTGGTCATAAAAGAGGTAGTTTCGCTATCGTTCCCCTGATTCCAGTCCACTTATTGCTTACTGTTTGAGAATTATTTTTCTAAGACTTTTAAAATATTAAACATAAATTTATCGAAGTATTTAACTACTTATATATAATATAAATATATAAAATTGCAAGTTAGTTTTTCATAGAAAGTTTACTTCAATAAAAAATTCGTATCTTTATCGTACAGTCAGTTATTCTTAAATTTTCTTTATCCCGCTATTGTGGAAGCAAATTTGGTCTCATAAGAAATTCTTTTAAGAAACATCATTTTCGTCATTCGTCATATTACAACGACGTTAACAAGATCTTACTGATAAATCTCCGTTGACTGTCATTTTTATCATAAATCTAAAAAGTCTTCGAGACTCACGGGGAAACGGAGTTCAACGGAGAGTCATATGGTCGCGCATGAAACACAAAAGCCGCGCATCGTGGTCGTCAGACACGAATTGAATTGCAAACAGCACCGGCGGGTTGACGTTTTGAATCCTTTTAACCCTTCACCAGGTCATTGATAATCTTTTTTGTCATTGCTTCCCACGCCTCAAGTTTTCCTTGTTGCCAGTAGAACTCATTAATTTGATCCATTTATCTCTGAATTAAACTGGAATTATTGTTTGGTCGCATTCGCAATTTAAATGTCTCTAAAGTGCATAGCATTAAAAAAGTTAGGAAAAGTATATTTATCTTGATGTATTTCCTGATTGATCGTAATTGCTTTTTTCAAATATAAATCAAAACTTTAATTTCTCAAAAAAATTGATATTTCAAAAATGATATAATTCCGATAGTTATTACCGTTTATTGTTAATCATTGGAAACAAGATTAATTGTACTTAAGTCTTCAGATGAGTTGTAAATTCAGAAGGACAGTGAAAAACAAGAAACTCTCCTTTAAAAAGGAATATCAATTTTGTGTTCGTTTGAATTTAACGAAACTTTCCTCGAATTTGTACAATCATAGAATTCAAAGCAGTATGCAAATACACTAGTGGATTAAAAAGATTCTGGAACTAGTGAGAGGACTTGAATCAACAATATTATCATTAATTGAGGATCCTCACATTTAATTAAAGAATACCAGAGAAATCATGTTTATCTTTTATTAATAATTTCAAATTTTTTATCTAGATAATAAATCTATTCGTCGTCTCTGGTCAGAGAAACTCTTTCGCAAACACGCCGTTCTAGCATGTTCTCTGTTATCTATTTCGTTATATTATTCCGTGCCGAGATATAAACCGCTTCTTTTAAAATTTGTAAAAATCGCGTATCGTGTTGTTGCTGCGTTTATATTGGATTAACGGTTCACAGTGAGGTATCACTGCTACCAGTCAATGACCATTGCTGTTGGAACACCGGCTATTATTAGCGATTACACCTATTATTAATTAGTACGACTGAGACACTGTTGTCAGAACCGATTTTATTAATTGACCGGTTGTTGAATCGTGTAACGTCACGATCTGCTCAAGATTAATTATTTGTTCTTGGACACCAAACAAACAAAATAAATCATTACCACATCTGTAAAGGTGACTGATGGTAGACTTCTTATTTCATAATTACGGAATTCATATTTTCATTCGTATAATACTAGTGAACGTTGCACAAAAATTTGGAAAAATATTCTTCTCTAATTCTTATATAATGTTACATGCAAATCATTTAAGTAGATTTTTACTCACTAAATATAATTTTAATGGCGACTAAACGAAAATTAATTTTTTTGTGGAACAAAAGGAAGTAAAAGAAAATCGGTCATGGTTATCGTTTTTTCTTTTGTGTTAATAATACACAGTTTTATTACGTGGTCGTTGATGTAATATTTTACGAATGCGTTTAAATGATAATCGTACGAAACCAGTCGGTTTTTCCGAAGCAATTTAGATTACAAGCAGGAAAACTACTTGTTGACTACGGGACTTCCTTAACAGTTCCATGAACCACGAATCGTTTGGCGCAATCGTTCGTCTCCAGTAATTTTTACGAAAAGTGTGTCTTGAATAACATATTTTCGAACCCGCAGCAATGATAGCGCTCGGTAATCTTATCTGATTTCTGAAAACTTATCATAATACACCGTCTGCTGATTATTCTATTTAATGAACCTTTCAAACCGTGTGTAACTTTAAATAACAGCAAAATTTGTAACCAAGAATATCATTCTCGATTCTCTTATTTTTCCCTTCTTCTTTTACAAAAAATACACGATGTTTAGTAGAAATTTTCTAATTTTCTTCAATGATGCTTTCTAACACCTTTAAATCGATCAATTAAAATAAAAGAACTACGTTCCTAAATTACGCATAAATTCATACAATCAGTTACTAATATATGGAACTCAATATTTCATATACTACAGTATCTCAACGAAAACCAATACTCAAACGTAACAATGACAAAGCAGTAGTAAAATCACTCAAGAATGCTTCTACAATCAAAATTGAACCAAATATCGCCATATCGAAATTCCGCAGTCCATTCCCCAACAGTCTAACAACTAATCACTTTCAGGCGAATTCAAATGAATTATATTTCTCCAAGCGTCCGACGATGTGCGTTAGCTCCGTGAATTCGCGTCGGAACCGTCAGATTTTATTTGTACTCGCGCTCGGCTGTTATCGGGCCCGCTATTCGCCGCGGCGACGCGTGGTAATTATTTTCTGTCTAAATAGACCGGCGGAGGTTATCGCCGCGGCGCTGATAAGGTGGACAAGGAACGGCGGGGAAGCACGGGAAAACACGAAAAGTGTGTCACGAAAAGCGCCCGTGCGCGCCGCGGGGCCGATTCATTTCGTTTTTTCGCAAAACCATAACTACGTCGACGTACCGTCGAGGCTTTTCTGGCCGGTGCTTTTGCCGGGCACGTCGTTTTCCCCGTCTGAAAGCGATTCAAAGCGTGTTTCCACGATGAACCATGTATTACTCTGTCGCGCTCGACGGTTAAACGACTGCGATGATCCGTTTATAAGCGGAAACGCGCGACGAGAATTCTATAGCCGTAATTTTCGAAATTTTGTCGATTAATTGTTAACCTTTAAGCGTGACCGTGCGGCCTCACAGACGTCTGTTTTGAATCAAGTGAAATTTTCGTTATATAGTTGATACCATTGCTGTGTAGACATTTTGAAATAAGTAAAAACGAATGAATACAATAAACTGTTTTATTGGTTGCTACAAACGAGAATATTTAACGTTAATTGGTAATTTTCAGATATCCATATTTAAAGGTTAACACTGGAACTAACGTACCAGTCGAAACGACTGGTTTTTGCGCGAACACGTTGTATGGGTCTTTTTTACCCAATTATTTATATTTTAATTCTCATTTTCTTTTTAACGCCGTTCTGTTCATTTAATCTTTTTCGATTTCGTCGTGTTTTTATTTTATTATAGATACTTTACATTTGAAAATGGTATGGAAAAATTGTTGCTAGGCCATTTATTCCCATGTTTTCATTTTTAACAATTTCTTTATTGTGTAAATAAATTAAGGACTATAGTAGGGTTGATTATCTTATTTTGCAATTGCTGATGATACGAAAGCGTTAAATATTCTAAATCGCAGTGGAATATGGAGAATCTAATAAATATAGATATCTCTGAGTTCGTATCACTTGAAGGAAAATAGTGTTTTGTGTTCACGCGCAATTAACCCCCACAGTAACTCTTACTAGTCTAAACACGGAGGAATCATAACGCGAGGAGTTACGATCGAAATAATATGAACCGTGGCATCTAGTTTAATTTTAGAAACGAGCATTTAACGGACTCCGCAAAATATGGGACCTAACCTAACTTTAGAAGCGGTGCGAGTGCGAGCATTTAACGGATCCAAAGTTGGTGACAAGGAAAATGGATGGTATATTACAAAAAGCATCGAAACATCGATAAACTATTATGAAATTGACCTGACACACGATGAATTTCTCTATTCGATCGCATTAATACTAAAACCACTAGACGGATTAAAACGACCCACTCCTAATTTCTTCTTATTGCCATTATTAAAAAGATAACAGTTGTTTCTCTGACAAATTATTAAATAAATTGATTTAACAATACGCAAATTGAATTGTAAATCAATGTAAGTCTTAATACATACAATCTTGGAGTTTTCACAAAGGAATTTCAGAAAGTCCATTCAACTGCTTGGTAGTTGTAGTGTTAACGTGCACCGAAATGAACTCTCGGTTTCTTTTTGTTCAAAGTTTCCTCGCATTATCTCCAAATATCAATATTTTCCGAAGGATGCTCGATTCTCGGCGCATTGCGACAAAGTAAATAATTGTTACCGAAGCTCTGTTATTGCACAGCAGAATTAACACTTGGCGGGAACAAGATTTCGCTGACCGTACAGTTCAGTCGTTTTCCTTGGAGCCGCTGTGATCCGAGGATGGTTCGGCGTCTCGATATTTTCATTCCAAACAAGAAACGATCTCGCAAGTTCGTGCACGATCATGATTCCTCCGGCGAGCTTGATCGGGTCAAACGTTCGTGTTGGTCTTAATACCTATCTCCTTCAGCCTAGGGAGTTGCGAAACGTAATTAGTCCCATCGGAGAAGTATCGAGCACGGACTAAGCATACAGTGCGCACCACTCGTGAAATTGGCTTTCTGTCTACGACTCTATGTTATCAATAGGAAAATGCTTTATTATGCAAACGCAATCTACGTCTATGGAACGGTCAACTGAAGTACATAAGGTTGCTAGGAAATGTAAGTGCCCTGGTAGGCTAATTTATAGTGCGCAGCTAGATACCGCTGAATTGTGAATAATGGATTAAGATTTGCTCCATTAAATAACGATACTATTAAACGTCTAAACGTAATATTAAATATAATTAAATTATTCAAACTACATTACTACTTTGTCTTATTTTAACTTAACAAGTATTAAATTTGTTTATATCTACATAGAATTACAAATAGGGTTAAGAATAGGTATAAAGAAATGTATTAATGCAATATTTCATTAATTTGATTAAATTAACTATGTAATTTTTTTGTATGTTATATATATTCTTTATTTCATAGAATTGATATTGTTGCGCTGGGCGGTTCCTGGGGTGCTCGCCCGCGACATGTTTATTTACAATGTTCTTATTTACACTAATATTTACAATTTCATACAAATATTACAGAATGTAGTCTATAGCTCAACACGTCTATTCTCGTCAACGTTCGCTCAAAGACTACTCGTTTGTCTTCGTTTACTCTGACCAACTCCTTAGCGACCAGTTTATTTCAACCCCCTTCAGATCCTAAGGGTTGGTTCGGCCGTGCGTGCTAGAGGGACGAGTTCGATACATCGCAACCTCGTTAATTCGATGTATCGCAACAATATATTTTGTGTTTTGATAATGACACGCGAGATGTAAGCAATAATAGCGGGAATAAACACGATATTGTTTGAAAAATTATAACAAGCAGATAATGAAGGTAAAGACTCAGTAAATTAGTACAGTGCATTGGCAGTTCGCAGAAAAATGCACGAGTATCGACGCGCCGCTTTAAAGCTTTGGTGGTCGCTTGATAGTGACTGTCAGCCAAGCCAGCGATAAAAAAGAATCGTTCTTCAATCTGAAACGATCCGCTACTGTTCACTTTGAACAAGTCATGCCCGAAGAAACGTGTTCTAATGATAACTTCACCTCTCATTTTTATGCAAACCTTTCAATGCAGCAGAACTTCAGGATCAGTTCTGTATAGAAAAATAAGACGACAAGGTTTCCAATATCCTTTTCTCAATTTCATTTTTGAAGAACAGTCACAAGCAGATATTTCTTTCAAGATCAACTAAAAATCGTTTTTAACCATTCGAATGCTTAGCAAGTAATTATTTGTTTGTCTATAACAATTTTGAATATCGAAGAGTATCGATACCAAATACGATACTAAAATCGTCCTTGCGGTTCCAAAACATGAAAGGAATTCCATGTGATTTCTCAAACCTCTTAAAATCCACAACATAAAAACCATAAAAGAACAGAAAGATACGATTTTGTAAAATTACCTTCCTTCATAAATCATTAACATTACTTCACATTTGAAATAATGAAGCGAATAAAGTAATGCTCCATTTACCAAAAAAATCAATAATGCTCAGTTATATGAACTATAGCCGACTTCCTACTACAGAGTAATTCCAGGTAAAATGTCCCAGTCTCATTTAGATCATCAAATTTATATATTTCCAACTGTTTTCATTGTTATATACCTAACCTACCCAATCTTGCTCAAAGGCCCAATTATTCTTGCACATATTTATTTTCACGAATATATTTTTCTTGTTAAGTGTCAATAGTACTCATGATCCAATAGTTCCTTCAAAAAAGTGTGTCATCTTTCCCTGACTTACCCTATGAAGTAACGCTGTGCGTCAATCCATTTGTATGAACAGCTTGTTCATACGAACCGCCTTGTCCCCGACAATTTCATATAAACGAAGGTTTACCGTATGGTCGCAACTGTTGAACGACGGTGTACATGTTCCAAGTTTCGATATTACGTAATTGGCATTGCAGTTCAACGAAGGGAATAAGCGATTTTGCACGGTCACCTAGTTCAGCGACAAGCGAGCGCTGCGCGCGCCGTGCCGAGGCATGGCGGTGCTCCTCGATGCGCCGATTAGTGTGTCAGTAGGTTGCCGATTCCAATTGCGAGTCGGCCAAATTTGGCGGTGGTTCGAGGCCGGGGTGCCGCGTGCCCGCGTCACGGCACTGCGTTTGGCGAAACGCGACCGTAGCGTACGTTCGTTTTCGAATGATGCCTGCCGATGGAAACAGAAACGTCGGAAAGGAAACGCTCGGTGCACCTTGGAATTTCGAAACGGATCTTCCTCGCGCGCGCTGTTTCCTTTCCCGCCGCCGCGTCGCGGATGCTTATGCAAATCTGCATTTTTATAGCCGCGCGTTTGACCAACCTCTGCCTGGAGAACGGCCGGTCCCGATGGATTCCTGCCCACGTTACTCTTTTTAGATGAAAACGATTAACAGTCTTTCTCTATTTCTGTTTTCATTCGGTCGCCATTTAGGGTTCCCGCTATTTTTCAAACTGCTGGACCGCCACGTGACTGGAATGGCTGCCGTAATTGCTTCAGCTCCATCTAGTTGAAAATGAATTTCCTTTGACTAAAGGGAAAAATAGACTGTAGAAATGAATTGACTTGAATGGTTGTCGTTCGTTCACCTCCACCTTGCATTGGCTGAGCATATTTCTTTTATTCCACGGATTGTAGTTGGAAAATCAATTTTTTTCGAGTAAAGGGAAAAATCAACTGTAGGAATGGATTGAATTACAGAAGAGCGCCGTGTTCCATTATTCATGCTCGAGGGCGGCCTAAGAAACACGAACGAGGTACATCTAATATTTCAAACGGTCGCGAACGTACACGCGCGACCGGCTTAGATATCTCGCTTCTCCGGCCGATCGGTTTACACGCTCACCATTATCGATTTGTCGCAGCTCCAATTACCAGCTTTTTACCGTTGCATAAGAAGCTCGTAATCCCGACGGTCCGTAGTGGCTCTCGAGTCCCGAAGTCTTAAGAGACCGCAGGTGAAATCGCGTTCCCTCGAATATCCGTGTCAAGATCAGAGCCGCGGCTCGCCCTTCGCAAAAAACGCTCGTTAATCCGCGGGATCGAATCGTCCCGAAAGGGAAACCTCGCTGCTTATCTTCGGCCGAGATTCCGGTGCAGTTGCGCGGAACGATAGATGTATAAATATACAAAACGTTTGAAAAAGTTACTGTCAAACTTTAGCAGTTGACGATCACACT
Source organism: Nomia melanderi (assembly GCF_051020985.1). Lineage (NCBI taxonomy): Eukaryota > Metazoa > Arthropoda > Insecta > Hymenoptera > Halictidae > Nomia > Nomia melanderi. The sequence goes on from NC_135008.1 coordinate 14,093,961, forward strand.
ACGTACTTCTAAAATTTAGCGCAACTTTTTTGAACACCATGTATTTCGTATCCCTGCAGGATACGCAGAAGAGTTTCTACAGTTTCTTCTTTGTTTCACATGCATCTTTTTACATTCCCACAATCTTATTTTGTATCTTAACTTCTACCTTAACCTAATTACATTCTCTCTTTGTCCTCACATTCTCTTATGTTTGCTCATCTTCTATGGAGGGAAAGAGAAAGAGAGACTCTATCACCCCCTCTCAGTATCGTCTTAACACTTTGCAGTCGGGAGACTGATGTCAGTTGTTATAATCACTATCCCCTTTACAGTTTCACCTTCCTCTATCTAATCCTTCGCAGATATTTTTAGTATTTACACATGTACCATTAGGCGATGACTTGCGCAAGGGCAAAAGGTGTCTGCTAAAAATATATTTTCTTTATAATTTTAATCGATTACGTGTAACCGTATTGATGAGCAAATTAACATCGAAGATGAGATGGCAATAGGTGAAACTAACTCTGCTAGCTATTACTTAGTAGAAAGATGTAGTATTCTCTTCAATGCACACAAGAAGAGCTCTAGAAGAAATGCCGGTCTATTTAGTTTTCATCTGTTCTTTCATTTTCAACAAAAACTTGTTATTTGTCGGTCACACGTAGTCAATCAAAGTTGTCAACAAAACACAGCGAGAGATACCTTTTACTACTGTACCATCCCAAGGATCATCTCCTACACAACGAAGAGCAAGCAACCTACTTTGTTAGCCGCAGAGAACAATCGCCGGGAGGAAAATCGTCCTGGAAATTAAGCGCCGCGCTCGCGGAAAGTCCGCGGCGCGGATTTAGAGGCCACTCAGCGGCCCGATGGCGCGTTTGCCGACCGGTGAGTCAGACAACGCATTATTTATAGAGTCCGGCTCTCCTCTCTCACTCGTCGCGCACCGGCGAGAGGTGAATCACACGCGGCACGCGCTCGGACAGAAGTGTATGCCCGAGTCCAGCGAGATTTCACGTGACCGCCGCTTCTCTCTTCCTCCGCTTCCGGTAGATACCGGACGCTTTCCTACCCCTTCGACAACGCGGCCTCCTTTTCACGCGGATTCCTTCCTGATTACGAATCGGTCAGGCGGTCGAGAATTTTATTTTCGACGCGTAACACCTGGCCAAAAGTGGCCCGCGATCGGTGGCATTAGTTGGAGTTTGTTTTTGGAGAACAGAGAGATGTGGTAATGAAAGGAAGCTTTGGTTTGTTGAAATTTCTATGGATATAACGTGGTTTCAGCAGTTTGATTCTTATTTTTGATGATTGGAAATATGGATAGTGGTAATAAAACGCTTTGCCTTGTTGAGACTGCTATGGACATAACATGGTTATAGCGATTTCATTGTTAATTTTAATAATTGGAAATGTACATGATAATGAAAAGAAACTAAGCTTTTTGATGTCATCGTGGATATAAAACGGTCTGTATGATCTGATTATTGATATAAGTTTTATAAGAAGCTTTTAATTGAATGGGAGCATTAGATTGTTTAGGTTCTGTGATTTTGCTGATTGAAGACACTGTGGATAGTGATAAACGGAAGGATTGGGTTTGTTGAAATCATTATAGGTGCAGAATGTTAACTGTGACTTAATTCTTGATTTAAGGATTAAATTAAAGATATAATACTGCCGAACGGAAAGATTGAGTTTATGAGGTCTTTCTGAATGTAACTCAGTCTTTACAGTTTAATTCTTTATGGAGAGATTGAAATAAAGATATTATGTTGAACGCAAGCATTGGGGTGTCGAGATCACTGTGGGTGTAACACGATCTCCGGTTTCGCGGCTTTAATTCTTGATTTAATTTGAAAGTGATATTAGCTGTTGAAAGGCTTTACAGAAGTAGCAGTTGACGAGCTATTTGTACGTTTGTATAGTAAGCGTATATATGTGCTTGATCATTTACTTGACTCGTTTACTCGACTGTTATTGAAACGAAATGCACTGTAACACACGTAAGAACCATGTATGTAAATACTTATATTAGTTTTTGTTTTGATAACTTACATACGTGGAAATTGTACGAATGCATGTCATTTGCAATCTAATAAGGACGTTGCGTGTGCATAACATTAATAGTTGTTCGATAATTTTTATCGAACTGTTCGAAATAGTGATACGAGTTTCAGCAGCTTCGCAGTGGTTTATAAAATGATTTCGTACAGTTCAATACGTTTTATCGGTAAATTAAATGGATACCGTTGCTGATGCGACTCATTTCTAATCTTTCATGCGCGATTTGGTTAATTAAATCGACCCCAGCGCAAATAATTCACACACAATTGATCTTAACGACCACAGAATTAGTTGTTTACGGACCAACCGGCACGATATTATATTGAAATGTATCGGGCTACCGATAACCCGGTAAATAATCCGTGTTAATCGTACGGGCGACGATATAACGTTGTTACCGTCAGTATTTAGTAAATAATGTATTCTCGTATCGAAAACATGCTGTTACGTAACACTGCCGAGTGCTTCTGTCCGCAATTAAAACAGGAGAGAATACGAGATGTGGAAAAGGGGAACGAAAACACTGATAGGGCAAAAGTGAAGGATAAATCGCTGAATTGAAACGGCTCGACGCTGCGCTATGGTTAACCTTTTGAGGAACATATGCCGAGACATTGGCAAGAAACATTTCTAAATTCTGTCAAACTTTTTAATTTCTGTGAGAGAATAGAAAGAATAGAACTGGGAATTGCAAACAAGTAATGTCTATCATTTAAGCAACTAAGTGAATTGTTTTCTTGTTTTTCAGTATTTAAGAGTTCAATATTTAATTCAGCTTTCTATGGAAAAGATTTTTGACACTTTATAAATTCCTCGTCTGCGTTTTCATCATTTCAACGTGTAAAACTATATAAAAATATAATATTTTTATTACATTAATTCATATAACGACTTAGCACTAATAAAATTATAACTTCGATCGCTGCTGCATGAGAAGTTTGATTTGTCATTAGGAAAGGTAGTAGCTTTTGAAGTTTAAAAACCGTCAGAATTGAGTTCTCGTTTCTGATTGCTATTGTTGAGACGTTAAAACAAGAAGAACGCTCCTCTCTCCGTGGAAATCTATTGTAGTACTCGCGTCGCTACTGGACTCTGGTAAACTAGATCCATCACCCTACTTAGGACTTCCTAGTGTTGGCATCTTGGACGCGTGTCGGCACGCAAATGTCTGCTCCTAAGAAACCGTTTACGTAGTCCATTCATCGGGAGGGTCAAGATCTCTCTTCCCGTCTTCCGGCAATTTGTAACAGCTCCAGCCTATTAGAAACATTTCTTCTAGCCGCTTTCTTTATCCACTATTGAAAGCCGACATCTATACACGCCTGTCGACAAGTTAAAATAACAAACAAACCTATCTTACGTGGACAATATACGGAGATTGATGAAAAGAAAATTTAATGAATTTTTAAAAATGTGTTTAAACATATAAAAATTATTTCAATAATCTTTATTACATCTACATCTAAAGTATCAGATAAACATCCATCTATTTAGCGGAAAATTGAAATAAAATTTCGTATCAAAAACACAAATCTTTGACACATAATATTATATCAATATCAACACCGACAAAAACTATTCCAATATGAATCTGTCTACGTTTCTCAGTTCAAAAATTATGGATATCTCATGCCAAAAGCAGACAGTAGAATGCTCCCACCGGCTCTCCGACAAGTCAGCCAACTCGAAAAACAATCATAATATCAACCTACGTAATATTTAGTATCAGAAAAAACATTCTCCAATTTCTGTCCCGCTTGGTGTACGATAATCCCCGACCCGTTTCCGCGGACTCATCGAATCGCGCACATTAATTTTCATTGGCGGGCTATTGGCGAACAGGAATTCGGGTATCGACGATGTTTCGAGTTCCGATCTCGTTTTCTGCTGCGCGGAATCGGGGGAAGCGTGAATTTCTGCAAACGGTGGCAACTACTCGGCGGAATGCGAGAAATTCTAGGATGCGAGTGCGCGTCGGGTGGATATCCCGGGATAATTTCGCGATTGCGGCATCCGGCGGCGACGACGACTCTTCGGCAGCGGTTCTGCTATCGGATCGTTGTTCACAAATACCGACGGTCAGTGTTCGTATCGCGGAAGGTTAACGGGGTTACACTCATATTGTTGCACACACTCGTATTAATAAACGTACATTCGTTTGCACAGCCGCGATAACGCAGCTTCATTTGCATCCGTTCGATACGTCGGATAAAGCGCCGAGCAAACATTGTCTCCTACTCTTCTCCGCTTTATAGTGTGCTTGTTAACGAACACTGACCGACGGATCACTTTTGACCCGTATCGGAATTTTTGCTTGTTCCAAGCGAAATACTGGGGATGTAATAATTGTAGGGAAGATACGTGTTTAATACTGAAATTACGGAGCAATCACAGTTACTTATTTCCAACTTTTTATAAAAATTAGAATACGTTTCTTGAGATTCGAAATTGAGAACTGAAGTTCTCCTAGTCCTGTAGGTGTCCAAATACACGGATATAATTGAAAATCTTTCGCAGAGACGCCTTCGTAATTTAAGTGCTTAAATAAAAATTCTGAGATAGGTTACTTTGACACGACAGTTTTAGTGTTAAAAGATCTATTTAAAACAGTGACTCGTTTCTTTCTTATTTCCACCATAAAGTAGTTTAAAATTCAGAATGTTTACATATAAAAATATAAAATTTAAAGATCCAACATTTCAAAATATAAAAATATAAACTGTTTAAAATTCAAAATTTTTAAATATAAAAGTATAAAATTAAAAAATTCAGAACATCCTAAGACAAATGAATTTCCCAATGAAAATACTATTCAATTACAACGTAATATTTCTTAAATCATAGTTACTACAACAAAACAAAATCTGTAGTCGCCATTAAGAGTAGCAGTTACAGTCGCAAAGCATTAATCTTCCAAGAAGCATACAATAATATAAATCTAACCAACTCAATTAAACAATTTAGTGTATCCTTCGCACTGCATGTATCTCATTTCGTGAAATCGTCCGGCATTCGACATGCTACGGAAATAGTAGTGCAGAAAAATTGGATAGCACCGTCCCGCGGTTCCTGGTATCCGGTGACTCTTCCGTGAAACGATTGGTCTCAGTTGGCGCTCGCGGAAAACGGCGGAGAGCCGCGGCGAGACCACGCGACCGCCGCGGCTGCCGTCAATTAACATTTAGATGGATATCGCGCAAACGGTTATGCACCGTGGATCACGTGTCGAGGTGCGTGCCCCCGTTCCTGTCCACGGCGCCGCCGCTGCCGCTGACGACGACGGCGACTCGTTTAAATTGTGCCGCGTACCCGAATCAGCTTCATTCCGCATGCGAGCGACACCTGTTCCTCCGCCTTTTGTAGTATCGCGCGATCATCGGGAGCACAGGGCAGCTCGTATTCGAGCTGACACGCGCGATGCTCCATATTCGGCCGCTTACCCACGTGTCGAGCGTACCCGAAACGCTTCTTTTTCTTTCGAAGTGTCAGCGACGTGATCGAGTCTTTTCGGAGAGGATCCAATCGAAATATTGATTCGATTCTTCGTTTCGTGATCTTCAGTTGAATTAGTTAGACCTTTTGCACTCCTGTGGCCACTAAAACCGATTTATTTGATTTAATGCGTACAATATTATACAATTTGATATTTAATATTAACCCTTCGCACTTGATCTACTTTCAATGTTGTTGGGTGTAAAGCTGTACTTATTTTTAGGGAAATGAATTATACTAATTTGTAGCGGTTGAATTCAATATTTTATAGTTGTTTTATTTGTTATTATTATTTTATAATCTTTTAAAGTATGATACTTTTTGAAATATAAGAAATTTGTATTGTCACCCCCAATATGACCTACGAGTGCAAAGGGTTAAAGTTGAAGAAAGTTAAAGTCCCTTCTAGAATTTGTAAGGAATTTTGGATTCTGTTAGAAATACATAGGCTAATAATATAAGATAAATTGTCGTTTGTATATCGGTATTCATTCACTTCGAAACTTTCACATTTTGATTTCGTAAAAATATTCATACCACAACTAGTTGCCGAAAACGTGAACTCGTATCAGTGTCCACGATTTAAAAATGTCCCTCACGCTTTCCAAACGTACGCATTCAATTGGCAGAAAAATTCAAATTCAAATCCATAGGAATCCGTTCTCGAGCAACACCGGTGAATATTCATGAAAATCGACTGAAACGGCACGTGTTCCTAGATGATTATCAGCGTCGAAAACATGTGACTCTCGGTAGCGGGCTTTACATAATTCGCCGAAGAAAAGTTTCCGTTCCGCGGCCCGTGGAAAGAAAAACCCGGTGGCCGTTAATAAATTACTGTTATTATTAGAAGGAACTGGGCTCTTAAATGCTAGATTGAGCACGACAAAACATGGCGGTAACAACGCGCCGCGCCGCCATTCGCGTTCACCCGATGACCATTCTCCCCGCTTCGGTTCCGTCGACTACGTAACCGAGGCGATCGAGCAGCGATCGTTCCGTCGCCGGGTATCGAAAGGGGAAACGAAGACAGAGGAATTGTAATCGTCTCTGACGAAGCGTAATCATATCTGATGAACAGTCATCGCTATAACAGTCACAACTCCAAATTTTATGTTCCTCTGGAGCATCGAAAAACTCGTTTTGAGCAGAAATAGATGTTATTACTCAAATATAATTTATGAACATGAAAAATAGTGTTCATTTTTACTAATCACTTATCACGCTACGGATAGTGGGGGTATACAAAACGCAATGTAGAATAACATGCTTTTATAAATACATTGGGTTAGGGAATAATTACCGTTTATTTTAAATTTGACTACAGCAACTGTCCAAAATGCTGTTCTTATTCGACTGGATATTCTATTTTTAACCTAAAACAAAACAAAAATTAAGTCAACCCTAAAATCCAAAAACACTAGTGCCTTGAGGAGAAATTTCACTTTCGAATGATAATATTTGCCAATACATTCCTTTTTTGGCGGCAATTTTCAAAGTAAATGACAATGACCCATTCATCAACGTGATAACGTGGTGTCACTCGAATCAAGGACAGTAAGTGCTTTTTACTAGTTAAATTGTGCAGATAAGTGAATACGTTTTTCATCATTGCTCGAGAGATGTCTTGACAACGTATTTACAGCTTAAAAATCAAGGTTTTTGAGTTGTAACTGTCTCAGTAAGGAAATGACGTCGTTTATCGTGCACCGTTCATCAAAGCTAGGAAGAAAAAATCCGTTTCACCTGATTCCCTTTCGACGGTTCTGTTTTCATTGGGATCGCGAACACCGTCGGCCACTTTCTAACCCAATTCCCCGCATTACTTGCCACACTACACAGTATATTAGGCAATTCCACGAGCAACACTGGGTCTAGGTCCTCACCGGCCGGAGAATACTAATTCGTACGGCCTACGGCTCTTAAGAAGCGACGCGTGTACTGGCTCGCTGCTCGGCTAGAATTTCGAAGGAACTGAGAAATCCTGGGAATCCCGTGTTTCTCGATGCAGAAATCCGTCTCTCGACTGAAATCCCGCTCTTTCGTTTATTGTTCTTCGACCGTGGACTAGGTTTAACCGTTTGCGCTAGGGCAGGATGATGAAGATTGGAATGGTCTATTATGAAACCATCTTTTTGTGATAATTGCAAAATTAGATTCTTTATATAGAGACCCAGTGAGAACGGAACGAACAGGAACGCATTCAACCAGTACACGCCAATTTTGATGAAACTTATGCGAAACATTGTTTTTAAGAAGATATTTGACACGTTTTTTTACTTATCAGCATCATCCACTTTTAAGGGGTGAAAACACTGAACTATGTCTCGCATGAGCTTCATCAAAATCGGCGTATGCCGGCTGAAAAGGTTCTCTTGTTAGATGATGATAGTTTATTGTTAATCCCTTGACTTACGATTTATTTATCAACTATAATCAGTACGACTACTTTGTCATTAATAATTTATTAAGAAAAAGAAACAAATTCTAGGCACATTGTATGTCCGTGTCTTCCCTAAAGTATAATAATTGATAACAGAAGAGTAATACTTAACTTGAATTCAAAAGAATCGAATAATATTTATACTTATTAAATTCTATTTAAAATCTTCACCACAAGTCTGACACGTTATCATAAGGCAATGAGTTAAGAGGTTAGTACTGAAAGGCAAAATGAGGAAGTGGTGCAACTAATGTTTAAAGTATGTGTAATTGTAACCATTATAAAATACGAAAAACGGTGATTGTTCTGTGGAACAGATATAAAAACGGTAATACGTCAATCGAATAGTTTATTGTAATAAAATTACGTTGTTTTTTTTGTAGTAAAAAATAATGTCGAAGTATCAGTATCTATAAAAGCTACGGTTCTAGAAACAATACGATCGAAGACAGTTGAAACGGTGTGTCGTAAACCGCAGTTGCTACGTTTCCCATTGTCAGCGTTGAGCTCCTTCCTCTGACTGATCACTTTTTGTCACGATCGTGACAGAGTGAAAAGGTTAACACGGATCACAGCGTTAAGGCTATTGATTTAGCCGGACAGTTTCGATTAAAGGCTGGTAAAGATCGCAGTGAACTCTATCATCGGAATGTTATTTAGAATCTCAGTATCTTCACTGTCTACCTTTTCAATTGCACACTGCACGTTCAGCTTGCAAATACAATGAAATTGCATTTATCGAATTTATTCATTGAACGTTAATCGTCCGCACCAATTTTTTCGCAAAATCACATTTACACAGGTGAACGTTATTCAAACGGTTTTGAATCACTGACTAGCTGAATATTTCATCCAGATAATAATTAATCATTATTCGGAGCAAATTATTTTACCAGCCGAAGAAAATGTTACTTAACAACGCTAATTCGAACACAATGCATGCAATAACTAAAAAACTATTTATATAAATGTAAGTACCTTATTCTATCCACAAACACAAAATAACAGACAGAAGAGTTAGTGAATTTTTATTCGATCTACATATATATTGAAATTCTTGAATTCGTCTACCCCATCATTTCCATCTTTACATTTTTTATTCCACCGACGAACACAAGATAACTGAAGTAAAAATCGCATTTCCTATTCCACCACTAAATAACGAAATCACAACGACGAGAATCAATAAATTTTGTATTCCACATAGATCTAAACGATTTAATTACCGGATCTATTACTTCTCTCAATGAATTCATACAAACGAGATATCGTAGGCTGCATAACTTCCGACCGACCCGTGCGTGTTGCCTGCACGTGTGCTGATTCGCGAAAATCTCGGCGCGTGCATTGCAATCATTCCCATTTTCATCGGTTGGTGGTTCCCCGGACTGGAATTCCTCCCGGTTGCAAATCGGCGATCGTTCGAGCATGGAATCGCCGGTTTATCGGGATCGAGAGGGTTCCGGGTGTCGCAACGCTACTCGACGGATTACGAAACCTCGAAATTTTCAAGCCTCCGCTTAATGAACCGATAACGCCGATGAATAGCGCGGAGTTTCTAATTGCACGCGGCCGGATCTGGGCTACCGTTGCGTAACCACCGTTCGAGGCTCGCGGCCGCGAACGGTTACGAAATTTTTTCCTTTTTTCTTTTTTCATTTTTTTACGTTAAAACATTAACAACGGGCTGGAATGCAGCTGTTAAAGGATTCCCATCGGCTATGAGTTTCCCGACCGGCGAACGGACCATTGAACAGTTTTCACCGATATTCCCGGACTGGTTTTTTTTCCTTTTTTCGTTTATTTAGACTGTTTGCGACGCGCAGCATTCAACGTGCGTTTATCGAGGCCGTTCGTAGTTTGTGAAAATTATATAAATTATTAGAATCTTCGCGAATCTTACTATATTCTCGTGTCATGTTCGGAGTTAGTTGGAGATGCTTAATAAGATTGTCGAAAATGCGAAATGTTGGTGAATGGCGATACACTTAAGAAGAATTGACATATTACAACTTGTTAACTGTGAAATTTAATTTCAGAAATCTCTGATAATGATCGCAATGAAATGAAATAATGAAGTGTATATTCTTCTAACGCACGCCAAATGCACCTATAATATATTCTAACGAAAAGCTGAAGCAAAACAAAGAAGAATTACATGTTTATCCGAAAAAATAAAGAATTCATCGTTGAAAGAACTAGTATCATTTTAATTGTAAGATGACGTGTATGCTCGGTGAACGCAGTTAACTAGTTAAATAATCAACGTGTATGTGGAAGTTTAATCAGATACAAGTATGTGTGCTTTAGTGATTGCAGAAAGTGCACAAATTTCATGGTTAATGTTAATTATAGCCTTATTGAATTTAATTTGAATAGAAATTGTGTTTAGTTGTATTCCACGTTATTGCTAATTATGGCTAACTCGTTATAGGTGTCGTTATAGGTATATACTGTAACCTCTTATGAAATAATAGTTGGATAACACGTAAGTCCGCTTGTGTATTTTAACTGTTACTGTATGCAAATGTTTTCAGTGGAATATTAGATAAAAATGATGTAACATCTTCGGACTGTGTTTTTATTGATTAGAACTCGTTCTCTTATCTAACCAGGCTTTCAGCTGTTTGAAATACTAACGCCTTTTCTTGCAATCGCGCAGAATGAAACACATCAACACTCTTCGTTATGTTCTGACAGAGAGCGAAAACAGATAGTGCGGCGTCTATCGTTCATCTGCATGTAAATCACGCGTCGAATGCATCGGTAAGTTCATCAGCCGTACATATAATCGGAATGATAAAACGAAGGAGACGGTGATACGAGCAATAAAATCTCGCGTGCGTAATCGTTCAATGGAAAATTTTAAATCAATGGCGTACACTTCGATCTAAACTTGAAACTTAAGAAACGTGATTAGTAATTTGGAACAATTAGTGTTGGTGATTATTTTATTAGGATAAAATTTTCAACATTTTTCGCAAATGAAGGGAAAATATTTATTATTTCTATTTAATAATTAATAAATAAGTTTTGATTATACTAATTAATCACCTTTTTCCATAAATAATTGAATTCATTAAACATCGGACACCGATGTACTCGATTGAATTTGGTACAGATTTTAAATATTACAAAATCTCATTTAACACTCAAAATCTCTAACGTACATCAAGATTATAACAAAATTTCATATACTTAACGCTAAAGAATTATTTCACTCGAATTTGAAGCGTAATTCTGTCAGGTTTTTTCAATCGTAAGCTTCAAGTACATACCTCAAAGGCAAATTATATATATTCTGCTCGATAAAGCGACTCGCATCAATGTCGAGTTCTATTTCCGTTGATTTGTTGTCTTCTTTCTTTCGCGATTCCTCGTTGCGTAATTCAAGACGAAGTTGACAAGCAGGACGACGATCACGGGAAGGAAGGGGCTCGGTCCATAAGCATTTAAAGTCTCGTAACGTCGGGGCGGAACGTCGCGGACCGTACGTTTCGATTAACACATTCGCGACCGTATATAACTTCTCAAAGTCTATAGCTGAATACTGCAATGGCCTAGTATTCAAATGTATTCGAATATAAAAATCTATATAAGAGAACTATGTTGTCAGTACTTAGCTACTGATCTTGAAATACTGCAGAATCGAGTATCTCGTATTCTTCGACAAAATTAAAAGTCACGTAGGATTGCGTCACCAGCATTCTTCTAAAAGAATTAGAAGTGACGTAAACCTACGTTATCAGTATTTTTCTAAGAAGTTAAAAGTAACGTTGGACCACGTTACCGGCGTTCTTCTAAAAGAATTAAATTTCACGTGGAACTACGTGTTAGTATTCAACTAAGAAAATTAAAAACACGCAGAACGTTTCTGGTATTGAACTAAAGAGGTAAAAAATGACGTACAACTACGTTTCTGGTATTCGGCTAAAAAATTAAAAAGTGACGTCGTAATAAGTTATCAGTCTCAAATGTGTTAATCCCGTTCACGATTACGCAATTGATCATCGCCAAGGCTGTCCGTTGACTAGCTCCAGCATGTTCTTCCTTTTCTATCGAAAATCCTCCGCGACGTCATCATTACGACGGTGCATCCATAGGAAGGAGCCTTTACATACATATATGTGTAACGCGATTCACCTAACGATCGGATGATCCGCGGCGAGTCGTAGCGCCGCGATCAAATTGAACAAGCAAGTCGGCGTTCGTGTAAACCGCACCTTCGGGGCTTCGTAAGTCAACGACATTAACGGTTACAATGGCGCCAACAACCGAACCCGGTGGCTGACATCGCGATCCAATGGCCGAACCCTTTCGCAGATCGATCGTTCCGGTTCCGCTTCTTTTTTGTTGCCTGCTTCTGGCGCTGGATACGTTGCACACTATATATATGGTCCTTCATAAAAAATGCACTGCATCCATGAAAATAATAGAGATTGGTTGTAAATTTAAGAAATCAGTGATATAATTCTCAACAATTGGATTCGCGAAGAAATTTTTTCCTGAGATTTCGGGTTATCGCGTTAAATCAAGACCTTTCTATTACGTAACGCAGTGGTACCCAAACTTTCATAAGAACTAATTTTTATATTACCTTTCGTTGCTCCTACTCTTACGCGTAGTATAAAATATATTACTGATATTTGATCGTTCACTTTTGAAACATTTCGTACATGTGTTTGAGACTATCAATAATCTAATTCTTCGTTCAGTTCCCTCCGTGTGAAATTCAGGTCAGTTTACCGAAGTCTTCGCGAACTGAAAAGTATTGTGTGCGTCGGACATTTGTTTAAACACTGAACGCTGAATATCAACCTCATAAACTGTTGCTCGCGATAAGAGTATCATAGCAGTTGCGTCTTCAAGGACAGCGAAATCTCGAAAGCAGCATGTGTATTTACTTCACAGACAACTCACTCCAATTTCTTTGTTCCGAACTTGTTGCTAGTTACTTATATCAATTTTCCTAATTGTTAACGCGTTCTCTAATTAGAAAATTTACATAAAAAACATTTAGAAAACTTCAAAGTTTACTCACCAAATATTATTATTCTTTGTGTACTTACATTTGACATTCTTCTCTTATATTCAATGCCATCGATTAATATCCACGAGTTAATACTGTGATTTAATTTATATATAAGTTTAATTAATCACATCAAAGTTAATATAATTGTTTAAAAAAGTATTAATGAGAAATAAGTAAGTAATTCATAATCTCCACAGTAATTCATAATTGAATTAGAATATTTAATTTCTTACATTAAATTCCATATAATATTAACTATTTACGGACGGAAACTTCAATATCGTATTTAACACTAAAACTACCGACCAATTAAATTCAGTTTTCGAAATTTCTCTATAGAAACTCGAAGGGTATATCCATTGAGACTTTAATTGATTTACTATTCAGTTTGCGTATTGCTAAATCAATTTCTTTAACAATTTCTCAGAAAAACATTTCTTATCGTTTTAATAATGGCAAAAAGAAGACATCAGGAATGAGTCATTTTGACTCGTCTGGTAGTTTTAGTGTTAAAATGTCCCCGTAATAGGACCAATCGAAAACAATGAAATAACAGTACATTAGAGTAATCATTTACCTCTTCCAAATCAGAAAATAATATTATAATTGCATGATCATACTCACACTCGACCTTGTCTACGTTACTATTCAACATAAACGACAGCCAAGAAAGCTCGCAGACGAACCCCAGTCAAACTTTTCGGCTCACGACGGTCGATGTGACGAATCGAACACGCGAGAGGCGAAAAAAGAAAAAGAAAAACGGCAAAGGTAACCGCGATCAAGTGTCCCTGGCTGAGGATGAAGCGGCATTTGGCACAAGGTCGGGCCGCGTATAGGTGCACCTTCGTTTTTCGCTCGCTGCGCGGTGCGTGCGATGCTCGCAGAAACACGCGCGGCGGCGTATTTTCGTGTCCCCTTTCGGCGGGACGCGCGTCCGCGTTCGGAAACGGCCGGCTTCGAGCGAAACGCGCGGAGTCACGTCGTTAATTGACGTTACACATTAACCCGCGTCCGACGCGCGGAAAATAAATCGCGGCGGTTGAAAGTGACGCGAAATGACGGGACTGCGTGACACGTTGCCCCATTAACCTGCCCTCCGGAGCGCCTCGGGAAACGTTTTTCAACAGGGATGATCAGGTTTCTGGGTTGAATGTTGCCACTTTCATTCTATTTGTTTGCTTTTTATTTATTGCTGGGACTTTTGCGGGGTTTTATAAATATTCTTTTTTCATTCTGTCCATTACGGTTTTTGGGTTACGTGGAGAATGTAAAGTAAAATCTAATCGTGAAACTGTAATGTATTTTATTGTTAATGTTTTTAGTGCATTAACGACACTGCTAATATTATTCAATTTGTAAATACCGTAGCTTCCTTTCTTTGACGTTTTAATTAATTCTGCAGTAGTATACTGATGGTTTATATAACAGTCCAGATATTGATGGTGTAAGGAATGTATTAAAGAACAAATTTTGATAGATGTATATAGAAATTTTGATTTCCGGAAACCTGTGAAACTTTCACTGTAACGCCATTTGCTTGGTTACTACCATTGAAATGTTATGATAATTTTCTTAGTGTCGAAATAGTCTGTTCTACAGGAGAATATTTAATAATTCCTACTTTCTTTTCTCTTCACTAAGTAACAACAATTTTATTAGTTTCAAACATTCTATTGGCATAGAGTTAAACAGTAAATATTACCTAAATAAAAAGAAGATTGAAAACTACTATTGCACATACTATATAAAAGCAAATATATTAATACATTTCCAAAAACGAAGATTTTCCATCACTAAATTCGTCCATCTTATACTCAACATTAGGAAATAATACGAATCTTTAATCCTTTGCACTCGAGGACTCTGGAACGGATATAAATATATTATAAAATTTGTATCTGTGATGTATTAGTTAGGTTTATTTAATGGTTTTTATTAAAAAGACAAGGAAACACATCTTTGACTCCTCTTCTGTATACACATATCATTCGAGTGGAAAGAGTTAAAGAACAGAAAAAGTATCAGTCCAAAATATCAAAAGCAAGACGGATCAGCGAGATCGCCCAAGGTGAAGAGTGACCTCGCCCAAGGGATGCTTGAAGCACGACGCATTGCCGCGAACGACACACGGTGAAATTGATTTGCGGCCGTTGCGCAGTCAACAATGAATAATTATCATACGCCGCGCGGGCTTTCTCGGGAAGACACATAATATGTCCGTTCGGATAATCGCGTTTTGCCACGGGAGCGAGGTTATTGCGCGCGTAATCGCGGCCGATTACCGTAACACGTGAAAAATGATACAATTGCATGGCGGGCAAAGATGGCGGCCGCAGCGGGAAGAACGGCGACGGCGCGGCATTTGAAAGTTCACGAATTAAATCGCATTAAGTGAAAGCGAGCGTTGCGACACGCGACATATAAAATTCACCGCGAGAGGCTAGGTTTTAAGGAAGTGCCGGCAACGCGTCTGCTTTCTCGTCTAATTTATAAGTATCACGTTCGAACTCGCATCGGCTCCGTTTCTTCCAGCCTTTTCTTCTTCTCGTCGCCGCGCGCGCATCGCGCGCATCGACGAAATCAAATCGAGCCCTGTTTCTTGCGCGAATAGGAGACGCCGATGACTCAAGCAATTGCAACATGGATTACTTAGCAGTCTGTTGACTAAAATGACGCGTTTCTTCTTCCATGCGTGGCTGATACTTTTTTTCTTATCGTGACCCATGGAAAGTACCCGAGTCTCATTAATAACGAGATAAATAAAACGGTAAACACTTCGCGCGAAATAATTAATTGGCCAGGTGAACGAGTACCAGTGTCGCTCGATCGACGTTGCATTCTGTAAATTCTTCTTCTTGCGTAAGTCGCGTGTTCCATAAACGCAGTATTACACGCTTATCCTTTTTAATTGCTCGGGGACATCCCACCAGTTTACCGCAACTGTAATTAACCGTTCAGCCATTAAAAAAATGATATTACGGAATAAGTAAAATATTATTACAAGGGAGAAGACTTGGAATAATAAAGAAAACTCCGAAAATTCCCAACAGTCGTTACAGACCTGCGCCATTTTGTTACAAACCAATCCCCGTCGATCTCGTAAATCTTGAAATAACATTCCACACACCTGCACCTGTGCCTCAGACTCTATAAAGTAGAGAATAAAGGAGAAACTTCATATTTTTCTAGTCTCCAAGGTAAAGAAGAGCCCTTAATCAAGTTCGTCGAGTAATAACCGTCCTCTTTCCCGCTTCCGCCATTTTGTTGGCGGAGCGCCGTCTGTGGAGGCAGCGCGCGAGAAAAGTTCTGTGCTTCGTCACGGGGAGCCCCGAGAAACCGAGTCAAAGGCCCCATGGGCAGACTGTGACGTAATTGAATAACGAAAGACCGATGAAATATGAAGCCACCGGTGAACCGTAAGTCTTCTTCCACGCGCGGTTTTATCTCGCGAACTTCGCCGCTCGATCCAAATCCTAGCTGCTCGCTTCGGTCCGCGAGCTTTCGGGCGCATTGTAAATTCCCGCGAGACACGATTCGACCGTGAATCTTCTTTTCTTCCTCTTCTCCTTCAAGTTTTTCGTCGTTCCGACCGTATTATCCTGACGCCACGCCGCACGGTCAGTGAAAGCTACTCTCGAGAGATCACGTCTATTGTGCGCCTCGGACTTGCCACCAAATTGCGTTATTTGGGTCAGACGTTGACTGATCGTTTTAAGGAAACCATATTTCTTTAAGTTTGTTTTAACACTAGATTTACTAGCATCGGTTGCATAGCTGTTTTCACTGAAATCCGTCTTATCGACAGGCATATGTTCAGATGAAATCTTATTCTTCGCAATACCAGTTCCTTTAACACTAGAACTACCAAACCGGTCAAAATAGTCCATCTGGAAATTTTTATTTCACATTACCAAAACTGTAAAGATGCTTCCGTGAAAAATTATAAAGCAGATCAATGTATTTCTATGAATACATCGGTACGAGCCGCTTCAAATCTCGAGGAATATACTATTCTAATTTTTCGGTACATTTCATAGCTGTAACACTAAAACTACCGGATAGGTTAAAATAACCCATTCCTAATTTATTCTTCTTGCAATTATTAAAAAGATAAGGTTTAGCAATACGCAAGTTGATTTGTGAAACAATTAAAATGTCAATAGATATATTCTTGAAGTTTCTATGGAGAAATTTCAAAACGTCAATTTAACTGCTCAGTAGTTTCAGTGTTAAAAAGGGTAGCCATGTAAGAAAGAAAGGAAGGAAGAAGGCAAAGTATCAATAAAGTATCAGCATCGTTGCTTTACTAGTGAATGTTACTATACAACTCGTATTTAATTGTTTCCCGAAGAATCTCTAGCCACAATATCGTTCAAACGCTTCTATTGTTCACTGTATATGTTCACTGAAGCTTGAACCCGAGTCACTCGCGATCTCGCGAGTCGGTTCGTGGCCGGGATAAACTAACGAAACGCGTTCGAAGTTCGGTGTACCCGGGGAGCAGGAACTTTCCTCTCTCTTGTGTTTGACAAACATGGTCGGATGAAAGTTTGGTCCAATTAAGTGCGATTTTCTCGGTGCTCGAGCGCGGCTCGATGAATGCGGGCCGGTTCGTTAAAGTCAACGACGAAACACCCTTAGCGGACGGCAGTCGCTCGTCCCGTTTTCAAAAGCATCTTCCGAGTGATCCTGATCTCACAAATAACTCGGCCGACCCGTCGAAATTCTCGGCGTAGATTTTTCGAGCGACAAGACGTGGCACCGAGATTTAAATTGAAATTTGATTTTACTGTGGCCGCGGGGAACAGGGACAACGCGAGCCGAGCATAAAAATATATTCAATGAGTTTGGAGCGACGGTTATTTTGAGAGCCGAACGACGCGACGCCTCGGTTACGTTTATTTTAATCGTTCCTGGACCGAGGGAACTACCGCTTCGGGCCGAAGTGGAAATAACAGGAAACTAACGAGAACCCTAATTGTGTCCTCGTTCGGATGCGCCACGGGCCTACGTGGGCAAACGATTACTCGTTTCTGTACCTCTTGTTAATAATCTTTTACGTTTTCGCGGAAGTATTCGTGTAATATTATGCTCTTGTAAGAATTAAAATGTATGCAAAAAAATTGAACTATAGAAACTTCGGGAATTGATTTGTGATAGATAACTGAGAAGTCATGGTAAATTAAGAGGCATTTAACCGAGTTTAGTATTAAGACAATAAAGGTAAGTAGTATCAACAATAATCGTTTCAAAAACAATTAAAAGAATTACATTTTTATAAAGAAGTGTATACTTCGAAACTATGAAATTTAATGAGAAAGATATAATTATAGATTATGTTCTTGTTATTCTGTTATTTTCTTGTCTCTCAAGTCATATACATCAAGTTTAAGTATATAACATTCCAAGTCAAACTATTCAGTCCATAAAGTTTAAATAAATCGAGCGGTAATACAATAACTAAAATACAATAACTAACTAAAACTAAAGTGTTCAAGAAAGGAAACCGATCCCAAAAGAATCTGTTATCAAGTGCATACCGAGTTATCCGGTTATAATGCACTCTCCCATGATTTTACGTCAATCATTAACTTCGTCATCGAGTTCTAACGAGGCCCTGAGAACAAAAGGCAACCTCCATTCACGTTTTCGCTTTCATGTCTCTCTGTGCGTGCCGCGAATGAAAGGAGAACCGGGAAGAAAGTTCATAAAACGCACCGGGAACGCGTGGAAGCGTCAAAGCCGTTAGAGTTCATCGTCATTTATCCTCTCAGGTGGCGGAGCGTCGACTCGCTCGCTCGCGAGACGTCATTCAGCCGTGGCTCGTCCGCGGTCCGGTGGCTTCATAGTCATTCCCCAAATCAGAATATTCCCCCGTGATTATTTCCAGTGACGTAACCCTTGCAAACGCGAATTCCTCTTGATCGACGCTTCTCTATAAATGAACGAATGACGAGCGACCGCCCACCAATCCTCGTTCCAGCGAGGATCACCGCACCGTTTCGGTCTTTCACCGCGGAACAATCGACGATCCCGCGTATGGTATCCTAATTAGACCTGGGAATTTTATTGCAAACGCGACGGCGCGGGATATTGTAAAATGTAACCTTAATGAGCATTTAATGCCTCCGCTCGGATTCCAGCGCTCTTCATTTTTTAAATTTTCGATTGAGTAATGTTGTTCTTATGATACTTGTAAATTTGCGTGTACAGGTAGTCTTCTAAAGATATTCTTATTAAGAAACTTGTTTCGTGGAGTTCAAAGTTTCTTTCTTGGCGCATCTTATCAGATGGATAATGTTAAGAAAAACAGTGAATAGATAATAGTCTCTATTTATATTGCGTTCGAATTTACAAACGCATTGTTCGAGTATCTGAGGAAATGTTAGTCTGAATTCACCTCT
The DNA here is from genome assembly GCF_051020985.1 of Nomia melanderi. Taxonomy (NCBI): domain Eukaryota; kingdom Metazoa; phylum Arthropoda; class Insecta; order Hymenoptera; family Halictidae; genus Nomia; species Nomia melanderi. The sequence goes on from NC_135008.1 coordinate 14,113,384, forward strand.
TGTTTTATGATTTCTTCGACAATGATGCTTCATAAAACTACTTCATCGTTAATTATTCAGTAGAAACAGAAAAGAAAATTTGATGATTTTTCTGTGTTTACGTTTGCTCTAAAGGTTAAAGATTGTTAACACTAAAACGACTGAGCAGTTAAATTGACTTTTTGAAATTGCTCTATAGAAACTCCAAGAGTGCATTTATTCAGACTTTAATTGATTTACAATTCAGTTTGTATATTGCTAAATTAAATTCTTTAACAATTTCCCAGAGAAACATCTGTCATTTTTTTAATAATTCTAAAAAGAAGAAATCAGGAATGAATCATTTTATCCCACCTGGTAGTTTTAGTGATAATATGAAAGTAATATTGCATCTATATGAAAGATAAATAAGTAACATTTAGATTTGTCGAATTCTGTTGAGAATTTTCATAGCGAGTCTAATTCGATATTATACTAGGACAAGGGGTTAAAAGAATAATTTCAAGTTTCAAAGTGCACTAGCGATTTGTGGTGTTCCATCGTCGTTTTACAAGCTGCTCCATTATTCTGTAGTAATTAACGAGAATAACACAGTAAAAAGTTGGAAAAGGTGTCCGCGTTTTCTGTTAAAAAGCAACGATAACTTGTCACTGTGAAAAGCGGAGCTTTCAAAATGTTGGGCCGCGTTACTGGCAATTCCAACTCGAGGGAATTCCGCGTATGTGACGCCCGAGCAATCGCTGCCTCGTCTCGTCGGCTGTTGCGGCCTTAAGCACCAAAATAATTCGAAGCTGGCACCGCGAATGGATAGGCGAGCTGGCGAACGGACGATCGGATTGTAATCGCGCAAGCATAATTAAAATCTAGCCATGTGGATCGCAATTGAACGCTCGTTTCATCTATCCTCCGACTCACTAGAGCACTCGTGGATTATGAATGTTCATTTGTGTTCCCATTTTCAACGGTTACTTCTTTTGTTTCATTGTTTCGCGCGTCCGCGTGCGGCACGCATGCATAAAATCCGCGGTGCACTCATTTGCACCTGCGAAACGGGATATGATAATCGGTAGAACAAAGTAAAGGCTAAGGAACACGTAAATGACAGAGGATATTGAAGAAGCTCAACAAATAATGGATAAAAGAATATGTGATAATAATAATTCATTATCGGTTTTAGACCATTTTCTCGTACGTATTACGCATGAAGATAATAAAATACGGAAACCTGGAATACAATTATATCAATAAACATGTTTCGGAGATTTTGAAAAATTAAGGAGGAATGTCCACACGTTCATATAACCATATCACACATATTTTGTAATCTATAAAAGAATTTAAGTAATGAAATCGTTCAAGAATAATAAAACGTCGTTATGTAATAAAATCATAAATTTTATCAATAAAATGAAACATGCATACTATCTCAATGATTTTTCAAATTGAAAATATCATTTATTTCTACATCAGATAAAACTTTCGATGTGACAAGCAAAGTACATAGAATGTTGTACATTTAGTAAGCTATTTATGGTAATCCGGAAGATTCAGTCTAAGTAGAACACAGTCGTTTAAAACTGAACATTGCTTCCTAAAATTGATATACATTGGGGACTTGGAAATATCTGCGAGATATTCTGAGAAGAATGATAAGAATCCGTTGATATGATGTTGGAAATATCGCGATGATGATGGATTTGTCAGCCAAAGGGTGTTCAGGCGGTCGAGTTCGCCGATCTTGTTTATCAGGAAGTCTCGGTTGCGCCGGCAACAACATCAGAAAGGGGTAATTACAAACACGCCGACGAACACGTGTAAACAGGGGAGTACTGATCGCCTCTTTGCTTTGAAATTCGAGCGGTACACGCGGCTAGACGATGTTTGGGTTGCATCGATTAGGGTTAATCCTTAAGAGAGTATTCGCATTCGAGGTTTGTCGATTTTAGTCGTTTTGTGAAATACAAAACTGCTGAATTATTGTAAATCCAGGATTTTACACTTTTGTATACATGTTTGGTAATGTTTCGAAACGATGCATTGTATTTCTTATGCAGTTATTTTTATTGTCTATTAAACTATTCCATGTGTTTCAATATACGTTCAATTGGAATGACCACCACGATTTACATTGTATTCATGTAACGAAAATTAACGTCAAAAATAATTTCAATTAATGCAAAAATTGCTGTCTTGAGGACCAGAATTATTTTAATATTGGCAATCGTTCTCTTCTTCACTTGAAGGAATTACAAATTTAATAAATTTCTTGTTTACAATTAGAAAAATTTAACTTCCTTCTAGTTTGAAAACTAAATACGTTTCCATGGATTATTTTTGACTTGTTCAAAATAAATACAACGACGTAATTTGTGGTAACCCTTGAAATTGGAAATATAGAATAATTTGCTGCATAATAAAAAAAATTGCATAAAATATCAGCGTATTAACACATTCAGGAAGTAATAAAACCCTTGATCTACGAACAACCTAAACAATTTTCTATTTTACAAATCGTTGAATAGAAGTACACCCTTAAACTGCTCGTACACAAGTGCTCACCTTCGCAACCCGGCTATTCGGAGGTCTGCAACATTGTTGCGTAATACGCCAAGCGCTGATAACGCGGTCTATGCTCACCTGGTAACAGGTGTGCAACAACGTAACAAAATTTTGCGTGAGACTGTGCGGCTGCTGTCGAACGACCGGAGGTGTAAAACATTGTTGCATGTTGTGCTCGCATGTTTCTAATTTCTATAGAGTTGCGCAAACGATCTTGGGGTGAATACGTAATTCAAATGATCCCGCTGTTTGATGTTTCTGTGTTATTTTTAACGGAAAAGCTGTTATCGTTGAGCAGGTTATAAACAAATGGATGATAACTAATTTCAGCATGATAATGTTTCTTTTTTTTTTTAATAGAAATAGTGAAATAAAATGAAGTAATTAATAGAAAACATGAAATAAAATAAAATAATGAATAGAAATAAAATTGTTTAATCCTCAAACAATTCTAGAATAAAAGAACCTCCCGAATTTCGAGGTAAAATACAACATGTTTATATTAAACGTAAAGTATTCCCTGTATTCCTGGTTGTTTCAAATGTAAACGAATTATTGCAAATTATAATCTCCGGTACAATGTAAAAATAATTCATGAAGTTCTATTTTTAGTATCACAGTATCATCTTCTATCTTCAAGCTATTAATTTCTAATTCAGCCAATATCTTAAAGTGTTTAACAGACATTTGTGAAGCATTATGATTTTCGTGAATTACTGCAATCTAGAAATACCCAATTTCTCGAGTACGTCAATCTGCAGTGAATATCTAAATATCTTGGAAGTTTCATTGTCTATAAATACACTCACTGTTAGCTGCACCCGACGAAGATGATCGAAAGATATTGTTGCAAGGTGTCGAACACCGCATCGGGTAAAGGCTATTTTTCCTTTTTTTGAGCTCCTCACTTGAAAAGAGAATCTTTCCCTTTTATATCCTGAGAACGCTGTCGCGATTATCGCGTTCTTATCGTGATTCCGATAGCGCAGTCCGCCAACCGATTCTTCGGATTTCCGGACTGTTCGCGGCTCAGTCAATTGCATCAAGAGTGAAACTTTATCCGTACTTGTAGAAGGCTTAACCCTTTAAAGACAAATGTCTGCATTTCGGCAACGTCAAACTTTCATACCCGAGGTAGAGAATTAGCAACGTACAATAGACTCCCGTATAACGCGGTTAACCTATTGACTATGGAATTTAGTTTAAAAAAACCTCTATTTTTGTGCGCAATAAAGTCAAAAAGTGAAGTGTGCACTTGTATATCGTGCTGGAGATGACAATACGAATTCAGTATGGATCGCTGGAAATTGTTTTGAAAAGTATTTGACTTTATGTACTATTATATTATATTATACATTTATTATGACTTATTATATTATTATATAATATTATACATTTATTATGACTTGTTGTATTATATATTATTTGACTGGTTACGGTAGGAAAAGTGTCGTTACGGTTACTGTTAAGCTTTCTCTACCGAAGGCTTTGAATATTACAAAAAATCCTCGTTTGAAAAGGGTTAAAGAAAAGAGAGAAATATACTTCACAAAAGCGAGAGCACCTATATAAATCATCTTTCATCTTTATATCATTACTTTCGTCTTTTAAATGCAACGAACGAGACTTTTAATTCGAAAGAAAACAGTTCTTGCATTTCAACTTGGTAAAATATCTTTAATATTCTTTATACTGACATTTCATCACCGTTGTTGATACGATAATGATTTTAGAATGTCTTGTAATGACCTTTAATATCGAGAAAAGAAATAATTGATAATTCAAAGAATTTGTATGCTTATTTCGTCGAAAATTTCTGTATAAAGTGTTGCTTCCATTTTCTTTCTTTTAATCTTCGATGATGTCATCGCGACTGTTTCGAGCTCGGAGATTACGTTGCTTTATCTTTTTACCACGCTTTAAATTTTATATGACCGCTTGCCGTTACGTACTTTAGCATACGCGTCTGGCTATCGACCTAGACCTCGATAAATATAGCACGGATCATTATAATTCCAAATTCTGAGCAAACTTGCGACCAGTTTCACCACTAGCATCGTTGATGTTTCAAATTGTATGAAGTTCTATTTAGTTTGCGGATCATAAGAACTCGCAACTCGAATCGATGGGCAACATATATTAACACTACATAATTTTTAATCAATTTTAATTTCTATCAACAAACATGCCATTACATTATTGCTTTGAAAAATTCTTGGATGTAGAAAGTATCCATCGAATTTTCTCTTTTTCCACGTTAGACCGCAAAGATCCGAGTTTTTTTAATTATTTCCCTTTTTCGTTGAGATACCTTAAACGAACGCAGTTCGTACAACTTTCACTGTACTTTCTTTAATTAATTAATAATGTAGTCGCCATTATTTCTTTTAGTACGAGTACCTAAACAGTTCAGTTACCGAATGAAGGAGCCATCATTACAAGAGTACGGGGATTACGTAACGTATTTCAGTAGGATTAAATTTAAAAGAAATGGGAGTAAAACAAAATGAAAGTGCACGTCCTTCTCCAGGATTACGTTCGAAGCACTGACACGGGAACTCGTAAACGACGTCCGGTGTATCGTCGCAGAAAATATCCTGCGACGCGCGTGAGGAGCCCTTTCACTGACAATCAGTGTCGCGCAATTGGATTGTGGCACGCATTGACGCGTCATCGATGCTTTTTTCTTCCTTTCAGCCCGATATTTTTAGAAAGCAAGTTATTCGGCTAATTATCCCATCGTTCTTTTAATTTTATAATTGAAAATCTGCTCCGCACGTTACGAAGTGAAAGTGATCGTCCAATTTCCTTATTATTTTTCTTTGCAATCACTCATATATAAATATATTCATGTATAAATATAAATATATATATATAACGTGGAAAAAATCGTTTATTAGTTTCCCTCTCATTTCTAAGAGGCGTGGAAATATTATCACGAGGGTGAAAGTAGCATAATTTCACCCCTTAATGCCTCATTTACATAAAGATAAATGTTCAGTTAATTTTTAGTCTTACTTTCAGTAGTAAGCGACATGTTTTTCTAACTTCATTTGTTATTTAATTATGATCTACATAGACGTTATTTAATCATGATGATTTTCGTAAATTACTGCAATCTAGAAATACCCAATTTTTCGAGTACGTCAATCTGCAGTGAATATCTAAATATCTTGGAAGTTTTATTGTCTGTAAATACACTCACTGTTAGCTGCACCCGACGAAGATGATCGAAAGATATTGTTGCAAGGTGTCGAGCACCGCATCGGATAAAGGCGATTTTTCCTTTTCTTGAGCCCCTCGCTTGAAAAGAGAATCTTTCCCTTTTACATCCTGGGAACGCTGTCGCGATTATCGCGTTCTTATCGTGATTCCGATAGCGCAGACCGCCAACCGATTCTTCGGATTTCCAGGCTGTTCGCGGCTTTGTTAGCTACATCAAAAATGAAACTTCATCCGTACTTGTAGAAGGCTTAATTCTTTAAAAACAAATGTTGGCATTTCGGCGACATCAAACTTTCATTTCTTTAACTCTTTATGTTGGTAACATTATTCTTCTTCTACGTAATTTTATTCTGTCCTGAAAATTTGACAAAGTTGCTCTAGACCGCCATTGTTTCAACATTTTTACATCTATTTTTGCTTGTATTGTAGTGTTAAAATATTGTAACATTAAACTGTAAAATGTTGTGATAAGAATATTGTAATATTTTAATAAGGAACATTGTAGTATTCAAGTCGAGATAAATCCAGACATTTTGGTTAGCAACACACGAGTAAACGGGTCAACGTGCGTATCGTGTGCATAAAAAAGGTACGAAAAGAGTCACGTCAGCGTGCGTTCGTCCTTCCGCACAGTGAAATTTTAGCGAGCGGCTTTTTTTCCCTTCACGAAACTTTCATATCGCATTCCTGCGAGGTTCAACCTTTCGTTTCAGAGGCGAAAGGAGAAGGGGGCAGATCCTCCGTGTCCTCGATACGTGAACGTCCCTGAGAGAAGTTCCCTTCCTCCTCGGCGTAATTACCATTGGTTTGTCTCCTGTCATCGTTTTCCCGGTACATACTCCTATCCTTCCATCGATCGATCAATCGATCGTCGATCTTCGATCAATCGTAATTCTGCTTCCTTCATCGGCCACTCCAAGCATTTCATAATCATTTTCTTCTACAAAAATCTGAATCCTTTCTCTCATCGAAACTCGGTCGAAAGTATCTGATTTGCCAAATACATTTATTTACAAAAGCATAAAATAATTATTCATGTTATTAATTTTCACGGCAGAGTACAACATTTATAAATGGAACGGTTTATCGCGCCATTTATTAATGTTTACCGTGTTACATTAACTTCGCGTTACGTAAGACCATAAAAAGTTAATTGAACATAACCAGGTGGAAAGCAAGTTTTTATTGAACCAGCTCCGATCGAAAGTTTCAAATGTTCCGAAGTATAAATATACTGAAGTAAAAACTCTTTTCCCAAGGTATTCTTAAGCACCGTGCGACAATTAAACAAGAAAAAACTTTAAAATCCACGAAACCGTCTTAAAAAGAAATTGCCAATACACTTTCTTCGCGAAACCAGGAGCTCCGTGTGCATACTATATCAAATTTTGCCAGTCGATGGTAACATATTACATCATTGTATCGTACTAAAGCTGAAATTCTTATCGCCCGTGAATTTCTGTTATCCGCGTGCGAGTTACGTGACGTACATCGTGGGACCACCCTTTCTGCGAGGAAGAAAGCGACGTTTTACGATAATGGCCCGCGGTTGGAGCGTGAACCCGCCGAATGGTAACTCTGTCGTAATTCCGTGGTCGTCGATCGTTGCGCTCGCGCGCGTTTCGTCATCGGGTATCGCGACAGGACCGACCGGTTTCGGTCGCGGCGCGCGAAACAGAAAGAAAAAGGTGCACTAAGTGTCCGGTGAGTGCAGGCGTTGAATTATCGAAAGCCACAATATCCTTTACCCGCCGACGGAGTTGAACTCGCTGCACCGTCATGCGGATAAGCGTTTCGCAACCGCGGCACCCGCCACCATCGCTGATCCGATCTGATCCGATTCGATTCGATTTTCGAGCGGAGTTTTCGTGCGAACGGCTCGTTTCACCGGGAATGCAATCGCTGGTTGATAATTCGTTACACCTGCGCTTCTTTCCGTTTACACTTTATCTACCGCAAGTTTATTAACTAGTTAACTGTGTTTGACGAATATACGCGTCATCTGAACCTGTTAACTATGGAATATAATTTCAAAAATTTCTGATAATGCTTGTAATGAAATTAGACAATGAAGTGTATAGTCGTCAAACGTAGGCCAAATGCACTTATAATATATTCTAACGAGAAGCTAAAGCAAAACGAAGAAGAATTACATGTGTATCTGAAAAAATGAATAATTCATCGTTGAAAGAAGTAGCATCATTTTAATTTTAAGATAACGTACATACTCCTCGAACGTAGTTAACTGGTTAAAGCTTGAAATGATACTATGTCTTTCAACGATGAATTATTTACTTTTTCAGATAAACATGTAATTCTTTATTTTGCTTTGGTTTTTCATTAAAATATACCCTAGGTGCATTCGTTCTGCGTTTGACAAGTATTTACACGGTTCATTTTTTATTTTATTGCGTGCAGAACGAGAAATTTTTTAAACTAAACTTTACAGTTGACAGGTTAACACTTTGTCTGCCAAGTAAACACTCGTCAAGTCAAGGGTTGCGAATGCTGAATGCAGCCTGAAGGTTACCTGTGATCGATAGACAGTAGGATAGTTACATTTCTTTGTTAATTCTTCAGCATGTTTATTCTACTAAAAAGTGATTATTGTTATACAATATGCAGAATATAATTGTTGATTAATATTTATTATTAAATGTTTAGTATATTAGATTAGCATATGTCGATTATTTTTCTTCTTAAATTTACAGATGCATGCAACTATTTTACACTATTCTTATTTACAGAGTATCTACATTAATTGACATTTTCTATCGAAACTTCTGTCGTGAAACTGAGAATTTGTAGTCATTGGAAAACTCATTATCGGGTAGAAGGCATTTAGTTAAAGCGTGTGAAGTTTGAGGACGTTAAGAAGACAGAAACTATTCCTGACAGTTGTCCTTTATACCTTTATTTCTTTAAAGAGCTAATTACTCATTTGTTAGTCGGATTCTTTATGCACTGGCTGTTTAAAACAAGCAGAAAAAAAAGGCAATAACATCGGTTCGCTGACCGATTCCGAAATGTCAGGAGGCGTTACGAAGCGCGTCGATGCACGAGGGGAAAAAGAAAGGATTTCGCAGGAATCGAGGAAGAGAAAGGATACAAGGGGGCAGAGGCGGCAGCACTCGTCGCGTTGCGAAACGCCGTCGGTCTTGGTCGGCTGGCTTTCGATGAAATTCAATCGGTGAAAAACGACCGAGCCGCTCTCGTTTGTTCGGACAGACGGTAATTCTCGAAAGCATGGAAACCGGGTTTATTGCTGCGCCGTCCGTGAACCCTGGGAACAAAAATGACATACCTGAAACAGGAACCACGGCGGAGAAGACCGAGTTATCGTTAAACGAATATCTTACTCTTCAATCGCATCTTGAACACAGAAAACAATAAAGAAACATAAACATAATATTACTAAATAATATCCTTAATAAAATCTAAAAAATCATAAAATCTTAAAACGTGTACATGATTATACACTTTTCGAAAATAATTTTAATCCCCGTTGATTATTTGATAAAAATGGAATTAATATCTATTTAGAAATCAAAATGTTGAAATTCTTTTAGTCTTCATTTAAAAACGTTTTAAAGAAAATACATCTATCTTCCCCGAAATTAGAAAGAGTTAAATCACCGAAACACGCTCTGATGTCGACGTTTCCGTAGATTCTTCCGCGAAGACGCACCCCCTGCGGTGATTCGCTAAGGCCACAAGGAGGGGAAATTTCGGTCGAGGAAACGGCGAACAGTTTCCGGCGAACGAGTTTCGTCCCGGGCCATTTGCCGTTTCGACGTCCGGTTAACACGACGGATACGATAGCGTTCCACTGCAGCCGTGGCGGGCGAGGTTTTACCGCAGTGACCTTCGCTGCACATGCGTCCACGCCTTTACGACTCGCTTTCACGAGCGTTAATCGCGTGGTCCGCAGGACAAAAAGAGCTTTTATTTATCAGATCGATTTATATTGCCGTGTCGCAACTCGCTGAGTATTATCGTCGAACGTATCGGCCCATTATCGAAAGGGGTGGCGAATTGTCGACGATATCGTCTCGACGTATTCGATTTGATTATTGCGTACAGCCCTTAACCCGACGATTAATCTCGAACGCGGTTCGCTCGTTTCCCAAAATGTTGTTCGTCTTTTCCGTTCGTTCATCCGAAGATTGTTGCGATACCTCGAAGGTTAAGAAGCGACACGAGGTTGAGAGGTTCGCTTCGAGACCACCCTGTGCATAGAATTGTCAATTAACGGGACCGCGTAATGGCCTCGTGATACGCGGCAAATCTCCGAGCGAACCGTAGCTACTACGGAATGCATAGAATTTTTCATGAACACGTGAAATCATTTTAATGCACGGCTAGGTAGATGTGCGTTTTAATCGGGACACGGGGAACGGTTACGACTCGTTATCTTGTTAACCGAGGAAATTAACTCGTTTATATTCTGCGATGGTGTTTAATGCTCTTATCGTTACAATGTTCTTGTTAATGTAAATTCTGTTGCTATTCGAATGTGTTGCGAGGTAGTCGGGGTAATCGCAAATGTAAAAGTTATTAATAGTAAAACTACCGAACAATTAGAGTGGTTTATTTTCAATTTTTTTGTAAAAATTAGAATAATAGGTTTCTTGAGATTCGAAGGGTGTCTTGGTCTTGTAGCTGTGCAAGTACACGAACTTAATTGAAAAACTTTCGCAAAAACGCCTTTATAATTTAAATACGTAATAAAAATTCTGAAGTGGGTCAGTTTAACACGTCCGGTGGTTTTAGTGTTAATGAATCCCTTGAATCGATTGTGAAAGCGAAGGATGTGGTTAGGGGTGAGTTGAGAGAATGAAGAATTTATGAATAATTAAGGTGTATTTTTGTGTTTAGAGTTTTCTAAAAATTTATGCTGTTAAGCGGCTCTTCTCAGTCGGATTTACCATGAGGGGACATATTTCCTTGTCACCCCGTAATCCAAAGTTTTGCCCGTTAATACCGATTATACACGGGCTCCTGGATAGATTTATGGCCGCGGTGCTCGTGTAGCAAAGCAAACACACCGTGCTCGTATGAATGCACAAGTATCATTGACTACCGACGCTACTCGTTGCCTCTAAACGAGCTGGATACAGTCATTTACGAAGAGACACGCGCGACTAAATACCATTTCTATCTCCTTTGCTTTCTACAATCATTTAACATTGATTGAACAACTTTCACAGTCGATACAAAATCGTACGCAAACCGATCGCAAACCAGCTGCTAATTGCAAGACTACAGCCAATTAAAATGTTTCGTCCGAAAGCTGTTATTGTCAGCTGGTTACGATCATTCGAAATTTTTAGCATTACTTGTCAGTGGACAAAATGGCTCCCGTTAGGATCTAACACCACCGTGTGCTACATTATTAATTATGTCATACTTGAAGATAATTTTGAAGTTTCCATTTATAAATTTGAAAACAAACATTTCTAATAACACCGTTCAACAAATTGTATTTTTCAAAAACACAGCAATAAATTAGGATCAATAATAATCCTACTTATTCTTGCTTAAAATTTGTTGTGGTAGAAAGCGAAACTAACTTCCTTCAAAGTTAGTTTTCCTTTAAAGAAATACATTCTATTCGTGTCTTAGAACTTATAAATTTAAAGCGAAGCATTACAGAATCTTTCTACCAATTACGAGAAAACAAAAATATTGTAGGCAGTGTTCCCAAAACAAAATGATAATGAACTAGCGATAAAGGTGTACACGGTGGTCGCACGCTAATTCCGCAAATTCGTCGGCCGCTTCATTTACGCCTGTGCGTGCTCCAATTTCGCAACGTTTATCGGGACCAATTTCGTGGCCGGCGAATAAATGCATCCGCACGCGTGCTCGATGCAAGCCTGAGCGGACACGGGATTATCTAGCGCGCCGATAACCGCACGCCTTTGTTATCCCACAAAATTATGACTGAACGAGAAGCCGAGAAACAGCGTCCGCCGGTATTAAATTATATCGGGGCCCCGGTGTAATTTGACACGGTGCCTCCTGAACATTGTTGTTTCAGTGCAATTTCACGCGAGACACGCGATTGCGTCGCATTAGAATATTTTAATCCCCGCGCGGTGCACGGACAAATTGAATACACCTCGCGACGCGGACGGTAGCCATTTTAACCTGAGCCGGTTTACATTCGTCGGCCGGCCATTTTGAATTTATACAAGCACTTTTGCGAGAAATTTATACTTGATTAGTTAATCGAGTAGCACGTGTACACAGCAATTCTGAATTAACATTTCATTACTTGCACACTGAATTCAAGCAAACGTTTCTATGCATAATAGTAATTTAATCTCGTATTCATTATATTTAATACATTAGTATGTTAAATATTAGTTTTAAAACAATATTAGACGATACGCGAAAATATTAACTCTGCTGCGTTCTTCGGGTGCATTTGATTCATTAGTATTCCCGTTTTGTTAAGAATGTTTTCCAATTTAAGAGCAGTGCAAGAAAATTGTAACTAGATCATGCATCTCTACTTTTTTAACTTCTTGCAATCCTATGTCAAACTTGACTCGACATTCAATTTATTGGTACAGACAAGTACTCGATGAATTTTCGTAATACCATAATTACGTCATACATCAATACAATTGCAATACCTCTCGAATGTCCTCAAATAAACGATTAAAATCTTATACTAAGCTACATACACTTGATTCAACATCGATGCAAGTTTCAAAGTGAAAAACTAAGAACCTCGAGCCACGAGGGCCTAATAATACAAATGTACAGAAAAACCGAGTACCATATAAGGGTTAATATCGACTGCTGCAGCGAATGTTCTCACGCCAATTCGGAAATAATGAGTGCGCCGAATCTGATCGGCGACGAGACATCGGACGAATGATAGTATCTCGAAGTAAATCGCTGGAATAGCAGTAGACCCTGTTTATGATTCCTAATGAAAGGCTCGGGCAGACGGATAAGTGGATAGATGGACCAGAGGCCTGGGTACATATGCGCGTATCCGGCTCCATGTACCCGGGTCAACTGGATAGGTAACCGCTGCGATAGGTATATGAGAATAGATATATCACGGTCCCGTGTCACGTGCGCGACAGGTACACCATAAGCAGTTTCGTAATTTAATGCGACCTTATTAGCGGGATGAAAGCGCGGTGAGCTAACGGACGGCCGTTCTGGTTCCAGCAACTCTCATTTCCATCCACGCAATCCAGCCATGGATCGGCGGGCTTCACGTTCAGCCTTTCCGGCAGCCAGGACACCGAGGGTCCTCAGGGCGGCTTCGAGTGCATCCAGCAGACCGGCCCCAAGTGAGTCACATGTTTCCAGTTCGCCTTTCAGCGATGCCTCCTTATCTTCGTTTTCTCTTTCAACGCCTCCTCTCGCGTGTGCTGCGTGTTATCCTGCCAGGTGGTCGAGTCCTCCTTTTTTCCGTTAAAATACTCCGCGAGATCTCGATGTGAAACACGAGTCCGGCATTTGAGCGGATTTTCATCTTTTCTTTTAACACATTGTTGACCGGCAGTTCCACGCTGAAGCTATTCCATGTCACCGGTTATTATTCCGTAATTAACACTAGGTTTATAGAACGCGTCAATTTAACGCATATCGAACTTTATCCATGTTATTCTGTAACTGATTAAATCGATTTTAATTGATGCAATTACACGAGTATATATCTTAATTGTCCACCCTTCAAATTTACAGTTTTCAAGATCCAAATGAACGAACGTCAATCTTTGTAGGATCAGTAGAATAAGCTACACGATAAACGTCCGTAAACCTAGTGTTAACTTTGAAAATGGAACAATCTAAATAAGCTTCAATATACTATATTCCTACATAATGAATTGAAATGAAACTTTGGACGTATGTTTTGTATAACTTTGAATATTTTGCTTTTGCAATATTCTATATTGTCCTGTGTTTAAAAAATTGAAATAGCTGATGCAAGTGCAAACACGAGTTAACTCGTGATCGATCAAGAATGTGTTAACACTTTGACTGCCACGTCACCCTAGCTCGATGACACTGTTTTTCACATGAAACATTAATTTTCTTGATAACGTATCGAATGAACCGAGTTTCGTTGTATATGACGTATAAGAAATATAGTAGAGTAATCGTTATGAAGAATCTTGACTCCTTAGTTTCTGCTTTATTAAGAGACTTTTTGACTGCAGTTTTGATGAGCGTTTACTTGGCAGTCAAATATCGTTTTTCGTTGAAATAACTTGTACAGAAAGTTGTTTAGTATTGTAGTCATGCAGCACGCGCAATATATTCATAATTTTCGACAGTTGCTTCCCCTTTTCTTTTAGTTTATTTTTTCGAAATAGAATTACGTTTTAAATGGTAATCGGCAGGTTATAATAGATTGAGTTTGTTGAGACATGATTTTGATTTCGCGGATTATCGTTTCATTTAATTAATTAATTACATCATTATGTAACGTTCGTTTTATAACCGTATTCCGCTGCCTTGTGAGTTCCATATATTCCAATTATTTACACAAAATAATCTTATCTCGGCTCGATCGAGAACCGAAATAACATTCCTTTCAACGTACTATTTCCACGGTTGATAATATCTTTACTACTTTTATAATTAGACTATATCTACTTGCGCACTTGCACGCAAATGTACCGAGCATCGTGAAACAGAAATGAATTTCATGAAATGCATAAACGTTTCTGTTTCACTTTTACCACGATAAAATCCTTAACAATGAACACAAGTTTCTATCTAATTTCATATGTAATGAAACAATGCACGAGAATGCGGAAAGGAATGTAATATGTACAGGAATAGAATTCCGCAGTCTTCTGACCCCTTGTCGTACGATTTTATTCGCGACTATACTCGTTAGATTTATTTTATTATTAACAATTCGAGAGGACGCGAACAAGCTTTCCATTTACTGTAAGCATACATTTCGAAGATAAAACATTGTGGATATAAAAACAGTTTTTTACTTCAACTTATATGCAACGAACAACATTGATTTTTATTTATTACACTCGTTACAGTTTAAGATATATTTTCTGTTTTATCACATTAAAAGTCCTATTAATGTTTTCTCTGCATTTAGCCAATATTCTATCTAATAGATGAAGTGAATATTAAATAAAAAAAATTCAAATAAACATTTTCACAAATCTTACTCGTCATGCACCAAGGGGTTAATATGTTGAACGATTTCACGCAGCAAAATACAATGAAAAAAAGTATAATATCAAATCATTCAATTAAATCGCGTTATCATTATTGCACGTTTATCATATTTAACATCGCTGATATAAGTTGCATTATTTATAGTACAGAACAATTTCCAAATAATCATCGTTTAACACTAGAACCACCGAGCAATTAGAATAACTCATTCACAAGTTCCTATACAAATCAGAATAATTCTTATCTTGAGATTTAACACTAAAACTATCGATCAATTAAATTGTCTTTTTGAAATTCCTGTATAGAAACTCCAAAAATGCATCTATCAAGACTTTGATTGATTTTCCATTCAGTTTGCGTATTACTAAATCAAATTCTTTAATAATTTCTCAGAGAAACATCTATCATCTTTTTAATAATAGCAAAAATAAGAAATCAGGAATGCGTCATTTTGACGCGTCTAATAGTTTTAGTATTAAAAGACCTCTTACAGTTCTGTTCATACAAACATACGAATAACATTTTACAATTTCTCGCAAGAGCATTCTCACAGTTTCAATAATAAAATAAAAATTACGGAACGAGTCATGTTGACCCGTCTGATAGTAGTTCTAGTATCAGTCGAGTGAATCATAGTAATTTGATTTGAGGTCACCGGTGACCCCAATGCCATTGAACGTGTTAACGGCGAATCGAACCGCTCCGAATTATTGAACTTCCGGTATAGCCGCGCCGCCGCGGAGACAACCAGCAAGCGACGGCGATCGGTTCCAGCCGGCTTATCGGTTTCTTTATCGCCGTAATTTTTCCCTGTCCAGGAGTCTGGAGAGCCTTGGCGCATTGCCGTGTAAAATGTGGATACAGGCGAACGACGACGTGTACGAGACAACCAGGCATCGAATGGCCGTCGCCGAAGAGAATAACAAGAACAAATGGTAAGTCAGCCCTTTCGCGGAGGCGGTCGTCGAACGTTTCCTCTCTCAGTCCCATCGATCCCCGGGAGGGCCCGATTTTTCTTTCATCCCCTTTCGCGACCGTTTGTTCTATTTCCAGTACCTTTCGTATCACATTCGTCGGTACTGTAAGTTGTTCAGGAGATGAGCCACGAGACGGCGATGATGTGAACTGCCGTAATACTTTGACTGTCACGTCACCCGAATACGGTGACACCATTTTTAACGTAATCTTGAACATTCATTTTCCTAGTGACTTATCGAACGAACTAAGTTTCATTGAATGTGTGAGATATAAGGAAAGAAGTAATCGTTACGAAGGATCTTGCCTCTTTGTCTTCGCTTTATTAAGAAAACTGTTTCGATTGCATGGGAGTTTTGATGGTTATTTACTTGGCAGTCAAAGTGTTAAGGGCAATAATTGAGTCGTTCAGAAGCCAATGTGGTTCAGTCCGGAAAAGAAAAATTAAGAAAATTAATGTTTTGACTTCTGAGATTATTATAGAACATATTCAGAAGCTGTACAAGGAATGGCTTTCTGACCTAGAGAAAACGCGGAAACATATCAATCCTTTAATAACTAAAAAGAATATTATTTACTCGATTAAAATTTATGAAAATCAGAAAATATCAAAGAATGGACTTAACTGCATTTTCTTCTGGGCGATTCAATTATCGATTAGAGGTTATAGATCATCTAGGGATGTTTGCTTCTTATGTTTTCCTCTTTGTATAAACCTGGCTATGTTTTTTTTATCATTTTGATTGATTACGTGTAACGACGAACAACAAAGTATCGAAAATCAGACGAAAAAAGATGAAAGTTGTCCAATTAGATTAGCTTTTCTCGTGACCAACACACGGACTACTTACTGTATGTCCTTCAAGAGATGAGCCTTGAAAGGAACGCGAGTCTAATTATTTTTTTAGCTTTTATTTTTTCTCATCTGATTTTTCATACTAATTTGCTACTCGTAATCAATTAAAACTATAAACAAAACACATAGCGAAAAACCCCTCTTACATATGTGCTGTCCCGGAGCTCTTGTGAAGAACACGGAGTATGCTCGTCAGCTTCGTAAACAAATGGAAGCCTGCTCGTGCTATTTATTCGTCCATCGTTTACTGGCCCATATCACGGCCGACCTGATCCTTCGATAATTAAAGGTCAAAGTTTGCGGTCCCACTCACGACTCCCCTTCAGCCGCGTTCGTTTCTCTCGCATTGGTGGTTTATAAAATATTGGTTCGTAATATAAGCGTGTACGTTGAGGTATGTTCGACACGCTTTTGAATTATTAGTTTCGTGAACCACCGAAATAACAATGGTGAATCTAAAATGGGCAGATGCGGCTTCTCGTTTGTCATAGTTATGCACATTTGCAGTGAGTCGTCATCTTTTTGCATTTGATACTTAGTGTCAGAAAGGACTTTCATTTTGGTCTGTTTTCATTTATGTAAAGTTATATTTATATTCTTTTATATTCATTTATGGAGATATTCTAAATTGGTATCAGATTCAGTAATGTTCTTTGACTTAAATAGTAAGTGTATATATTATTCACGGTTCCATTCAATGAAATTCGTTGAGTAACATTTGCCTGCGATTAAAGTTAGGATAAAGTGACAGTAGAACCGATATTGCAATTTCCTTGTTCACTGTTTTACTATTATTGACATTTTTACTTATTACATAATCATTCACTGTTTTTGAAGAAAATAGATCAGCTGTGAGCTTATCGCCTCGAACGTCCTCGAGTGTTACGTTGCACTATCGTTACATGGCAAAAATATACCGTTCCTACTTTCCTCGGCGTACAGCTTATTTATATTTAACCCTTCAGCGTCGGTCTCCACGTGCAGCATCAACATCCGCCCCCTCGTTGATGTAACAATTAGTCCGGAGAACTGTTTTGAACCGTGTTGAATTATTAAGATGCACGATGTCGAGTTTCTTATTGTTAATTTACTAGGTGAAATGATTATGATTCATTGCGTGATTAGTTATTTATTAACATTATAACACTGTTTTTCATTGTAACTTAATACACTGACTGCCAAATATCATAAAGATCCCACAAAATGAAAGCTATTTGTATTCAGCAAAGAATTCAGCAAGCATTAAAGAATCTTGTCATAATGATTTCTCTTTCGTCCTAGTCTAGTGCTCTTATCTAATTTTGCGTAAATCAGCAAACTTCAGTCCACTCGATATTTTACCATAAAAATACATTCTCTTTCGAGCAAAGAATCACGTCATCCACAGACGACTAACATCGCCAAATATCGAAACACTAGAAAAATCCCAAAGAAACGAAGCAAGACAACAAAACGGGGGTGACAACAAATTCAAAGCAGTCACAATTTGCGTCCCGCTTGGATATTACTTGATACGCTTTCCGATAGAACCTAGTTTACGACCTGGCTGAAAAAAATCATATCGTCGGGTGATAGCGAGAGTCTCTCCGCGCGCAGGAGATTTATGAGACGTCTGAATACCAATGGGAAATCCGTGTTGCTTAACGATATGACCGAATACGACGCGCGCACAGGATCGGCTAATTTATTTAACGGCGTCACGGTCAAGGCTAAAAGTGCCACACAAGTGCGACTTCGTCACGGGCCGCCTTTCGGTCTCGTATTTGCGCCCCGGGACAAAAGTCTTCACGCAAGCGAGCGAGTGAGCAAATTGTGCAACGAGGGCGAGAAGATTTTGCATCAAAAAGAGAGTAACAACGAGAGGTGGGCAGGTGGGGGAGGAGGCAATAGCCTCGATAATGCAGTAAATTCTATTGTTGCCGTCGTCGTCGCGGCAGAGCATTGCACCGAGCCCCGCGTCGCGTGGTCTAAGCCGTCGTGGACGTCGTATAACGATATTATCCTGCTAGGCACCGGTTACATAATGGCGCGTCTAACAACAAAAGCGATAATTGGCTTCGTCGTGGTTGCTATCTACTTACGTCAAAGGGGGATCGATTAATCACTTCTGCCCCGCGAAAGATGTTTCGACGGATCGCGACGGTCGCGTTGGAACAACGACGATCTTGTTTGATCCCTTCGAGATGATTGTCGCATACATCTCGACTTACGCGGACTTTTTTCGCATGAGTCTCCTTTTTACACGGTAAATTGAAACACTATTTACGCGGTAGTTTTTCTGTGCGATCTGTATTTAACCTTTTAGTTACCATACGCCACTATAGTGGCTTCCATGTGTGTCGTCTTTTTGAACGGTACGCCACTGTAGCGGCTCAATCCTTCCTCTGTCATCGATAGCTGCGCACATTGTAGTCTAAGCTAACGTAACCGTACAGTGGAAAATTCTATTCAATATTTTGTTTTCTCTTGTACCGGCAGTCCCGTCTACGCGATTTTTATTTACATAAAACACATGGGGTTGAAATTTCAAATAGCATCTTTCGTGGCTTCCAATCGAAGACCAAATCGTGATTGCACTGTTTGTAAACAACTTTTTCCTGAAATAATTAATGTTCTGATAGAGTTACTTAAAAATAAGAGAAATACATTTTGTTACTTTGTTTATATGAAATGTTTTTCGTTGATTAAACGTTGAATCTACGCGATACAGAAGACAATTTGTATGATAAATATATCACTTTCCAGTTAATGTCTCGTAACATGAATTACTTCAAACGCGTCAAAAATATAAGTATCTTGAGGTAGTGTTATAATACAAGTTCCTGGTAACAATGCGGGTGAACTAAAAATAGAGTGTAACAAAAGTGTATGTCACCTCATAAATAATATGCTCACAAAGGCATCGAATGTAGATAGAAATTCTAGAAAGCTTTATTTGGTCAACAGATAGCTGTGGGTTACCTGGTTCGTAATATCTATATTAAGATCATTTTCGAAGTAACATATTTTTAAAAACTCAACACGTTAATATTTTACTATTTGCATACCTGCAGTAGGTCATCGCGCGTCGTCTCAGGATGTGTTAGCAGTTTAGAACGACGGTCGCTTAGGATTCGATGTTCTATTTTTTCAATAAAACAAAGTATGTTCCCACCGTTTTACTTTCCCACTCCACCACCCATATCTTTCTAACACTATTTCTATCGAAGTTGTCAAAAGGCACCGTCTAAAATTGTATCTTAAAATTATTTTCCAAGATTAGTTGTATATTCTGAATTGACTTTTCGACTTTTCCAATAACGATTATAAAATTAACTACAGAAATAATGTTAACTCTAGGTTGACGGACATTTATTGTACATTTTATTCTACCGCTGCTAGAAAAATTGATGTCCGTTCATTAGGATCTTGCAAATTAGGAAGTTAAAAATAGGCAACTGAGATACATATTCGTGCAACTGCATAAATCAAAAATTAATATAAATATTCACCAGATAGTATTTATAAAATTCAATGTGCATTAAATTGACGTGTTCTCTACATTCAGTGTTAACCCCTTGACCATTTATTTCTTAACTGTAATCGACACAACTACTCTGCAATTAATAATTTATTGGAAAAAGAGGAAAGTTCTAGGCGTACTCTATGTCCATATTTTCTCTAACGTATAATAATTGATAACACGAGAATAATATTTCATTTGAATTCGCATGAATTGAATAATATTTATGTTTGTTAGATTCTGTTGAAAATCTTTACCGCGAGTCTGACACGTTATCATGAGATAAAGGATTAAAAAATTCATCAATCCGCGTGCATACCCTCGATAGTAGGCCCAACCTTGAAGGCAGCACTGCGCCAGGAAGTTAGTCTGCAAACTTCCAGGAAACAAACAACATTTTTCTCATTTCTCCAGAAGATAGACAGTCTGTGTTGTATTACAACGTACTTACCATGGCGTCACTTTTTTGTTCCAGTACCAGAGTCATCAAGGCCAACGGTCCTGACATCGGGCGCACGGTAAAGCTGAAAGCGACTGGAAGAACCATACCGTCTCCATCTAATTCGAGGCATCGGGAATCGACGAGCATTCCATCATTCCGCAGTCAGTCCAGATTGTCGTCTTCCTCCTACAAGCCAGCTGCCAGTAGTATTTCACAGCCAGCCCGGAATCCATCGGAGAAGAAGGTTTCCGATGTGATGCGTAGGCCATTAAAGTACGTTTGACAATCGATAACGATGCTAGATGACGTATCTACTCTGACGTAGTGTCAAGTATACAACGAAGAATACGCAAACTGCGTAACGGTATCCGATTAACGACCCGTCGAGAATCATAATTTTGAGCAGTCCCACGGTGTAACAGTGAGAAATTATCGTTCCAAAAGTGATTATTACGGACTTACCATATATCACATCGAGTTTCTACTTTGAAAGTTTCGAATTTATCTGGAAGACGCGAATTAAAACGTTTAGAATAACTTAGCTAGAAACAAACTCGAAAGTTGATACTGTTTTTATTGTTAGTTTAAATCGTGACATATGTTTTTTGAAATTTCGTTATCAATTTCAGTAATACGGTTTTAATTTCTAATGAAGATAGTGACTTAATAAAGACAGTAACTTAATTGTAGCTTTAATGTTCGTTTGATGTTCGAAACGTAAAGTAAAACCTAAGCCATACCTGTACTCTGATATTTGAATGGAATGTATATCTAGTAATGTATTAATAGCAACTGATGATTACTTTTCTTGTCTTTGATAGAGAGAGGCTTATCCATCTCCTTGCTTTGAGGCCGTACAAAAAACCTGAGCTGTATGATCGCATAAACAGAGGTAAGAAATGGACTTAACAGTTTGTGAATATTATCGGAAGAGTTTGTGTCATTTATCTAATCCTTGGTTCTCTTTTCAGAGGGTATAAAGGATCGAGAACGCAGCGTCATGACGGTGATTCTGAAGCAGGTGGCTTTCATGAGAGATAACACGTACCATTTGCACAGGTACGTGTGGAACGATGTACAGGAAGACTGGCCTTACTACACCGACCAGGAGAAAGCGATGCTGAAGAGGAGGAAACCTCAGAATCTTACTCCTCCTGGTTCCAGTGATGGTGGATCCAGCGGTAAGTCTGATATCCACAGAAATATAATTGTAGTTGCTCCATTGTCCTCTTCGCTAATCCTTGAAAAAGATACGTTAAAATCAAACTAATACTGTCAAGAAGATAAAAATATTGATTTCAAAGTAGTAGCAATAACAAGATGTTCTCCAACTGAACCCTTTAAGGACAAATATTGTCCTATTGGCGACACAGAAGTGATATTTAAAAGAAAACATTCGAAGACAAATAATTTTGTTACTTAAATTCCGAAAGATCAGTGTATAGTTCTTTGATTTCAAGTATTAAAGATTTAACATGTAAATTAGCTTCTTACGAAAAAGGTTTTTAATATTTTAAAAATGCCCCATCCGCAAAGAGTTAATCCACTTATGAACAGTCACAAGAATCATAAAAATTTGTACATCATTCTTCCATTACTTCTTAAAACATTTACAAATCAGTCGGACCAAACAGTTCAAAATTCAATGTCAACGATTCAAAATTTCTTCGAAACAACCCATCAGTCAGATTATTAACACCATCTTCAATGATTCCAGGTAGCGGACAATCTCCCAATTCCACCCATCCAGGGTCTCCTCCAGCGATCACCGGTCCGCCACCCTCGCTGGGCGTGAAGCGGCCGGGCTACGATGAGGGTAACGACGGTCTGCCAACGAAGAAACAGCGTGTATCACGCTGCAAGAAGCCAGAGCCAAGCTCGTCGAGCACCGGGGAGAACGGAAGGACGGCTGGTAGTGGTGGTAGCAATAGTAACAGTGTTAGTGGAGTTTCCGGTGGTGGAGCCGGTGGTAGTAGTGCTAGTGGCAGTGGTGTGGTTGACGGTTGGGACCAGAGGCAGCAACAGCGTGATCGTCGCGGCGATTACCGGCTGGAAAGAACAGCGAACAGTGATGTGCTACGTGGTGGCAGCTACGGAAGCAGCAAACCGTGCATGACGCCGACCAGTGACAGTGAAGAAAACAACCGGATCAGTCACCGGGACGCTGCCGTCGCTGGCGTCGGGACCACGTCCGCAAGCAGCGCGTCAGCTAGCAACCCAGCAGCCGCCGGTCATAATTCTCATAGTAGTGTAGCCCATAGTAATTCGTTGAGCAGCACCAGTCGTCATCACCATGCTACCGGGAAGACGGCGACGGCGATCGGTGCTGACGGCATTGGTATTGCGGCGGTGGATTACGTGGCACGTTCGAGTGCCGTGACTGACGGTGGTAGTGCAGGTAGTTACAGTGGTAGTTCGAACGGGATAGATAGGAGAGATAGGAACGACAGGGGACGAGGCGGCGACAGGGATCGGGATACGAAGAAACGAAGCGGTGGCGGCAGTAGCAATTCTTACAACGACCTGGCTAATTCCGATTACACCGGCAACGAGGACAGCACCGTTACCACGTCTACATGCAACCTCGAACTGCCGGAGAGTCCTAAATCATCGGAGTACCCGGACTACCTCACGTGAGTGTCCCGCTGATCACGGGGATTGTAATTCATAAGCAAAGGTTGACACATTATCCATTGATTTTGAATCGTAATTTGGGAGAGGGTGAGGTAAACAGTTTTTTAACCGTTTGCACTTGAAGTAATTTCAGTAAAAAAAAACATATTCGTGTATAAATAGATGATATATTTAATGACGAAATTTTACAGTATATAGTGACAAATTTTCGTAAGAACTATGATGGTTTTTTTAATAATTCTCTGATGCGTCATTGTATAAATTTATTTGTTTTTAACATTACTGCGCTCCAGGAAAATGATTGTTGTTCTGTTAGTTGAATAATCTAGTTCTGTTAACACAAACAGCAATGTGTCTTCTCTGAAACAATTTATATCTATAGGTGTATCGTTATATTTATTGTACTGATGTATTATGTTTTTATTTCTAGATACTACACGACAATAAGCAGCGCGGGACAAAGAAGACGTTATAAGGCGGAATTCAATGCGGATTACGAGGAATATAGAAGGTTGCACACTCAAGTAGCTAAGGTTTCGAAACGGTTCACTTTCCTCCAGGAACAGTTGAAGCAAGAAGAGAAAAACGGAAACTGGAGCGAATATCACGTGAGTGTTCGGTTTTTTGATAAACAATTTTCTAGACGCTTTTATAATCATAAAGAAGATAAAATCTGAAAAGAAACTCGCTTTTTTAATTAGTCATTTTTACAAATTTATTTTGAATAACATTTTTAAGGAAGACGTTTTACGGATAATACATCCATGTAGACTGTTTGTTATTAGAGATCGATATTTTTTATGAGCATAATTGTAATCCTTAAAACGAAATAATAAATTATACATTCAAGAGACGTTACCATATTCCTATATTCTTACAGGAAATAAGGCGGCAAATTGTCGATGAGTATAACGAAACAAAACGGGACCCTGTACATAAGGAAACGAAACGTCGGTTCCACTATCTGCACGAGAAGCTGAGCCACATCAAGCGATTGGTCCTCGAGTATGATACGACGAACTGTGGCGGTAGCATGTCCACCACCAGCGCCGATGGTAGCAACGAAATGAAGGGGATGGACAGTTTGCACTACTGACATAAACTGAAATGGCCACCTCTGATCCTCTACCTTGTCTCGGTTGTCGATACGCTGTTGTCTCCGTTGTCGCAGAATTTGCATTTTCTCGGCATGTTCCAAGGCTGATCTTAATGGTCCACATGGTTCCTGGGTTCTGTCGCCGAAAGAGAAAAATAAAAAAACGATAACTAAACCAGTCGAGTACTCTGATCGGGAGTTGCATGATGTTTACAACGCATCGCAAGAAAGAAAAAGAAGAGATGAAGAAATAGAAGAAAGAGAAGACGAAGTAAAAGAGGAAGAAGAATAATAAGAAGAAAAAGAGGAAGAGTAGGAAGAAGGAAATCCTTCATGGTGTGAACCCATCGTGCGGAGGTCGAAGATTTCTTTGTAATTGTGATTAGCACGACTGTGATCTCTTCGACCTGCGCCCATGTGTTACACATCAGACGAGTCGAGCTACGCTCGCCACGTTTGGCCAATAGTTAACCACTGACGAAGGCTTTACGACAATCGGTACGTCTGCAAAACAATGAAAAAAGAGAAACAAAACGAACGGAAACGAATAAAAGCGAGAAGGGGAAAACGAGAAAGTCCATCCGATTAAACAGAGAAAGAAAAAGCATGAGGTTAAAAGGGCATTCGCGGAGAGTCCAGGGGTAGTAAAAAAGAAAAAGAAACCGCGCGAGCCGAAAGTACGCACGGAGGCGTGGGTGTGTGTTTTCTTTTGCGTGGCTGTCCTCCGACGAATAGGATAGGGAATAATAAAAACTTAGGGGGAAAAGCAAAGAAGGAAGGCAAACAGGAGGAGAGCAAAGTAATTAAACTCTACGATAAGTTACTTACCGTGCGCACGTCCAAGTGTGTCGTCCAGTTTAAGAGTACCGTAGAATTAAAGGAAAGCAAACGAAACAAAAATTACAAAAAAAAGAGATAAATAAATAAATAAACAAAGTTGAAACAAAGCAAACAAAATACGAATGCGAGAAGAGGGTCCAAAATGGTAGTAAGGGCTTATCACGTGCCACGTCCGGAGGATACTAAGTAACTACTTTTTTCCGCCGGAAGGAAAAAAGGGAGATTAGCACACAGAGACAGACTGTCCACGAGCCGGAGCGCGGATCGCGCGTGGATCCGCGCCTGCTGCTCGCCATTCTCTTCTTTCCTTTTCTATTTTTCTCTTCTGTCCACCCCCATTTTTTTTTTCTTTATTTCTTCTCGCTTCGTTCTCGCCTTTGTTTCACCCCCCACGTTGTCTCCGTCAATTAAAGAAGACCGGAACGGACAATTATGGACAACTTTCTATAAGAGAGAGAGACCCATCACTTTTTCGCGCGAATGAAACGCGAGATCCTTTTGTTACTTCTTCGTTCTTTGGTTTCTTCGCCGAGGACCGCGCGCGCGTTTGCCATGTTCTCGCGGGCCTCGGAGCTACTTCGACACGGTAGACATATATGCGAATGACACAACTCGAGGAATCAATAACGCGCGATTGACCATCGGGCAAACGAGAAGGACGAACATGTTAAGTACTCTATTTAGAATTACCTGCCATAAAGTGATAATGACCGAGCTAAATCAACTGATCGCGACACCGGCTCAGCCGTCTTCGCAGTTGAAAGAGACTGGGTCGATCGTCGAATAGACGAGGATTCGTCGCGGTCGCTCGTAGTGATTCCGGTTGTGTATATCGTGTGCTAGGGTAGACCCATTTTTTACTATTTCGAACGCAGTAGTCATTGAAAGGGAGAATGCTCAGCGCCATCGTCATCGATTTTACACGCGGCAACGTGAAAATGTTAAAAAAAAAAGAAAGAATAAAGAAATGAAAGGAACGACGAGGAGGAAGAAAATGTTGGGAAATCGTGACATTAAGACAGGTTTCATTAGTAAATAATAATCGTCATCGGCGATAAACATAGTTATACATTGTACAGGTGCGCCCTTTTCTTCGCGTGCAAGTAATACCTTCTTCGTGTAATTATTATTATGGCGATGAATACTATTAATATTATTATCAACGCTATTGCTATTATATTATTGTTCGGATAGGTAGGTAGGATAGGTACACGCGAGAGCTGCGTTAGGACCTAGAATTCGCATGGAATATGAAGGAAGAGAAACGATGTTAGGTATATACAGAGTGGTTCGTAATTACGTGTCGGTATAACTGGGAGGAAAGGTGTGAAAAATAAAATGAAAAGAATGATATACGCAAATTTTAGTTTTTACATTCTTTTTCATATTAATCGATTAAGAACATTGTTTAATTTAGGTTTTAATTTTTCAACAATTTTCCTTAATGAACTAATTCTCTTTTAGTAAACACAATTAAGGTATCAGTGTCGTGTGAACTACATAGATTAGAAATTTAATTAATTCCATCGAATTTTACACGAAATTGATACCCTGTGTATTTTGAATAGCATATTACGCAGAAAAGTCTGCACACCTACGAAACATGGCAATTATATATTCTTTTAGCATTTCTTTCACCTGTTTCACGTTCTAGCTTTATTCTCTACTGCGCCGATGCCTGATTAAATAATCACCCTGTAGAGCCAATGTTTTCCATTGAATGTGTAACGAAAGTTTATGACGTTGATGTTTCTGATGCCTTTTGAATCTTTTTGCTGTACATTAATTTGACTATCGTTTTTATATATACGAACGTAGACGGACTTTCGAACCGGTACCTTTGTAATGTTGATTTCATTATCGCGTGTTCTTCTTTGTTTCCGGTTTCTTAGTCGACATTGCCTTCTAGATTCGTATACGATACGCGCAAGTGTCTTTCTTCGTTGCGTGCCCATTTTGTTTCACATTCAATAAGCATCTGCACTTGATCCGGGCAAAGTATTGTGATAGGTTGGCTGTCTAGAAACGGCGAAAGGAAGAATACGGTTCACGTTGGTCCGACGTACAGGGTGTCTCGTAAAATCCTTCTATTCACGAGTATATATTTAGCGCCCAATAATGACTAAATAAAATTCGTATGAGCATGTTTCAGTTACTCTTTTAACACGTTCGCGACCAGCATCATCGCATTTCTGACGTTCAACATTTTGCATATTGCGCAAAGAAAATTAAATAACTTTCACATGTGTCTGTATCTAAAATTGTAACGCATGGTATAAGGTGTAGGAAGTTGACGAAATTTCTTTTTTAAAGTTCATTTGCATTTTATAAAGACGATTCACTGGCTTTAGTAAAATATTATAAATATGAATATTGCCACTGAAGCAAACGCTGGTCGCAAACGTATTAAGCGATTAACACTAACTAACAGAGATTAGTTTGCCAATTAATTCGGGAAACAAAGAGAAGGAGGAACCAAAATAACACGGAGCTTTTCTTTTACTTTCATTGACTCGTCGACAATTATCTAATTTTGTCGAAATTTGTAATGCAGTTTATAATACGTTACTTATTCTTATTTGTGTTCTTTATGCCGTATTCTTATTTATGTTCTTTATTTAAACCGAACTTTTGTTCGAACTTCGCGAAACATCCTGTACGTCACACGTGTCGTCATTCACAGAGAAGCAAACGACGTACGGGCGTAAGAGGAAAAAAAACGGTTCGGCATGTTCGCGAATGTTTTCGGTGAAACGATTCGTTTCTTGGGCACGTTCCCATCTTAATCAACTAACAACTAATTATCCAATCACGTAATCCACGTTACCGTGCATCCGTAGTTCTAATCGATAAGATTTGTACACTTTTACGATACGCATTCGAGCCTTTCCTTCTGCGATACTGAATGAAAATGGTAATTATTCGTTGCAATTCTCTCCAGTGAGTACGAGAAAAAAAAGAAGAGAAAACGAAAGTCGATATTCGACGAAGCGTTCCTTCAATTTAGATTAGCGAATCTTATTCAAGCATGTAAAATGTTTCATTTCTGTTTTATCCGATTTGTATAATTCTCGGTTGGAATTCGTAGAATATTCGATTCGATTTAGCGTCCAACGATAACCAATTTTACGCCCCGCAAATCGCCAATCGATGGTAACATGACGATTGAGAGTTGGTTGTACGGAGGTGTCCTTGTTATGTTTTTTGCTGAAATTTTATCGTGCATCGTTACGTTGCGCCTTTAGTTCCCCTCTTTTATCCGAGCCACCCTCGCGTTATTTATAAACCAAAAAAAAAGAACAAAAAACAACGAAGAAGAGACAAAAATATTCAATACCAACAGATTTCATAAGTATTGAAACACAGGAAAAACACGGTGGCTCGACCGAGCGCACCGTTGATAATTTAACGATTGTTGCATTATAAAAGACACGTTAACTTAGTCCTGTTTCTTTTTTTTCTTTTTTTATCTTTTTTTCTTTGAAGAGAGTGTACTACAACCTTAAACATTTTTGAAATTTTAGTTTCGACAGTAATCGAAATTTAGTTCTATTAGTTGTTAAGTCGGTAGTCGTGTAATTTATTATTTTATCTTTATCTGCATAAAAAAAACTTAAAAAAAACAATTCCTTTCCTTTCTTTTTGATTTTTAGATTGCTTGTTTTTTTTTTCTTTCCATTTTTCTCTTCCATCCTTGCCCCCCCCCCTCCATCTCCTTTCTAATCCCCTTTCCCTATTTTTCTCTCTGTGCAATGTATTTGTTCTTTATGTTTTTCTTTTGTCTGCAATTAATGTTAACGTTTCGCTAATGGCCTCGCGCGTATTTCGACACGTTGATGTTACATTTTCCACGACCGAACGAATAAATATCGAAATTCTGCTACGTATCACGTAATGGAGGGAAAAAAGGATAACTGAGCGCTTCTGGAATGCATGGCACAGTGTTGACAAGTATTTCGCTACTAATCAGAACGAGTACTTGCGAGACACGAGAAGCACACCGGAAATGAACGTCAGGATTTAATATGCTAACCTATTTTTATATATATGTATATATATAAATATATGTATAAATATATACATATGTATATTTATATGTATATGTATATATACATGTATATATATAATATATATATACATATACATATATATATATATATATATATATATATATATATATATATATGCAAAGAAGAATATATATATATATAATAAATATATATTAATGATTATGAAGTCTATCGTGTGTGTGTTCATAGATAAATCGAGGATTGTAAAATCGATACGTCGGAATACATGGGTTGTAATTAAAGAGGTACAGGAATTGGTTAATATATTTCGTTGTTATGAATCGGACTACGCTCCGATTTGTAGATAATATTAATATAGGTATCTTATTTTTTGCTCACTTTTTCCTTGCATTTACAAACAATTACAAAAAAAGTATGTAATAAAAATTATGAAATATTAATTTATGCGTTTCCTTTTATTCTCATTCATTACACTCACCGTTCTTTACTTTTTCTTTTTCTTTTTCTACTTCTCTCTCATTTTGTAGCGAAAACCAGGCGAATGCCGAAGGAACGGGAAGAAAAACAAAACGATCTAAAAATTGGTCAGAGATTTTGTTCGTTGCTGAGTTGCAAAATTTAAAAAAAAGAGACGGAAAACGCGGAGACGATAGAACAAATAAGAGTTTTCAGGGATTCGTTTCAACACTGTCATACTGTGCCATACATATCCACTTCGGTGTACGATGGTTCAGTAAAAAAAAGAACAAAGGACGATCTATACGTGAGTTCCGGTCCAGCAATCCGATTGATCAATTTTCCTTTATTCGCTTTACAAAGGCGGTATTCCCTTTTGCCGCCACTGTATTACGTTTCCAAATTAATTCGAGACCCCATTAATCCACAAACGAAAGCCATTCTTCAAATATTAAACATAAATTCTAAAGCCAAAAATTTGAATACACTTTGGCAACCAGCGATGACGAAATTGTACGGCCCATAAGAGAACGATACTCGATTTCAGTGAACACTATTTATAACATTGCGAGTTTGCCTCTCTCAACCGATGTTGAACCGAGCTACTATCTTTTTGATATTGGGAAAAAAAGAATTGTTCGACAGAGTGGATAGGTCAGTTTCCATACGAAGCTAGAACGCTTCAGCCGCCATGTTATTCGTACACAGTCGACGAAACTACTTTCAGTTGTGAAAAAGAAACTAAGGAAATTAATCTTTCAGAATAACATGTATATTAAACCAGAATGAATTCGATCGTACTTGAAATGTGACGAGACTAACAGAGAACTAAATACGTGGCATATCTTGATTCACACTGTAATCGTTTCGTACAGTGAAATTTTACGACGAATTCTTCTTGTTAATCGTGTTGTGGAAGGGCCAGGAATGTTGATCGAAAAGTGTAACAAATTTTCTCAATTCTCTCCGTGTACACGTGGGGGCAGTTATTCGATGACCTGATCAGCGAACAGAATAAGCAGTGCCAAAGAGACTGAGCTGAACAACACGCAGAGACCATACAAAATGTATCGGGAGTTCCAAGTGTAACTTAAATAAACGATGCAATAAACGCGCTTCTACTGTGCGTAGCATTTTGAAACGAGATTCAATATGTTTCACGAACGAATATACTCAAAGGGATATGCGTGAAATCAAAGAAACCCAGAGAAAAAGCCAAAAAAAAGCAAGGAAAACGAGAGAAAATATGGAACAGACTTATCCGATAAAGGTTCCTTCAGACTCGCGACGCTGTTCTCGCGGTGCTGTCGGGATTTTGTACAGAAAGTAACGTCTTCGCGAATGTAAGTGCTCTTAACAATGCATTTGATAAGTCGTAATGATTATTTCCCAGCATTCGCTGTCGCTTTCGCAGTGAAAGCTTCGAACGTCAAAGGAAGTTCATCCCCCAGCCGCCTTCCAACCTTATTTTCCGACATATTCGAAAATTTCGTGTAATAATCCACAACTAGCATGTAGTATCTTCCACGCCAGGAATTATGTAGCATCGCTCCGTTTCTTTTTAACACTCTAACCTGTTTCGTGCCCCAAATTTATTTACTGACTTATGCAATTAACGTTAGATGTTATTTAACTATACGTTTCGCGAAGTTGAATTAAAATGAAATTCTTCGGAGAAGATAACGCAGTTAAAACTGTTGACTTCACGTTTTCGATCGTCTTTCAGATCAATTTGAAACTTTCCCTTCGTTGCATTTCATTCGTCCTGGAACGATCGTAGTGCCTTCTTTTCTTTCGAAACACGAACGACTTCGCGGATCACTCCACCGTTCCTGCGAAATCGACGTGAATAAATTGTATCTTTTCGTTCTTTTCTCTGTTCTGTTGGATAACGTCGAAAAAAGTCCCTAGACTGGTAGCCAATTGAATTTACTCGCAGCGATGATCCTTGAAACGGTCGAGATCGCGAGAGGTGATTCACGCTTATCGTCGATCGCTTGCGAACACATATATACTTAGTGTCTTATCAGCTGAATG
Organism: Nomia melanderi; assembly: GCF_051020985.1. Lineage (NCBI taxonomy): Eukaryota > Metazoa > Arthropoda > Insecta > Hymenoptera > Halictidae > Nomia > Nomia melanderi. Next base: position 14,145,199 of record NC_135008.1, read on the forward strand.
TCGTTAAGTGATATTTAACTCGAGGTAGAAATAGTACAGAATAAAGTCCTTTCGAAATTAAGGTGTATAAACTTGCGCGAGTCATCGCGAAGTGCTCGACCTTTATGTCTCTCTCTCTCTCTCTCTCTCTCTCTTTCTCTCTATCTACCCCATCTCCCCCCGCCCTGCTTTCTCTCCTACTCTCTTTCTCTGACTCTACAGCATACACTTTCTTAATTTGCTCGAAGCGTAAAGGAGAAAAAGAAAACACAGAAAATCCAAGTGCCAATTCTAGCGAAGCGAGAGTAAAGGACTATACATACATATACATATATATAATAAAAGAAAAATATATTATATATGTATATATATATACATACAAGGATACTTAGCATAATTTTATGTGCATTATTTCATACGTGAACCGATATCAATTCGATCAGCGCGATTGAGCCGACAATGAAGGAGAACTCCGATACGATCTTCGCTTCGATATTTAGTGAAACTAAAGGAGGAAAACGATTGACGCATTCGCCGGCTGGGGCGGTCATCGATCACCGGCAACGAGCTCTCCGTTCACGCTTTGTCGGCCACCGATGACCGCCATTTTCATTTAACGTAATCCAATTGGTGTAAACAGAAGACTGGCAGAATATAGACACGTTCAGCGTTGAACGTTATCCGAGGTGGACATAGTTGTGGAAGGTCAACAATCGATCGACGTCCGCGATTCTTCTTTGTACACTCGCGAATACGCATCATTATCGGAAGGACACACACTTAGGTGAATTTTTAACGGAGGATTTATCCTCGTGACTTCGAGAAATTACGCGAAAATATGCGTGACTGGATGCCGCGTGTAGGCTTAACGTTGAAATGGTCCTTGGACGGTCATCGTTGGTCCTTGTCGATATTTCTGTACTTCTCGCAATCTCTTCTTTCTGAACCATGACTTGTTGATCCCCTAATCGTCCATGATCGCGTGATATCGAGGGCCAGGTATTTAGCGATCGAGCACTGATAAAACGGATCAGATGCTTACAATGTTGTCTGAAAAGATTGGCATAAGGTCCAGAGAGAAGCGTGATATTATAATTAGTAGAAACGGTATATCAGGATTTGAATCTGTCGTTTAAAGAATCTGATTTATAGAAATCTGAGTTATATGGGATGATTTACTAACGTGTATCATATTGTTTTCTAGGTACAATTCTCAAGTTTATTCTTGGAACAATGAACGTTGCGGTTCTTGTCTTCTATTTGTTATTCAGTACTTTTTATTTATGATAATTGTTTCATCTGTTAGTTGTCAAATATGGTCTTCATGAACGGATTTTCTAGTATTAAAATCATTTTTCTTGGCAAAGGCAAATTTCTCCCTGTACATTCAATTAGAAGGTTTATTTACTTATGAAATCTGTAACAAATTTTTTAATTGTTATCTCCTGATCTTGTGATTCCTACTGGAACTTAACAGCCAAATAATATTCTGTTAAGTTACTAAGTTTGCTCCCGTTAGATCTTTAATGATTCAGTTCGATGCGATTACTTACTTCTTCAATTTGGCATTAGAAAATATTGTTTAATGATGAGATATTATGAAATATTCAAAATAACAATATCAAGCAGCAAAATGCTAAATCTTTTTTGCTTTTACAGGATCGTACCCTTTTTAATAGGCCTCAAATTCAATGATCATATTTTTGAGAACGCTTTGGAAATTAGTTGTAATCGTCATTGGTTATTCAAATGAAATGTTGTCTGTCTCTATACGTAATTATACCAGTATGTCGATATTTAATAAAGACTGACAATTTTTTGAGACATTTAGAGACTGTCAGAGGAACATTCTTTTCACTGACCAAATTTCTTACGAAACTTTGTCAATATTGCACCACAAGATTGGCATAGACTTCTGTTCCTTCCATTCGACTTCACTGTTACTTTGGCCTTCTTTCGATATAACAGGAACATTTCGTGTTATGTAACGTCTTGTGCACTGCGTTTTCTCGAAATCCAAGTATAGTCGAGCAGGAAGGACATTCTGAGCAGAAAATCGAAGCACCTCGAAAATCATTTAACAATCGGAATTACATCTCCTGAAAACTACTAAAACCTCGTTTTTACCATTTCGTAAAAATAAATCTCATTTCAAAATTTACTCCTATTTGATTGCACGGTGATTTGATGATTTTGTACTTAACGGATCTGAAAGTATTCTTTTGTATCAACAATTCGAAGTTATTCTATCCAGCGTGGAGCTGTCATCAACGACCATTATCGATCGGTAATTTGATCGCAATTCAATCGAATGTCAGTGAAATCAATCAATTAGTTCCCGCTGATACAGCAACACGTTTCAAAGATTATTTTCAGCGTTCCGCATCGATCTGTTAGCGTGTCTAGAATTCAAATTGGGCATAATTCGTTCGAACAATGCGTGACAAATGAAAATAGCATATAACGGTTGCGCAGTTACGTTTATTCCATTAGAAAAAATTATCTTTGTTAACGAATGTATCGTTAGGCTTTCTCGGCAACTATCCGTCGACTGTTGCGATATCCGGCGATCCTCGATGAATCGCGCTGTCACTCGTGCTAGGGATCACATAAGCGTTGTAATACCAAATAAAGTGAAATAGACGTGAGTTTATTTATAAAGAAATCCTTAATAATATAAGTAATTAACGTAGGTAAGTTTAACGTGTAAGATTAAGTAAATAACGCGTAGATAAATAATCATTTATGTGGAGTTAATCAAACGGGCATCTAGCCACGGTGACGACACGAGTCATCAAGAAACGTCGTACGCTCGGTGACGCGTGACCATTATATTCTGAAGCTGGGTTCATTGTCGTAATGATTCACGTTGATGGAACTTGGGCACCGGAGATTGCCAAAACGACCAGCGATTGTTATATGGGACCGATACGCGAACGATCGATTGATCGAGTTGTTGAACTGGAAAAGAGAATTCTATAGAGCGGCGGACGGCACAACATTCGTCGAGTTACGCAAAGAAACAAAAATTGTTCCACCGTGTAGAGTTCCTCGTCAAATCGTCTCAATGATCCTCTTTGGTTCTCATTCCTGTCCTGGCAGCAGGCCGGTTTACTTAGCTGCGTAAACATTTCACAAGTAGTATCGAAATAGTTATTTAACCCTTTATGCTCCCGAACTATGGCATCTTTTTCTGGTATCTTCATTTTAGATCATTCAAGACTGTTCAAATAAGAAGTATAAGTATAAATACTTTGTACAATCGTCGAGCTACAAATGCATATATGAATTGAATAAATACGAAATCTAATGTATTTAGTTCAAAATAGTGTTTCAGTAAAAATGATACTATTGAGTGGTTTCTGTTCGTAAAGGGTTAAATGTGATCGTTAAATATGAACTAAAGACTTCTGATTGTTATTCGCTCAAAGATGTAGCTAAAAGTATTCCAAATAAGGTTTATCTTTTGTTTTACTTAGAATTGCTGGGTCAATTTTGAATTTTATGTGAAATTCGAGGAGACAACCGGTTCATCGAAATTGCAAGTTCTGTTTCGGTGTTTGTAGTTCAGGCGTAAGAGGATCGCTAAATACGCGACGTACCACACCGTGCCAATTCATACGAAGTGCATTAAATAGTTAATTAATCAGCGCGCAGATCGCGCGACTGTATAACTAATGATACGAAGTTATATCACGGACACACGGTAGCAAACATCGAGCACGACGCGAGCGCATCGCGATTCTGTCCGCGAGTAAAAAATATTCGATAATCGATCTTTCATTAGTCATCGCGCGACAGATGTGCACATATCGCTCGTTTGCAGCTGAAGCGTAAACCAACAAAAAATGGTGGTTTTCAAGAAAACGAGTTCGAATGAAAATTTTATGAGATCACGTTGAAATGCCAAATTGGTACGATAAGATATCGAACTAGGATAAAAGTATTACGATACGTCATTAAGTGTCATGAATTCTCTTAAAAATCATTCTTATTATACGAACCATCCGAAAACTTTGCAACAAACAACTCGCGTATCAGAAATAGCTGATAATTAATCAGGTCGGTTGTAAACGTTCGTCACCATCGATGACTTCGCAAAGAATGAGTGTTCCTTGCGTCGTAGTCGCAGAACAGATCACCCGGCTTACGACGCAATACTGGAAAAGGCCTATTCCATAACATCCTTGAGTGTTTGCCTTGATTTCTCATTAACACCCAATATTGACGAAAACTAAATGACACGTTCTCTTGCATATGTGTCTTATCAAAAGACTTAAGCATTGCAATTTCGTGAACAAGTATGTGCAGACAGATTGCACACGATTCTTTGATAATGCTTCTCGAAACAAACGTTTGAAACGAGTGCCTCGGATCAGACTCAATCATTGTAACTTCTCAAACGGTTTATGGTTACTCATAAAAAGACTACGGATTTTATGTACGCATAACGTTTCAAACCTTTCAAAACTCAACATAGGAAAACTAAAGAAATTCGATAATATTTTTATCTTCTTTCGAACGTAACCTCATAGGGTAAAGCGATTCCTTTGTTGGTCTTGTCTTTTCTAAATCAACCCACAAAAATTTATATTCATTCATAATAATAGAACGTTTCTGGATACTGCAAAACGAACAAATGTGAAAGGTACATACTGTGCAGCTCTCACGTCTTGAGTCGATCCTGAAAGCTAAAAAGTCACAGGGACGAAGTGAGATGTAATGAACATTAGCGTCGAATTTCGTTTCTATGCGGCGGGCGCTTTTTATGTTCACCGAATCCAGGATCGTGGAAGCTTGACTACTATGTTTTCTGGAGACTAAGGTGGAGCGTGTGACCGATTCTCCTTGCTCCTGTACACTTTTAGCTTTTAAGGTTGACTCAGGATGCGAGATCTGCACAGTGCGTACAAGGTGATGTTCGGAAGTTGTTAGCAGTATTGTTGCTATCAGGTTTTCTTCCCCGTTAGCCTGGTGGGTCCTTATTCGCAGGCGAGTTACCGGTACAAACGTCCGTTTATCGCGTAGCACTATATTTTCTGACTGTGATGCTAGGAACTTTGTAATACGTAGGCTGCGCATAGATTTTGTTCAACGACGATTCGACGGGGCGATTTTCTCACTGTCGTGATCGTTCCTCCGTTTGATCCACGACGGAGCGAATAACGCACGCATTCGATCATCGCCATTTTCCCCTTTTGTTCGTTGGTCCTATCTTCGTTGCCTTGTTTTCTTTTCTACGACGACGTGAGACGGAACGTCAGCTTCCGTGACGATGAGCGAAATTCTTCGTCGTGGTCTTCGATCGCTTCGGAACGTTCGATGAGGTTCGATCAGTGGTGTTTAAGGAAAAGTACTTCGAATATCAATAGAGAATAACGGCGACTATAGTTGCGATGCGACGTTTAATTAGAGTCATAGTGCCAGCCGAGCCGACCTTCTGGCACGCATCAATCAATTTCGCGTAATGCGGCGCATGGTTGTATAATCGAGCATAAAATTTGAAGAGCTGGCGTGCGTGACAGGCGTCCGACGTTCAAAGGAAGATCGAGTCGCGAGTCGTGATTCTTTTCACGCGTTTATTAATCTCGATGATGCAAGCGAGAGATGTCATCGTAAGGAACAGGGTTAGAGGTATAATATGTCTACCACTTGTTGGCTAGCGGTACTGCCAAGGGGCAAAGGGTTTTCTATGTCTTATAGTTTTAATTGGTCACGTGTAACCTATCGAATAGCAAATTAATATGGAAAATGAGATGAGAACAGATGAAAACTGATCAGTTAGACCCGCATTCCTCAGCCATCAAGTGGTAGACCTGACGCGTCGCTGGAGTGATTCTTGCCACTGGTAACTAACAGCTCTAGGGGTCGGGCTACCAGTATTCTTGAAGCATGCACATATAGGCTTAAACTTCGCTCGAGCACGACTTCCACGTTGACTGGACGGGAAGTGATGCGAAACGAACACTCTTTTCACAAGAAACTATATTATTACTGACCGAGTCTCTCAAGTCTTTTAAGCGTCATCGCGCGAAACTCGATTACTGAGTCTCGCCTTTGATCCTGACAACACGCACACGTATCATAATGCGACGGAAGAGAGTACGATATCGGGTAACGATACCAGATCGCGCTATCGTGTGGTCTCGACAATGGCGATGATAAGGAGGACGAAGAAAACCGTCAAAACACGGTTTCTGTCGCGCATATCAGGCTAAGCGTTAGCTCGCGACGAAACGTGGAAAACAAGATGAAGAAAGAAAACGATTTCTCGCGTATATACGCGTATCGAGACAAAAAGATAAAGGAAGATGAAAAAGCTGAACATTTCGAGAGTTTTGTTTAAACAAAATGGCGGACGTTTACAAGACTGGTCCCCTTGCTCAGCAGCGCTGGGAGAAAATGAGCGGAAAACATTTGCGTTGTCCGTGGCGCTTCATAAGCGTCTATCGCCTTATTTGTTCGAAAACAATCGAGCAGATATTGAACAGTGATTTAAGAAAAAAGGTTGTCCCGTGAAGACTGTGCCTGCTGTTGGGATAATTTTCTATAAGGTGCACGGTTGCAGGGTCCACGCGGTGATTCCCTTCGACGTTGTCCCTCGGAAAGAAGGAACAGGGGACGAACAACGATAACCAGAATAGAATGGATTGCGTTGTTTCCCTCTTTCCCTTCTTCTCTTTTCTTCTTTTTCCTTTTCGATCTTCTTTTCTTCTGTTCGTGCCCGCGGTGCACCCGGCAAACCAGCAAACGGGAAAAAGATGGTACAACGTAAATACATACGTTATTATCTTTTCAACGCGCAGCTACATACACATACACACCTACACGAATTATACACAAGAACAGGCTACACGAGAGAGAGAGCGCGCGGACCGTTCGTATAAGTTTATAAGCGTAACACGTGACTTTTTATTGACGACGACTGCATTGCTCCCCCTGACAAAGGCTCGAATATTCATTACCTAGTTGTATTTGCAATTATTACCTACGCATATGTATATATTATATATATTTATATATATGCGTGTGTGCGTATATATAAAGATATAAATATATGAATATTATATTCATTAATTAAAAGAAGAAGCAAAAAAAACGGAAAAGCGGTATATTACGGAGAAACGAGGACTGTGGGATAAGAGAGAGGAATTTAAATATTGTTGGCAAGAATTTGGAGAGCGCGACGCGAACGACTGCGTGGAAGATTATCGACGACAGAGGGGAGGCATCGATGATTTCACGAGGATCGAACGACAAGAAATAGTGTTTTCCCTCTGTTTTCGGAAACACCGTGAAGTACACGGGGGGAAACGAATGGACACCCAATTATTGTTTCTCTCCGTTTTCTCTTGTTGATTCCATTCTTTCCACTTCCCCTTTCTTTCCCCCCGTTTCTTCTTCCGTCAATTATTATTATGATTATTACTATTATTACTATTATGACAATTATATCATTATTAATATTATTAATGTTATTGTGTATGTTAACCTTTCGATTGCGTTATCCTTGAATTTTAGACTGGGACGTGCAATGTTGCGGTTCGTGATGATCGATCAAGCCTCGCGCGAGGGAATCGCGTTTCCGCGGAACGCGATCATGCACGATTGATCATCCCGGGGAATGATCCTTGATCCGAACGATATTGTGCATGTCGGTCACCGTTTCAAGTGGCCGAAATACATAAGTACACACTTCGACGCGATCTTATCGACGCCGGCGTGTCAGGCGTTCTTTATCGAGCATCGCTTCGAACGTTTTCTTCTCTTTTCGTTTCTTTCTCTGTTCCGTTTTTAATTGTACCCGATGCCGATCGACATTTCTGTTGAAGCCCACGCGTATGGAAACAGCGAAACGAATATATCTGTTATCTAGATTGCTTAAACAAACGTTTGCACCACGTAAGCGAAGGAAACATATACAAATCGAGTAACGCGATGTTCGTGCAATCATATCATTCGGATAGCGCAAGTAAATGTTCTATCCAAACAGTACAAACGTCTAGGTAGCATGAACGCGAACGTTTCCTGCGTGGGCATTTATTAATATTCGTCGCAGCATTCGCAATCCAAGCTGCACAAAGTATTCGATACGTTCGATTATGATTTCTATCGGACGAATCCTTGGCGTTTAATCATTTCCGACTATCTGAACCGTGATCGGTGAATGCAGAAAATCATAGTTCCCAACTGACCACTAGACTGTGAAATTCATACGCATCGATAGCTTCGAGAGAAACTGGATAAGCAAACAAATTCAAAATATCTAACAAAATCAAGTTATTTTCAATCGAATGGAAATCGTAAACGAATAAAACGAATTTCTCATTGTGTCCCGTTTTCGAAGAATGATCCACTAAACAGTATACATAGTCCACTGGTCACGCGGTACTACGAATGTTCATCGTCCCAACGGGACTTCTTCCAGATTAATTATTTTGATGCCTCGGATCCACCGTAACGTACGTGATAAAAGAGTGCATTCCACCAAAACGATTTCGACAGAAATGCCGACAGCCGCCCGCGGTCGCTATCAAGATGGTTAAGCGCGTGAAAGGAACAAACAATACGGTGTATACACATGCACAACGGTGATATCGGAGAAGGATGTGTCCACGCGTACTTTCGTGTTCACTAGTCCTCTCGGGCATTCCCCGACGGAGAAGATCGCGCTGCATATCGATGTTGTACACGGTGGAGAAGCGATCTCTCGGAATCGGAGGAGGGTCGAATTGTGCCTGGCACGGCACGTGTGCGCTAGTGGTCGGCGGAGCACACGCGCGAATAAAAAATGGAAAAAAAGAAGGAAACAACGAACCCGGTGTATCCGAAAAGGAGAGAGATCGACAGAGTGAATGAGTGAGTGAGTGAGTGAGTGAGTGAGCGCGCGCGCGTGCGTGCGTGCGTGCGTGCGTGTGTGTGTGTGTGTGTGTGTGTGTGTGTGTGTGTGTGTGTGTGTGTGTGTGTGTGTGTGTGTGTGTGTGAGAGAGAGAGAGAGAGAGAGAGAGAGAGAGAGAGAGAGCCATAAGACAAGGATAATAAGAATCGCGAGCGTGGTTTTAAATCCACACAAAGTGAAAGTATCGAACGAGAATGAGAGAAGAATAAGGCGACGGAAAACTAGAAAAAATGATGGCGATGCCGATAAAGCAACGGAGAGTTGCTTTTTTTCTTTTCTTCAAGTGAATGTGAACGTAATGCAAATGCGAATGGTTGAGGCAATTTGGCGAACGAGGAGAAAGAGAGAAAGCACACATCACACATACATGCGCGCGCATACACGCAGGACACACATGCACGATTGTCGATGGATTTGATTTCACGGCCAACGACTTTGACGAATATATTATTACACGATACGAAATACATTTGTGTTTTCTTGTTTCGATGACGACTACTGCTCGACGATTTATTGATACGACGATAACGATTGTGTATGGTGACCGACTATTATGCGAGAGAGTGTAGACGGAGTATGTATAAAATTGTATTTTAAGCGTGAACTTGAAGAAGAAATCAATTTACACTTACAATTTACAAGTAACGCGTAACAATACTGATGTGGGTTGTGCATAAGGAAAACGAAAAAAAACAAAGTAATGGAAGTAAACGTATATGTATTACGTATACATGATACACGTACCTTTGCGCGAGGCACGCGCGCGCGCGCGTGTGCGTGCATCACGGCACTGGGGGATCGGATTGAGCAGCGTTTTTTTTTGTTTAGCCGCTCACGAAACGAAATTTTTGCTTGACACGGCCGAATTGTTCTTTTCGACCGTTCTATTCTCTTTTCAATCTCTGCTCTGCGTGCTTGCGGTCCTCTGATCAAGTCGCGGCTCTCGCTGCCGCAAAACGAGACGAGAAAGGGGATCCGTGTATACTTTCCGTAAACATCGTCCTGTTGCTTTGTCGCGATTCAGTTCAACGAAGGAACCAAGCGTCGCCTTGGAACAAACAAAAAACAAAAGGCAAGGGAAACAATAAACCGTTTTTAACGTAGCTACATTTGTAAGTTCTTAGATCGCACGATTTTGTATGGTTCTTCGAATGCGAACGGTTCGAACGGCGTTAAAATAGAAATCCAACAAAAGAGAAAGAAAACGAGACAACTAAATGGCACGCAGAGGAAAGTAAGCAAAAGAAGCGGAACGCACGGGCGAGCGAGATAGGCGTGTTTGCTAGAAAACGAAACAAGGAGTGCCAAATCATCCGTGACTTCCGTCCCACTTGGGCAATAAACGAGTACACCAGCTTTGGCGAGAAACGCGAACGCTTTTGCCATTTGTCCTCCAATAATCGTAAGGTTTCTTAATCTGTCCGCTAAAGCTGTCGGTCCCTTTTCGCGTGTCACGTTCGAGGAACGAGCGTTGAGTCGCGAATGCTTTCGTCTACCTTTGTTTTCCCTCCCCGACGCGACGTTCGCTCTTCGTCGAGCACCGAGCGACCGTGCAGTTCAGCCATCCAAGGAAAACGAAAAAAAATTCGCGGGACCTTACGTGAACCAGCGATGACCACGGGTGGGACAATTCGTCCGCCTCACCCGGCGCGCCATATTGCGCCAGCGCGTCGGGACACGACATGTTAACGCGATCGTCAACCGAGCATTCACGTACGCGTGATATATATTTTACTTTATGTGTAATAGCAATGAAAAGAGAGAAAGAGAGAGAGGGAGCGAGAGTGGGGAGGGTGAGAGGGAGGAAACGAAGCTTCGGAGTTCACCATGGAATAACGCCGCGGTGGACGATCGTTACTCAAGCGATCGATGTAAATAATGATCGGTCAGGATCAAGTAACTTCGACACTCGCAATCAGTGCCTGTCGTTTTGTCGTGGAACGGGGAACAGCCCCCCCCCCCCCCCCCCCCCGACGAAAATGTTACCGACGAACGAATGAAAACGATTAGAAACGAACGATCCCAGTCCCTCGTCAACGGACGAACTGATTAAGTTAAAAGAAGAAAAAAGAAAAAAAAAGGAAGAGGGCAAGCCCGAATCCGATCCTCCGTGTCGCGAACGCTTCTATCGGAATAAAAGAAATCGGCCGTGATCACAGTTCTGGCGGCGGATGATTGAAAACAAAAAAAATAAATAATATTTATTCGAACGACTTGCCAGTTTCGTTGCACAGTATACTACGAAGTAGGTTCGAGCGAAAAGAAAATCCATACAAAAAAAATATAATAATAATAACGATAAAGTAAGGAAGCAAATCAATAATTACGGAAAGAGATCTATAGATTACGGATTGATGGATGAGTTGCATAGCTATTTGAGAAGTTTCACGAAATATCGATGTATATATTTTAAGTTTGTATTATAATGCCCCCACTTAATTTGTATGAAATGGAGAATTTCAGACATTAAAATGATGATGAAACCACGGTGTTATTCTTCCACATGCCCTCCTTTACTTTCTCCTTCCGCTGCCCGGAGCGTATGTATTCTGTATAGATTACATAAATTGAGCGACTTATGTAAGTTTTCATTGATCGATTAAGAAGTGTTGTACACACTACGAAGCTATCGCTACCTAGATTTTTGTCACGTGTGCTTTATGTATATATACATCGTTATTTTGATTCAATAAAATCTAAAAAGAAACTATTCAATATTTCTGATAAAATCGTGTCCAACGTTACAATATCACAATATTTTATCTATCAATTACTACCTATCGTTACGTGTAATTCCGCAATTTGAAATATCGACGTTTATTAAATTCTTTAATAGCATAGTAAAATAATTAAAATTTACTTTTTAACACTTTAATTGGATAATTAAAGTTTCTTGAATAAGATATAAAATCGTATTAGATAATAATTACTGAGACACTAGATTCCTATATATTTTATTTATGATCTCTTTTTTTTTTTAGGTCATGTGTAGAGATGGTGCGCTCATCTTTTAAAGATCGTTGCCCTATTTTTGTACGGATCGTCTTTTTAACGACAATGTCGAAAGGGTTGAGATTTGAGAGGAGGAACGAGCACGACGGCTCTTGTCTCTTTTTTTTTGTTTCAGCGCTGCACATTTAACGATGGATAGGAGACTATGCGCAGTGCAGTATCACGTGTTAATGTTCGTTGCGCATGCACCGACCGGTGGAAAGACATGGCAGGTGTTTCGGCTGCTTCTCATTGTTGACTGTTTTTGACAGATAAAAGGTTACTTCGAAACCACTCGGAGGACAATGATAAGGGGCACATTAGATAATAATTCATAAGACATTTTTTAACCTGTACTTACGATACAGTATGTCGAACACGCAGGAAGCAGAGGTAAGAATTTAAGTTTCTTGTGAAGCATTAGTTGCTTTTTTTCATAATTAATAGAATTTTGTAATTATAATAAAAAAAAAACATTCGTGAAACGAAGCAGTAAAGTTCATTACTATCATGGAACAAATTGGGAACTGAGTAGTATTATGTAGCTTAATGTGATTAGTAACTGCTTTGCTTAAACTTGTTTAAAGTTGAAGTGAAAGTAGTTAAATACAGGTAGACTGTATTTTTGTCATAATACTGTGATATTTTTATTGAAGGTTCAAACCCTCAAAGAGCGTGGAAATACATGTGTTAAAGAACAAAAATATGCAGAGGCTATGTTCCATTACACACATGCAATTAAACTTGATCCGCAAAATTACTCTTTGTATAGTAATCGGTCGTATGCCTTCTTAAAAATGCAACAGTATCACTTTGCAATGGAAGATGCTTTAATGACGATTCAATTAAAGCCTGATTGGACCAAGGTATTTATACATAATTAATTTGTTGCGTACAAATTAATGAGAAATTATTTTTCAAAGATATCTGTTCAAGTAGGTGTAACGAATGTAATATTTAATTAAAATATAATCTGTAATTTCATTTTAGGGTTATTTTAGAAAGGCTGAAGTGGAATCACAAACATTTCGCTTTAGTGAAGCACTTCAGTCATACAATAAGGCATTATCTCTTCAACCAAACGAACCAACAATTTTAGATGCAATGAACAAAGTATCCAGATTATTAATAAAAGATAAAAGAGGTATTGTTTATGAAAGAAGAAATATATTGACCTTAATAATGTTCATTACGATATTTTAATATCAAATTATTTTATAGCTGATCAACAGATACCTTGGCTTGGAGCTGGTGTCGGTATCATACTAGGAGTAATAGTCGTAATTGCTGACTATGTTTTTACAAATAAACCTTCATTAACGGTACATATAGTATTTTAAGATTTAAAAAATTAAAAATGTGTAAAATGTTTTTACAATAATTATTTAATGTTTTGTTGTATGTAGCATCCCCTATTGATGGCCTTATTGACAATGTCTATAGCAATGTTAGGATACGGTATTGCAAAAGGATTCCGCTACTTTGTGAAGTGTCAAAGAAAATCACTATTGGAACCACCAATGGATCTATTTGGCGAAAATAAAGAACAAATTGATGGTGTTGATGCTGAAATGAATAATGAAAAAGAAAAGCATCCCAAGTATAGTAAAGCGCAAGCACGACAAAGATTTAAAAAAGGAAAATCGTAGTGTGTTTTGATACCAATAATGTATGTGGATTTTTATGCAGATTTGGAATTTTTTTATTCATACACATTTAATATCTCAGGAAACTCTGATTGTTTATAACCAGCGTTGTTACATTGGCAGAAGAATATACTATTTACCTTTTATACTTAAGTTATTGTTGAATAATGTTAAAAGATCGAGAATGTATGAAAGAGTTTCTGCACCTTCTTATATTTTATGTTAAAGTGTTCTTATGTCAAACCAACCTTACTAGTTAATGACGAAGTCCAAATATTTTAAATACAATTGCATTTCAAACTATTTTACAAATATCATAAGTGGTAAGGATGCAATTATCAGTGAGTTAATCAGTACAAATATTTCTAAATTATAAGTTCTAATCATGACAAAATTTTCTCGTTACATGAATTGCAAAAGTATTTACGGATATAAGATATTTGAATTTAAAAGAAAACTGCCAAACTTGTCAATAACGGTTTTAGATATATCGTAGGATCAAACAATTTAAAGATAATCTCCCTATATTAAATACAACGAAGTTTAATGTTCTCGAAAATTATTTTCACTTCTTGACTTTCTGCACTTTTTGAATACAATCATATTTTATATATATTCCGCATAAGAATAATCCAGTACTTACGAATTGTTCAAAAGTTTACCGAGTAATAAAATAAACAACGACGAATAAAAATTCCTTACTACATACGTATATATAAAAATAAGTTACTTGACTTATACACATTATGCTCTCTTAATATAAAAATAATCATGCACGAACCAATTCACAATCACGAACTTTGAATATTTTAAATATACACTTTTAATCACAGTATATCATTCCTTATTAAATGACAATTACAAATGCAAACGTGGTTACTGTATAAGAGTTTTCAATATTGTGTATTTAGAACACCAATATACTAACAAAACTGAGTATTTCATAGAAATGTAAAAAATATATTGTTTATAGACAAATCATAGATCTTACACATGTAGAACTTGAAAGAATTAATAGTATTGTGTAGATATATATTTAACTGAGTTGTTAAATTGTTATGTACATTTAATTATTACATTACTCTTAATACGATTAATATATATATATATTATATATATATTACATACAAGTATTCATAAAATTAAAAGTAATGACATCCAAAAACGTATATGTAAATTTATTTGCTGAATACAGTCATCATACACATTAAAGAATGCTTTTCAACTGTACTGTACTATTTTGAATCGAACAAACATCGATTTATTAAGTGATACCATTTACAATCCATTTTTGAGCGAGATATTACCATATCAACACCGGAATTATTCTATTGAATTGATATCCTAGTAAATACATTACTGGATCCTTATAAATGTGTTATTATTAACAGCTAATTAATCAATTAAAAATGTTAAACATATTTGCCGGAACTCGAAATATTTGTACAAGAAAAAAGTTTTCGTCGCATTGAAATCTGTAAAATTTCTAATAAAATGTATAATTTTGTTTAATAAAAAAAAGTGCAACTGAAGGAGGTCTTTTATTAACTAGAATAGCAGCTCAGACGCGCAACTGCAGAATAAATTTCTCTTAAGCTTGTATGAAGTCATCAGATGTCGCAATTACGCTCGAAATATCCCAAAGTAGTTTTACACAAAATGAAACTTAAAAGAATACAATGTTCGTTTTAATGAGAGATATTCACGATAACACGTTTTTCCACAGCCGCATTGGCCGTGCGCCAGGTGCTCGAGACACGGTTATCCGTAGATCACCGAGTACTTGTTAAGTGTAAATTCAAATGCTATGACTCGTTTAAGTATATATTCCTCCGAATTGTTTACGGCGTAGTGGTTTATACATGTGATCAATTATCCAATAAAAGCGATAATAGTACACACGCCCATCAATTTTGATCATTGAGTCACAAACTCTCCACTACGCGTCATCTTTCTTTTAACGCATAATAGTTTACATCTGTATTCAGATGATGCGATTATAATACGTAATTGTAAGTCACCGGCGCGATAGATCAGCGCAAGAAAGTGAAAAGGATAATTGAAGATCTCTGAATAATCGTGTGATGTGTGTGCTCCAACCCAGAAATAATTATGAATTGATGAAATGAGTAAATAAACAAGTTTACACAATACATTTAAAAAATCAATAAAATCGTTCTGGAAATATATTCTTACACTTGCAAAAATTGTTAATTGACTTGCTTGTGAATTCTAAAGGAATTAAATTATTCTTAAGGATGTGTCACGGGTAATATACATGACCCTACCAGTGAACTAAAAAAAGTGACTTTTACAACGTTTTTGGATACACTCAATCCCCTCTTTACTGTCTCCGTCATATACGATCCTGATGAGAGCTATTCACGAGACCCTTTTATGCGCATGCGTTCATTGACGTTCACAAGTAGGCAAGTTTCGTAGAATGTATTTGGCTGGTCATTTCTCACTGAACCTTCGTTGAGGATGTATCTGAGAATTACGTCTCAAATTACTAGGAACTTCCTTTTCACGATGACTTCAAAATAGTAATAATATGTTATTTATCTGTTCCATTGTTTACCGTGTTTTATTTTACTGTACTATTTTGCATTCTAGAGGAGCATACCATTAAAAAAACATGGAGTACTAATTACGCGTGTCTGAGAACTAACCGTAACTAAACGAAGCAGTTTCAATAGTACGTAATTTATATATGTAGCCTTTTGTATGAAAACTTCATAATGAATAATTATAAAACTACTTAAGATTTTATGAAGAGTTGTTTAAACAGTTGTATTAATTTGGATACAAATTAAATGGTATATCTATTTTGTAAATGCATTTATTAAATATAAAATTTCAGTAGAATGGTTTTAACGTCTGTATCACAAAGTTAGATTGGTTAAAGATATTTCCGAGCCATGCTTTACTCGATAAAAGATAATGATACGGGAAAACAATGACTACGTAGCGAGTTTTGTATTAAGAAAGAGGAAGGAAAACGGAGTTGTAACACCACGGATACCTGAAGGAAAGCCTTATACATCGTATTGGAATGCCAGGTCCGTGGCTGTTGCACTTATTAGGGGTTAGGTTGACGTGCACGAATGTATCGGTGCGAAGCAACTTCATACATCCCATGAAACGTGTTCAATAAAATCTAGGTAGAACAATCGTACAAATCCCAATATGCTCGCATATAGTTTGCAATCACAAAACGACCAGGATCCGGAAAAGAGTGTAAAGAGGTTCACAAAGCAACACGAGGAAACGAAAAGCGGGAAGCATGGCCGGGGCACGCAATGCGATTAGTTGGCTGGTCTCTTCGTGCATACATGATATGCGCAGGCGCAGTTTCACGCCACAGGTTCGTGTTTATATAGCTATGAACTTACGCGCCCGAGTGCTAACAATTTTCATAATCTTTGATGCAATTCTACTCGGATGATTGTTTTCTATTTGCTTTCAGAATGAGCATTGCTCAATAACAACGATGCTACATGATTCCAAAAGCACGATTTTGCAATTGCATAATTTTTTTCGTTCCCTACAAATAGAGTTATTTTTATAAAGTTCAACGTAATTTGAAGTCGAGATGCCGATGACCTCGTGGTACCATTCTCATTTGTGGTCAGTGGATACTATACTTTTCGCATTTGGATTTCTTTTTTGTAATGTAATGTAACATTTCATTCGTTTTTTATGGTCGAATAAAACAGTGTTCCCAAGAAACGTTGTAGCTATTTCATTAGAAATTCGTATTTCGGTTGGAAAGTTTCGAAACGTGTGCAACAGTTTGCTGGAATACGTTCGTTTCTGCATTCCGCGAAACCAACCAGCTAATGCGCCAAACATCCCCATTATCCGTTATACGATACAATTTATGATGCTTTCGAATCACGCGATGATCCATACGCATGAGCGCAACGTGTATTTATACAAATTTAATTAGTGCTAAACATCCGTTCCTTTGGTATAATGAAATCGTTCGTGAGTGGGTCATAGTTATATGTAGGTCTGCGATGTTCGGGGGAAAAATTAATCGATACAAGATCGTATGACAAATGAAAAGAACCGTTTAAACGCGGAAGACTGTGAACCCTTTTGTATGGTTTGGTACGGTGTGCATACTGGTCGGAAGGTTCACAGCACTTTGAGGTGACCGTCCTCTTGGTGCGCACCCTTAATAAATACGTTCCTGTAAGCAGCACTACTTTTCTACGGTACCCCCACCAATGTCGATCAGTGTGTACGGGTTGGTGGACGATGATTGGTCCATATGGTGATTGCCGTGAGTGGTGGGGACCACACGTCACTAAGCGAGGCCGAGAAGCGGAGAGGCGCATGTATCAATGCGCAATCGCATCGGAACAGTTCAGAGAGTCGGGGAGGTCCGTGGTAAGGAATAAACAGAGTGAAGAGACCGCGCGAGAGACGAAGAGTGGGGAAGAGAGAGACAGAGTACGAGGAGGCAGTGAGACGATCACGATGCACGGAGGCGAGCACAAGCGGCCAGGGGCACAGGGCTGAGGGCTGAGGGCTCGACAGAGCCTGGAATAACGTTTACGGGACGGCCGCGGGCTAGCCAGCAGCAATGGAACAAACGAAAACTCCCGCGTCCCGGCTACTCAGCACGAGTTGCATAGAGAATAAGGACGACTTGGAAGAGGTAACATAAATATTTGAAGTAGTCACTGGATACGTATCGGGTGCGAGGGGCTCCGCCATTGTTGCGACGGTCGCGCACGTCGCTGACCGCGCGGCGCCACACGTCGAACCACGCGTCTTGGCGGCAATATTCAAAGCATTTACATGATTATGAATTTAATATACATCGGTTACTATTTGAATATCTCCGCCTGGAGTCCTATGACGATGATGTAACGTTATTAGAATATGCACTGTAGAGCTTTGATATTCAGAATGTAATAGTTGTTTTCGCAATAACGTGTTTTGCAGTTTGTAATATCAGTTTTAATTATGCCTTCTTTAAGTTTCATTGTATTTTAGTTAGTAAGTTTACCTCCTACATAAGCGTGTTCCTCGTATTGTTTTATATTATTGAAATGACACTGTTATTTTTTTCTCTTTCAGAAATTTGAAAGATGTTATACAGTGCTTCAAAACCTGACTGCAGGACTGTCAGAAAAGGAAGCCCATGATACCTTGAACAATGCTGTGTGTAAAGACAAAACGCATGAAGAAGTTTCGTTGGGGTTGTTAGTGGTTATTCTGACGGATCCTCAAAGTGCTGCTAAAAGTTACAGAGACTTGACTTTAATTACGCGAGATGGTCTCGCAATTGTTTTAGGACATCTTAATCAATTAGTACTTGAAAGATACCTGCGATTAAATGATGTAACAAGAAGCCAGTTATTATGGCTTGTGAGGGAAATGATAAGAACTAGTGTAGCTGGTGTGGATAATCTTTGTTTAAGTTTGTTGAGGCATGCTGCTGGTGGTGATATTTCGCCAAGAAACTTGTTTCTAGTTGATGCCCTTTTGGATATATTTCAAGAAAATCGCCCTTGGCTAGATAAGTTTCCCTTTTTAGTGGCATCTATTGTTTATACCTATCTGCGGTTAATAGAAGATCATAATGCACCTCATTTATCTGGATTACGCCAAAAGGAAGTTACTTTTACTGTATCTTTAATAAGGGAACGCATGGTTGATTGTTTGGTTATTGGAAGGTAAATAAGTTTTACTCTGTTAACAACTATCACTAACTATCGAAATTTAATGCATCAAATAATATTTGGTATTTTTAGGGATTTGGTACGATTGTTGCAAAATGTAGCAAGAATACCAGAATTTGAAGCACTTTGGAAAGATATGCTTCTCAATCCAAAATCTCTTTGTCCGAATTTCAGTGGAGTTTTACAACTTTTACAAACTCGAACTTCTAGAAGGTTTCTACAGTCCAGACTTACACCTGACATGGAAAGGAAATTAGTATTTTTAACAAGTCAAGTGCGTTTTGGTAACCACAAACGGTACCAAGATTGGTTCCAAAGACAGTACCTGGCCACACCTGAATCGCAGTCATTAAGATGTGATCTTATACGATTTATTGTTGGCGTGATTCATCCAACAAATGAGTTATTGTGTTCAGATATTATACCACGATGGGCAGTAATAGGATGGTTATTCACCACTTGTACGTCAACTGTGGCTGCAAGCAATGCTAAATTGGCTTTATTTTATGATTGGTTATTTTTTGAACCAGAGAAAGATAACATTATGAATATTGAACCTGCAATTCTTGTTATGCACAATTCTATGAGGTCTCATCCACCTGTCACTGCCACGTTGTTAGACTTTTTATGCAGGGTAACAATAGAAATTAATTTTAATAACTTCATGTAAATTGTAAATATTTCATTTTAGGAGAGAAATTATTGACGTTTATTTCCTTTCTTAGATAATACCAAACTTCTATCCACCTTTAACGGAGAAAGTGAGGAATGGAATCTTTTCATCATTAAGGCAAATTTTAGAGAAACGTGTTTTACCAAGTCTTTATCCGCTATTTGATAGTCCCAAATTAGACCGTGAATTGAGAAGTAAAATAAGGGAAACATTTAAAGAATTTTGTTTACCACCTAATGCAGATCTTGGTAAAATTATTATAAATTTTTGCATGTTTTTTGTGGTAGATTATTATAAAATAGTACACGAATACTAACATATCATTGTACAAGGACATGACTGTAGAAATTGCATTATTGATGCATCATTTAATATCACGCATATCTGTAGACATCTATAAGTGCACATACTTCACATAAGTGTAAATATATATATATTTATATATTTTATATATATATATTAGATGTACATATTGAGAACAGAAAAAAAAGCAATAGAGTCCATATTCATATGAAATTTATGGGTTTAAATATTACTATTTTAACAAGTTGTTTTAAACACAGTTTAGACTTCATCTTTTGGACTTTTCTGTTAACACACATTATTATTCACCGTATCTTCAAGCTTATAGCACTTTCAATGCTTACTAACTTTGGTTTTTGCATGATCTTTTTAAGCAGGAAATAAGGTTCCAATATATTCAGGTAAAATGGAAGAACTTAATAAGGACCTAACACCAGGAGTTCCATTGGAGAATGCAGGAAATACAAGTATTGAAAACAATCACGTGAGTCAAGATCCAGAACCGGCTTTCAGTGACGAAGAAGAAGAAATGCCATTAAGGTAAGTTAACATTAGAATAAAAATATAACAGAAGATATTAAGTAAGGTACGAAGATATTAAACTAAAATATGGTTCGCGTTATAGGATAGTGACCAAAGTTGAAGAGGAAGACGAAGAAGATGTTCCCTTGGCGAATGTGAAATTGAAAAACGAACAAAAAAATGCAAATTGTGTGGTGAAAAAAGTAGACATTACATCTCAATTAAACTTAATCTTAGAACCAGAAGAATTAAGGACGGCTGTAGAAAGCTTGCACAGTGAAACGGACAATGAAGTGAGGTGTCAAACAATGGAAAGGATAGTACAAATGGTGGTAGAAGATGAAATCGACGCAGAAACTATACCAGCATTGGCTTCGTGCATATCAACTATATTATCGTCACAAATTACGTCCCAAATATTCCCAACGGATAATTTGAATGAAGAAACCTTGACTGATAGTATAAGTACACCGTTGTTTGTTATGTTTCGAAATCAATTTCAGTTATGTAAAGAAGAGGACAATAGGCGAAAACTCTTAGCTCGAGTACTTGCGGAGCTGCAAACTGTTCAACCAAGGATAGGTTACCTATTACTTTACTTTTTAAAAGTCTGGGGCAGAGAAGAAGAAAAGCGAGAAGGTGAACCAAGGTCGGTAATTACTTTTAAATTACATGAATGTGAAAACAATAACATAACACATTATTTTTTCTGTTATTTATCGATCATTTTTTTTCAGTAACGTATTAAATGATGTTAAAGCATCTGTATATAAAGATTTCTGTGCGCATCGAGAGAAAAAGTTGGATGCATGTTTAGTGTCAGATTTGAAGGTATTTGATACAGTCAGATTTTAATGACATATCTGGAAATGCTATAAAGGTAATTTTGCACTTTATTTATAACGTTGACACTTTGTTCTTTTTTTTAGCTCTGCCATGAAGACAACATATTTATGCTGTGTTATCTTGTGCCTGATGTATACATGGAATTCCAAAATGTGGCTCTAGGAAACGTACAACTCTTACATTTGGTTGTATCGACTGTCGATGCTTGCCAACTCCAAGAATTAGTTTGTCAAATAATGCAGGGGCACCTGAAGATGTTAAAAAAGGAATCATTCACGTCACTGTTGACAGCTAGTTTAAATTGGGAGACATTTGAACAGTATTGTTTCTGGCAATTAATTTTTGCCCATGACTTCCCAATTGATTACGTACTGCCTGTTTTACCTAAATTGCAATTTCGCGATCATGCGGAAGCACTTACATCGATACTGTTTATGCTTAAACAAGAAAAGTAAGTAGCTCCTACTTAAAAAAATATTCAATTGTAGTTTATATATTCACATTAATCTAAACAATTTCTTAACAGGCCGACATTAGAACTTCTGCGACAATTGCTTACACGACAAAATGTGGATGGAGACATGTTCGTTGTCGCGGCATTGCGCTACTGGTGTCGCGATTACGAAGAGAAACTCGGTGAATTGCTCGCAAATCTTTTAAGTACTCGTTATCCTGCTACTAGTCCAAACAAACGGAAACGATCGAGCGGCAAGCACAATCAGCAACCTGGTCCACCTTCCGGCG